>NC_044994.1:41769537-42131787 GCF_008728515.1 Papio anubis
CCCTAGGTTGGAGTGCAGTAGCATGATCATGGCTCACCACAGCCTCTACCTCTCAGGCTCAGGTGATCCTCCTCCCACCTCAGCCTCCCAAGTATCTGGGACTACAGGCAGACACCACCATGCCCAGCTAATTTTTTGTATGTTTTTGTAGAGATGGGGTTTCACCATATTGCTCAGGCTGGTCTCAAACACCTGAGCTCAAGAAATCCACCCACCTCAGCCTCCCAAAGGGCTGGGATCACAGGCATGAGCCACCACACCCCACCAGGCCTCCTTCTTGTTACCGTCAGGGTGACTTCTTGTTCTCACACTTTACGCAGAGTGCTACTTCTGGAACCTTCTGCTCCTTCCTGGGAGACCCATGTATTCCTCCTCTTATGTTCCCACAATCCTTCATACAGTCTGTGGAGAGAAGGGTGAGGAGGGGGACCTAATGACAAGAAAGTGTGAAATTGAGAAAATAGGAGGCTCTGCAGGGCCAAGCCCAGGGACACTCTGCCAAACAGAATAGTCCATTCCCCTGCCATCAGTCAACAGTGCTCAGCACTATTGCCCATTGAGGGTTCTGTTTAGAATGACATCATTTGTCCCCAGAGATGCTATCAAGGCCCTTCTGGAAGGCCTAGCCCAAGTGGACAACCCCTGCTCAACCACACAAACGACTCATAAGCTACCTGCTACCCCAACATCACAGTCGTTATTAGATTGTGTTGTTATTGGCAGCACAGATGTCTCCTCTCTGAAATGTCAGTCCCTTAGGACTAACTTATAGCTTATAGAGTTATTCAGCAGGCATTCAATAAATAGATGTTGAATAAGTCAGTGAGTTAGTGTGTAGGAATGAATACATGAACCCTTCCCATGGATGGAGAATGGTGATCAAAAAAGAAATTAATAGAGAACCAAAAACCTGGGCTCTGATCAGTGTAATTATGGGCAAGTGCTCTGACCTTTGGAAGCCTTTTCTTTCTGAGGATGAGGATGGTGGGCCCTTGAGCTCAGGCTGCAAAATGTTGACCCTAAGAGCACCCACCTTTCTTACAATGGCAAGTTTTCCCAAGTGCAGTCTGCTGCCTCCGGAAATGCTCTCTTAGACTGGTAACTTCCTGTTGGAATCCTGCATGGGGTGGAGAACCAGGATCCACTCCCCCCATCCCCTTTGTAATGCAAAGGTTTTTCTCGTTGACTTGCCGATAGTCCCACTACTGGTTAAAATGGAGCTGAACATCCCATCCAGTTCTCTTTCTACAAGACCATGTTGCCCCATCACACTGATAATACCTGAAAATCGGCAACCATTTGAAATATGCCAAGAGTACTCCACAGACTCCACTTTGCAGTCAACAGCCAAAATGCCAAGCAAAGCTAGAGGAGATAAAGGGACGTCAATCAATCTTGTTGAAGATGTAAAACCAGGAAAGGGACTAGAGAGACTCCTTGACACCCATTTTGGGTCAGAAGAAGAAGTGAGAGAGAAACTGGGAAATGGAAATAAAGGAAAGGGAGAGTTTGAAAAGAACTTATTATTAGAAACCAGATGGATGAACTCTGGGGTCTCTTTCCTGCCCAGTGACTTTTCTTGAGCCCTTCCCAGTGACAAGGTGTGGTTCTTGGCCGAGGAGCCTTTCTTGGCTGTGGCATGAAAGGGAGGGATGCTGGGCTAGCAGTTTTCTGGGTCTTGGGGTTTCAAAGTTGAGAGGGCAGAAGGCTATCCTTTTAAGCTTGTGGCCGTGCACAGCTGACATCTGATGAGTTGAAGCATCCAAGAGGCTCACCCTTCACCCCATGGTTGAGCCTGGAGCTATTCTCAAGAATGAGAGGAACCAGAGAAGACTTTAGTGTCAGATGTCCAGGCCAAAGAGTTAGGAGTTTAGTTTTCTTGGTTCTGTCACTCCAAGACATTCTGACTACAGCAAAGTTGTTGAAGGTGTGTCTCTGAGGTTACATATTAGAGCATCATATGGAAAATTTAAACATATTTAAGACTTCATGAAGCAGACACTGATAATTGGCTACCCCTAAAGGCTCTCTCAACCCCGATCTCCCTTGCCATTTCGTACCATCAATGCAAGAATTGTTAAATATTTACTCCCATAGTATTCCTCACAGATAGGAACATGAGTCTTCCTTGCAGCCACATGATCCTATTCTAACCATGAGATAGAAGCAGAAGTTGAAAGTTTCTGAGAAGCCTTATAGTTTCAAGATAAATGAAACCGAGAGGACCAACTTGGCATTTTCCTTCCTCGTCCCATGTGCTATAAATACAAACATGATGTCTAGAACAGAGGCAGCCCTCGTGGTGACTATGAGGGAAAGCCAAGAAAATCACAGTGACATCTGCCCGAACATGACTGACCCATTGAATCCAGGCCAACAACTTTCTTTCTCGGAGCTTCTTGTCTTTTTTAAAAAACTCAACATTTGAAGGCATTATCATCAAGGTTGTTTTGTTTGTTTGTTTGTTTGTTTGTTTTGCTGCTGAGCACAGTCATAATTGATTCCCAGAAAGTCTCAGTACCTTTAATATGCTAATGTGTATTTTCAATCTCCAAGAGATGGAGAGAACATGCACCAATTCCAAACTTGTACGACTCAGATACCATTAAAAAAAATTGTTACGGGATTAGTGTTTCAGGTACACCCCTTGGGAAACTCTGGGTTAGGGGATCACAAGCCTGATGTGATGGATGGACACTATGGGGGGGGCCCATGTTCATGCCCTGGATAATCCTTTCCTTTGGCGCGTAAAGACCTGTCACTTGCTTCTAACCATCAGAATGTGGCAAAGTAGATGGGATGCCACCCCCATGATTATGTCACAGGATACAGAGTGGGAAAGAGAACAAGATATACCTACATAACACATATAGGTAGCTCCATCTTGCTAGCATGTGCTAGAGCGATTCTCCCACTGGTCTTGAAGCAGTAAATTGCTCTGCTGTAAACTGCCTACGGAGAAGGCCACACAGCCAGGAACTATGAGTGACCTTTAGGAGCTGAGGGTGTCAGTCATACAGCCACAAGAACTGAATTCTACCAACAAACACAGGAGATTGGAAGGGACCGCAGCTTCAGGTGAGACCACCGCAGCACCGACCAACAGGGTAATTGAATTGCAGCCCTGTGAGATCCTGAGCAGAAGAGTTAAGCTGTATTCAGAGTTCTGATCCGCGGAAGCTAGGAGATAATCTATGTGTGTGTTGTTTTAAACACTGAGTTTGCCATCATTGTTACACAGCAATAGAAAACCAGTACACCCGGGAAAGTGCCGGCTCTCAATGCAATGCTGTGGCTTGTAGGTTGGCTGTTATATGGGATCTGGGGCTGATGAAGTTCAGGCTTTCTCCTATAGTTCATCTGCTTTCCTTCCAGCACGTTGTCCTCAAACACAGCTGCCCTAACCTAGCAAGCTCTTTCACATCCAAAACCCTCGATAAATGAAACTGCTCCAAATACAGGCTGTTCTGCCATGAGTTTTGTCACCTCTTACTGGCCTTAGAGTCTTTAGAAATACAAAGTTGCCTTGTACAGAGGGTTCGTTCCATGTTCCAGCTACTTGGAGAGAAATTGTCTTCCCTGGGGGGCTTGGACATTATTCTTGGAGACTATTTTGCCCCTCAGATTACAGAAGCTGGTTTCCTGGTATTTTGGTTATTTATCATTCTTTCCTGTTCTCATTTGAGATTCAAAATATATGACTTCCTGTGAAATTTCTGGAAGAGGAATTGATGGGTGAGAATAGCGAAGAGGCTTTGTGGGGTCCTTTTCACAGGGATATTTTCAAACTTTTTTAGTAAAAAATAAAGAGTCCATTTACCTGAGTTTTTAATATTTTGTCTTTCGCTCCAAATATTAAAGTCTGTGGCTTCAGACATCTATTTAGCATATGCGTATTTGCTACTTACTTGGTTATCCCTTTCATTAACTTTTTCTAGAATCCTGTTTCACCTGAGGCACAGAAGCTTTCCTTTGTTCACCGTTGCCAGCGGTTATTGGACTGTGGCTGGGATTACCTGTCAGAATTCACAGGTGAGCTCCACTCTGCACAGGGCCATGAGATCCTCCTGCCCAATCCACCCCGGCTCCCCTCCATCTGTTCACACACATCTGTCTTCTTTTCTGTCAAGTCACAGATGGAAGATTTGTCTATATAGAGATTTAAAACTGCAGCGTAGTGTTTTTTTTTAAAAAAACAAACAAATCAAGACTATCACTAAAATCAGAGTGGAAAGACCAGCCACAAAGATTTTGTAAAATTTTACAAAAAGAAAAAAAAGACAAAGGGTTATAATACTCCTGTTATAAAATGTGCACTTACTTTTCAGTAAGAATTAAATGGGCACATTGAAAAATTGGGAGGACAGGACTGTGTAAATCTGAGAAAAGAAATATAATTGCCCAAGAACTATGAAAAGATAACGACATTCCAACTTACATTAATCAGCAAAATGCACATTTTATTTAAATTTAAATTTTACATTGTATTGGAACAGTTTTAGATTGGCAAAGAATAAACACAGTGATAAAACCAAGTGTAGGAAAGGTCTAGAAAATATGAGTGATTTCACATTCTACTGTTAGGACTGTAAATGGATACAACACATTAGGAAGCCGTGGTTGAAACTGCACCTGTGTTCAGTACTACCACTGATGAAGATCTTGGTGTTTTTTTTGTTTGTTTGTTTTTTATTATACTTTAAGTTCTAGGGTACATGTGCACAACGTGCAGGTTTCTTACATATGTATACATGTGCCATGTTGGTGTGCTGCACCCATTAACTCGTCATTTACATTAGGTATATCTCCTAATGCTATCTCTCCCCACCACCACCTCCCCACAATAGGACCCGGTGTGTGATGTTCCCCTTCCTGTGTCCAAGTGATCTCATTGTTCAATTCCCACCTATGAGTGAGAACATGCGGCATTTGGTTTTCTGTTCTTGCAATAGTTTGCTGAGAATGATGGTTTCCAGCTGCATCCATGTCCCTACAAAGGACATGAACTCATCCTTTTTTATGGCTGCATAGTATTCCATGGTATATATGTGCCACATTTTCTTAATCCAGTCTGTCACTGATGGACATTTGGGTTGATTCCAAGTCTTTGCTATTGTGAATAGTGCTGCAATAAACATACATGTGTGTGTGTCTTTATAGCAGCATGACTTATAATCCTTTGGGTATATACGCAGTAATGGGATGGCTGGGTCAAATGGTATTTCTAGTTCTAGATCCTTGAGGAATCGCCATACTGTTTTCCACAATGGTTGAACTAGTTTACAATCCCAACAACAGTGTAAAAGTGTTCCTATTTCTCCATATCCTCTCCAGCACCTGTTGTTTCCTGATTTTTTTAATGATTGCCATTCTAACTGGCATGAGATGGTATCTCATTGTGGTTTTTATTTGCATTTCTCTGATGGCCAGTGATGATGGGCATTTTTTCATGTGTCTGTTGGCTGTGGAATGTCTTCTTTTGAGAAGTGTCTGTTCATATCCTTTGCCCACTTTTTGATGGGGTTGTTAGTTTTTTTCTTGTAAATTTGATTGAGTTCTTTATAGGTTCTGGATATTAGCCCTTTGTCAGATGAGTAGATTGCAAAAAGTTTCTCCCATTCTGTAGGTTGCCTGTTCACTCTGATGGTAGTTTCTTTTGCTGTGCAGAAGCTCTTTAGTTTAATTAGATCCCATTTGTCAATTTTGGCTTTTGTTGCCATTGCTTTTAGTGTTTTAGACATGAAGTCCTTGCCCATGCCTATGTCCTAAATGGTATTACCTAGGTTTTCTTCTAGGGTTTTTATGGTT
This sequence comes from Papio anubis, assembly GCF_008728515.1. Classification (NCBI taxonomy): domain Eukaryota; kingdom Metazoa; phylum Chordata; class Mammalia; order Primates; family Cercopithecidae; genus Papio; species Papio anubis. Next base: position 41,775,346 of record NC_044994.1, read on the forward strand.
TTAGGTCTAACATTTAAGTCTCTAATCCATCTTGAATTAATTTTCATATAAGGAGTAAGGAAAGGATCCAGTTTCAGCTTTCTACTTATGGCTAGCCAATTTTCCCAGCACCATTTATTAAATAGGAAATCCTTTCCCTATTTCTTGTTTTTGTGAGGTTTGTCAAAGATCAGATGGCTGTAGATGTGTGGTATTATTTCTGAGCGCTCTGTTCTGTTCCACTGGTCTATATCTCTGTTTTGGTACCAGTACCATGCTGTTTTGGTTACTGTAGCCTTGTAGTATAGTTTGAAGTCAGGTAGCATGATGCCTCCAGCTTTGTTCTTTTGGCTTAGGATTGTCTTGGCAATGTGGGGTCTTTTTTGGTTCCATATGAACTTTAAAGCAGTTTTTTCCAATTCTGTGAAGAAAGTCATTGGTAGCTTAATGGGGATGGCATTGAATCAACAAATTACCTTGGGCAGTATGGTCATTTTCACAATATTGATTCTTCCTATCCATAAGCATGGTATGTTCTTCCATTTGTTTGTGTCCTCTTTTATTTCACTGAGCAGTGGTTTGTAGCTCTCCTTGAAGAGGTCCTTTACATCCCATGTAAGTTGGATTCCTAGGTATCTTATTCTCTTTGAAGCTATTGTGAATGGGAGTTCATTCATGATTTGGCTCTCTGTTTGTCTGTTACTGGTGTATAAGAATGCTTGTGATTTTTGCAGATTGATTTTGTATCCTGAGACTTTGCTGAAGTTGCTTATCAGCTTAAGGAGATTTTGGGCTGAGATGATGGGGTTTTCTAAATGTACAATCATGTCATCTGCAAACAGGGACAATTTGACTTCTTCTTTTCCTAATTGAGTACCCTTTATTTCTTTCTCTTGCTTGATTGCCCTAGCCAGAACTTCCAACACAATGTTGAATAGGAGTGGTGAGAGAGGGCATCCCTGTCTTGTGCCAGTTTTCAAAGGGAATGCCCATTCAGTTTTTGCCCATTCAGTATGATATTGGCTGTGGGTTTGTCATAAATATCTCTTATTATTTTGAGATACGTTCTGTCAATACCGAATTTATTGAGAGTTTTTAGCATGAAGGGCTGTTGAATTTTGTCAAAGGCCTTTTCTGCATCTATTGAGATAATCATGTGGTTTTTGTCTTTGGTTCTGTTTATATGCTGGATTCTGTTTATTGATTTGCATATGTTGAACCAGCCTGGCAGATAAGCTTTTTGATGTGCTGCTGGATTCGGTTTGCCAGTATTTTATCGAGGATTTTGCATTGATGTTCATTAGGGATATTGGTCTAAAATTCTCTTTTTTTGTTGTGTCTCTGTCAGGCTTTGGTATCAGGATGATGTTGGCCTCGTAAAATGAGTTAGGGAGGATTCCCTCTTTTTCCATTGATTGGAATAGTTTCAGAAGGAATGATACCAACTCCTCCTTGTACCTCTGGTAGAATTCGGCTGTGAATTCATCTGGTCCTGGACTTTTTTGGTTGGTAGGCTATTAATTATTGCCTCAATTTCAGAGCCTGCTATCGGTCTATTCAAGGATTCAACTTCTTCCTGGTTTAGTCTTGGAAGAGTGTAAGTGTCCAGGAAATTATCCATTTCTTCTAGGTTTTCTAGTTTATTTGTGTAGAGGTGTTTATAGTATTCTCTGATGGTAGTTTGTATTTCTGTGGGGTCGGTGGTGATATCCCCTTTATCATTTTTTATTGTGTCTATTTGATTCTTCTCTCTTTTCTTCTTTATTAGTCTTGCTAGTGCTCTATCAATTTTGTTGATCTTTTCAAAAAATCAGCTCCTGGATTCATTGATTTTTTGGAGGGTTTTTTTGTGTCTCTATCTCCTTCAGTTCTGCTCTGATCTTAGTTATTTCTTGCCTTCTGCTAACTTTTGAATATGTTTGCTCTTGCTTCTCTAGTTCTTTTAATTGTGATGTTAGGGTGTCAATTTTAGATCTTTCCTGCTTTCTCTTGTGGGCATTTAGTGCTATAAATTTTCCCTCTACACACTGCTTTAAATGTGTCCCAGAGATTCTGGTATGTTTTATCTTTGTTCTCATTGGTTTCAAAGAACATCTTTATTTCTGCCTTCATTTCATTATGTACCCAGTGGTCATTCAGGAGCAGGTTGTTCAGTTTCCATGTAGTTGAGCGGTTTTGATTGAGTTTCTTAGTCCTGAGTTCTAGTTTGATTGCACTGTGGTCTGAGAGACTGTTTGTTATAATTTCTGTTCTTTTACATTTGCTGAGGAGTGCTTTACTTCCAACTATGTGGTCAATTTTGGAATAAGTGCGATGTGGTGCTGAGAAGAATGTGTATTCTGTTGATTTGGGGTGGGGAGTTCTGTAGGTGTCTATTAGGTCCACTTGGTGCAGAGTTGAGTTCAATTCCTGGATATCCTTGTTAACTTTCTGTCTCGTTGGTCTGTCTAATGTTGACAGTGGGGTGTTCAAGTCTCCCATTATTATTGTATGGGAGTCTAAGTCTCTTTGTAAGTCTCTGAGGACTTGCTATATGAATCTGGGTGCTCCTGTATTGGGTGCATATATATTTAGGATAGTTAGCTCTTCCTGGTGAATTGATTCCTTTAACATTATGTAATGGCCTTCTTTGTCTCTTTTGATCTTTGATGTTTTAAAGTCTGTTTTATCAGAGACTAGGATTGAAAACCCTGCTTTTTCTTTGTTTTCCATTTGCTTGGTAGATCTTCCTCCATCCCTTTATTTTGAGCCTATGTGTGTCTCTGCATGTGAGATGGGTCTCCTGAGTATAGCACACTGATGAGTCTTGACTCTTTATCCTGTTTGCCAGTCTGTGTCTTTTAATTGGACCATTTAGTCCATTTATATTTAAGGTTAATATTATTATGTGTGAACTTGATCCTGTCATTATGATATTAGCTGGTTATTTTGCTTGCTAGTTGATGCAGTTTCTTCCTAGCATCGATGGTCTTTACATTTTGGCATGTTTTTGCAATGGCTGGTACCTGTTGTTCCTTTCCATGTTGAGTGCTTCCTTCAGGATCTCTTGTAGGGCAGGCCTGGTGGTGACAAAATCTCTCAGCATTTGCTTGTCTGTAAAGGATTTTATTTCTCCTTCACTTATGAAACTTAGTTTGGCTGGATATGAAATTCTGGGTTGAAGATTCTTTTCTTTAAGAATGTTGAATATTGGCCCCCACTCTCTTCTGGCTTGTAGAGTTTCTGCTGAGAGATTGGCTGTAGTCTGATGGGCTTCCCTTTGTGAGTATCCCAACTTTTCTCTCTGGCTGTCTTTAACATTTTTTCCTTCATTTCAACTTTGGTGAATCTGAAAATTATGTGTCTTGGAGTTGCTCTTCTCGAGGAGTATCTTTGTGGTGTTCTCTGTATTTCCTGAATTTGAATGTTGGCCTGCCTTACTAGGTTGGGGAAGTTCTTCTGGATGATATCCTGCAGAGTATTTTCCAACATGGTTCCATTTTCCCCATCACTTTCAGGCACACCAATCAGACATAGATTTGGTCTTTTCACAAAATCCCAAATTTCTTGGAGGCTTTGTTCATTTCTTTTTACTCTTTTTTCTCTGAACTTCTCTTCTCACTTCATTTCATTCATTTGATCTTCAATCGCTGATACTCTTTCTTCCAGTTGATCGAGTCGTTTACTGAAGCTCGTGCATTTGTCATGTAGTTCTCGTGTTATGGTTTTCATCTCTATCAGTTCTTTTAAGGTCTTCTCTGCATTGATTATTCTAGTTGTCCATTCAGCCATTCTTTCTTCAAGGTTTTTAGTTTCTTTGCGCTGGTTACGTAGTTCCTCCTTTAGCTCTGAGAAGTTTGATCGACTGAAGCCTTCTTCTCTCAGCTTGTCAAAGTCATTCTCCATCCAGCTTTGTTCCATTGCTGGCAATGAGCTGCGTTCCTTTGGAGGGGGAGATGCACTCTGATTTTTTGAATTTCCAGCTTTTCTGCACTGCTTTTCCCCCATATTTGTGGTTTTATCTGCCTTTGGTCTTTGATGATGGTGATGTACTGATGGGGTTTTGGTGTGGGTGTCCTTTCTGTTTGTTAGGTTTCCTTCTAACAGTCAGGACCCTCAGCTGCAGGTCTTTTGGAGTTTGCTTGAGGTCCACTCCAGACCCTGTTTGCCTGGGTACCAGCAGCGGAGGCTGCAGAAGATAGAATATTGCTGAACAGAAAGTGTTGCTGTCTGATTCTTGCTCTGGAAGCTTCGTCTCAGGGGTGTACCCCGCTGTGTGAGGTGTGAGGTGTCATTCTGCACCTAGTGGGGGATGTCTCCTAGTTAGGCTACTCAGGGGTTAGGGACCCACTTGAGCAGGCAATCTGTCCGTTCTGAGATCTCAACCTCCATGCTGGGAGATCCACTGTTCTCTTCAAAGCTGTCAGACAGGGGCATTTACCTCTGCTGAGGTTTCTGCTGCTTTTTGTTTAGCTATGCCCTGTCCCCAGAAGAGGAGTCTACAGAGGCAGGCCGGCCTCCTTGAGCTGTGGTGGGCTCCACCCATTTCGAGCTTCCTGGCTTTGTTTACCTACTTAAGCCTCAGCAATGGCGGGCACCCCCCCCGCCAGCCTCGCTGTCACCTTGCAGTTAGATCTCAGACTGCTGTGCTAGCAATGAGGGAGGTTCCGTGGGCGTGGGACCCTCTGGGCCAGGTGTGGGATATAATTTCCTCATGTGCCGTTTGCTAAGACCCTTGGTAAAGCACAGTATTAGGGTGGGAGTTACCTGATTTTCCAGATGTTGTGTGTATCAATTTCCTTTGGCTAGGAAAAGGAATTCCCTTCCCCCTTGTGCTTCTCAGGTGAGGCGATGCCTCGCCCTGCTTCAGCTCTCACTGATCAGGCTGCACATGTGGACCAGCACCAACTGTCCGACACGCCCCAGTGAGATGAACCCGATACCTCAGTTGAAAATGCAGAAATCGCCCATTTTCTGTGTCGCTCAGGCTGGGAGCTGGAGGCTGGAGCTGTTCCTATTCAGCCATCTTGGGCACCAACCCTTGGTGTGTTTTTTTGTTTGATTTTTGTTTTTTGAGACAGAGTGTCATTCTGTTGCCCAGGCTGGAGTGCCATGGCACGATCTTGGCTCACTGCAACCTCTGCTTCCCAGGTTCAAGCAATTCTCCTGCCTCAGACTCCTGAGTACCCGGGACTATAGGTGCGCACCACTGCACCAGGCTAATTTTTGTATTTTTAGTAGAGACAGGGTTTCACCATGTTGGCCAGGCTGGTCTCGAACTCTTGACCTCAGGTGATCCTCCCGCCTTGGCCTCCCAAAGTGCTGGGATTACAGGCATGAGTTAGCGCCACCGACCCCACTGATGCAGATCTTTTATTTCTTCAGATTGAGATGTATCCACCACATATTGCTGAACAGAAAACTTCCTAAACAATACAATTCCAGTTATCTAAAGCTCATAACATATGCATCTAAAGTTGCACACAATGTATGGTTAAATCTCCAAAACATACCAAGAGAAGGGTTCGTGAGGATGGTCTCAGTAGCTCTTTCTGGCGTGTGGGATTTGGGGGTATCTTGTTCTCACCTCCCAAGTTTGAGAGACTAGTCTGTTCCCATCCATCCCTAGTTCAGTGACAATAGCCCACAGTCTTTCCCCTTCCCCTTCTGGTGTCTGGCTGATCTGCATTCTCTGGGCACGTTCACCATGGGAAAGGAGATTGGATAGTGAGGCCATTCACAAGAAGCAAAGAAAACTTGGGTCTGTTGAGAGGAGAAGAGAAAAAACATTCATTTTAGATATTTTAAAGACATCTTTAAAAATATTGCCTAGCCTGTTGCCCAGGCTGGAGTGCAGTGGTGCAGTTTTGGCTCACTGCAGCCTCTGTCTCCTGGGTTCAAGTGATTCTCCTGCCTTAGCCTTCCAAGTAGCTGGGACTACAGGTGTGCACCACCACACCTGGCTAATTTTTGTATTTTTAGTAAAGATGGGGTTTCACCATGTTGGCCAGGCTGGTCTTGAACTCCTGACCTCAAGTGATCCACCCACCTCGGTCTCCCAAAGTGCTGGGATTATAAGAGTGAGCCACTGTGCCCGGCCGCTAATTTTGTTTTTTATTTTTTTTTGTAGAGATGGCATCTCTCTATATTGCCGAGGCTGGTCTCAAACTCCTGGCCTCAAGCGATCCTCCCACCTCGACTTCCCAAAATGCTGAGATTACAGGCATGAGCCACTGCACCTGGCCTCATTTATTTTAATATCAAAGAAAAACCTTCAAGAGCAGGAGAAGCTTCCTGAACTAGACTGCCCTAAGAAGAAGAAGGATTGTTGCCTATGTAAATTTTTAATTTTTTTTTCTCTCTCTGGAACATTTATCTCTATATCCCATACCCTTATATTGAGCAAGAATCTTTTGAAATTTATTTGAGAATGAAAGCTTCACATATACAACTCAGCCAAACCACAGTAAGTTCTCTACCAGATGGTGCCCTTCCACGCCCGCCCCCCTAACACAACCAGGATCCAGATGGGCAGTGGTCTGGGGCACAGAGCAAGTGCTTGAGCCCGGGGAGCTGCGGGTTGGGGGTGGACTTTCCTCAGCTTTCCGTTCTGTTTTCTTGGAAACAACTGGGTTTATTTAAACTGCCTGGATGGAAATTTTTATGAAGAACAAAAACGAGAATTCAGAGAATCAGTTTGAGGTTTGTTCTCTTGGACTCCATATTCACTATAAAGGAAAACCTAAAAAGCAAAAATAAGTGAGCCTTGAGTTTTCTCTGGAGAGAGTAACAAGTGATACTCTATGGTCCTTTCTTCTGCTTAGGGGCTGAAAACCCCACAGTCCAGGTAGACCACACTGAAGTTGGTGGTAGGAACTCTGGTGACCTAAAGGGGTAGCCTTGATCCAGGCAGACCCAGGAGTGCCACCTCAAACTCTGGTTTTTGAAAGAAAACAGAGATGGAATTTTTTATGTCAAATCTTCTGATATGTAAATATGGGTAACTAATTGAAATATGTAAAAGATGCTGTTGGAATGAAATAGAGCAGGAGAAACCCTAGATCATCTTGTTGAGTCTGTCATTTTGGAGCTAGGAGTCTGAGGTCCAGAGGAAGAATGACTTGCCAAGATGATGCCAGAAGTGAGACCAGAGCCTAAACCTGCTGACTCATGGTGGGGTTCTATTAATTGGCATCAACTGATGGCTTTTTCAAACAACTAAAAAATATTTAGGTTAGTTATCTCTCTCTCTCTCCTTCCCTCTTTTCTTTCAATTCTTTATGCATTCATGTATATCTCTTTTTTATTCTTTTCTAGACCATTTTAATTTTGAATTCCTCTCATGTAGAAGTTATTTAGGAGAGGGTTTCTTAATTCTAAGTAGTTAAGACTTTTTAAGGTATGCTTTTGTGATGAATTTTAATTGTATAGGCTGAGGCTCAGGACATTTAGCTTGTGTATCTCCACATTTTATATTTTATAGATTTTCTTTGGAGCCAAATATGAGATCAGTATTTACAAAAATTCTGAGGACAAAATAAAATAGTGTTTATTTTTCAATAGTAAGACACTGAATTCTACGTATGTACTAAATCAAGCTTGTTAATTGTAATATTGAGATTCTCTATGTCATTTATTTTTGTTTTACTAGATCTCTCAAATTCAGGAGTAATTGAGCCCAGGAGGGCGAGGCTGCAGTGAACTGTGATCAAGCCACTGCAGTCCAGCCTGTGTGACAGAGCAAGACCCTGTCTCAAAAAAAAAATAAATAAATAAAATTCAAAAGTAGGCATATTTAAAGTATTTTACTATGGTATATGTGTGGGGGTATGTGTGTGCATGCATATACTTTAAGTTCTTCTTATATTGTAGTAGTTTCTGTTTTACGTATATGCTATTTGGAATATCAAAATTTATAGCTGTTATATTTTTTCCAATATGTATGTTTTACCATACCATAATGTCTCTCATAACTCCAATGAACGCTTTTGACTTTAAATTCTACTTTGCCTGATGTTAGTAGATCTGTCTACTTCTGCTTTCCTTCTAAGCATAGCTGTTTGGTATCTCTCTGTCCATCGCTTTATTTTCTTTGTGTGATTATTTTAATATAAACTACACATACTAATTATTAAAAAAATAAGAAATACAGAAAAGTGTGAAGAAGATAGGACTGAATTACCAAAATTATACAACCTAAAAATAATTGGTCATAACATTTGACTGACATCTTTCCTGACATCTCTCTATGCATAGAAAGAAAGAAGGATCTAGAGAAAGACAGAGATGGAGGCAGAGAGAGAGAGATAGAGGAGACACTGAAACAGATGAAAACAATTGTATCATGATGATATTGACTATATGTGATGTATTTTTGAAAATAAGTACTACACTTAATTTTAAAAGAATTTAACAGGAACAAAAGCTTCGGTCAAACTGTAATTCAGATCATTGTTCTTTCCTACAAAGGAAATAAATTCCTAGAAGGTGGTACTAAATTTGAGGGAATGTATGAAATTGGACTCACTGTGGGTTTTTAAAAATTTATTTATTAACTTTTATTTTAGGTTGAGGGGTACATGTGCAGGTTTGTTATGTAGGTAAATTGTGTGTCTTAGGGGTCTGGCATACAGATTATTTCATTACCTAGGTAATAAGCATGGTACCCAATAGGTAGTTTCTCATTGCTTACGCTCCTCCCACCCTTCACCCTCAAGTAGGCCCTGGTGTCTGTCATTCCTTTCTTTGTGTCATATGTACTCAGTGTTTAGCTTCCACTTACAGGTGAGAAATGTGGCATTTGGTTTTCTGTTCCTATGTTAATTTGCTTAGGATGATGTCTTCCAGCTCCATTCATGTTGCTGCAAAGGGCATGATTTCATTCTTTTTTATAGCTGCATAGTATTATTCCATGGTGTAAGTGTACCACATTTTCTTCACCCAGTCTACTACTGGGCATTTAGGTTGATTCCATATCTTTGCTATTGTGAGTAGTGCTGTGAAGAACATTCACATGCATATGTCTTTATGGTAGAATGATTTATATTTATTTGGGTGTATATCCAATAATGGGGTTGCCAGGTTGAATGGTAATTCTGTTTTAAGTTCTTTGAGGAATTGCCACACTACTTTCCACAATGGCTAAACTAATTTACGTTCCCACTAGGAGTGTATAAGCATTCCCTTTTCTCCACAACTTCACTAGCATCTGTTATTTTTTGTATCGTGGGTTTTTTTAAATGTGAGTTTTTGGCCAGGCACAGTGGCTCACGGCTGTAATCCCAGCACTTTTGGAGGCCAAGGTGGGCAGATCACCTGAGGTCAGGAGTTCGAGACCAGCCTGGCCAACATGGCAAAACCCCATCTCTACTGAAAACACAAAAGGAATTAGCTGGGTGTTGTGGCACATACCTGTAATTCCAGCTACTTGGGAGGCTGAGGCAGGAGAATTGCTTGAACCCAGGAAGTGGAGGTTGCGGTGAGCTGAGATCACACCACTGCACTCCAGCTTGGGCGACAGAGTGATATGTCTTTAAAAAAAAAAAAAAAAAGTGAGTTTCCATAGAGATGAGATTGATTGATCCATGCTGGGAAAGAGAAGAGATTAACATTTTGATGCACCTCTTTCCTGCCCTCTTCTTCCTTCTGGTTTCGATGCTTAACTTATTTCAACTTTTCAGAGTTTGCAACATTTCATTCTGCATCTGAAACCATACCTCTCCTGGGTGTTAATAGCATTCGTGTATCCACCTGGATTCCATGCTCCCCACCAATCCCACTTCTACGGCTTCAGAATGGCAGGACTCTATTTTGATGCAACCTTTAGTTAACAAGATTTCACCATCAAGTAGATTTTTCACAAGGGCTAACAGATGTTGTACTTTTCTGAGTCCTTTCATGTCTGCAAATGTGAGCTCTTGCCTTTATACCTAAGCTCCAACTTGGCTGGGTAGAATTCACTTGGGTCATATTCTTTTCCTTCTAGACGTTTCTCCTTTGCTCTGGCACTGACTGCTGCTGGAAAGACATCTGTAACGCACCTGCTTTTTCTTCTTGTAAGTGAATTATTTTTGTCCTGAATGTGAAAAAAATTTTATTTTAGTGAAATGGTTTAACCAGAATTTGTCTGAAGGTTTACTGTTAGAGATTTTTCCTTATAAGTGGTATGTGTTTTCAGTCTTGCCGATTCAGTCTTTATTCTAATTCCTATATGAGTCCACTATTGTTAAAGTAAATTAAAATGAAAAGAGACCAGGCCTGAAGAATCTCTGAGTAGACAAAAGCAGTCAGGCCTCATAAGTCATCTTAACCTTGCTTAATTTGCAAACGTTAGCAAAACTTAACTTTAGCCATTTCTGGTAAATGCTTATGTTAGAAACAAAAGTTAACCTCAGTCAATTATTAGCAGACAGAAAGTTTCTATTTATATAACTAGGGACTTTTGAATGGGATGAATCAAATAAGATAATTTTGTAACTGCCACCAATCAAATAATTTCTTTATCTTGCTTCCGTATTCACCCTAAAAATATTTGCCTGTGATGCTGTGTCATTAGAACACTGAACATTTTTTTGGTCTGGCATACCCCAATTCATGAATTGCTTTTTCCTCAAATAAACTCTTTAAAATGTAATTGTGTTTCCAATTTTTCTTTTACACTATTCAAATACAGATCTCTCATCCATTTGGAATGTATTCTGGTGTAGGGTCTAACAATGTCATCTTTTTCCTGATAATATCCAGATGTTGTCTGGGCAGTTTGAGTTTGAGGTGCTGATGAAGCATGCAGGTGAGGCTGCGTTCAGGGCCACTGTGAATTCAGGGCTGGAGAGGGGTCAGGGACCAAGGGACAGACCTGAGGGCCATAGTAGAGACATCTAAACAAGGAGACAGACGGGATTGCGAAAGAAGGACAAGTCATGACCAATATGAGCAGGGCCAAGTCCAAAACCTTGGGAGGCCTGTACGTTTAGGGAATACAAAGGAGGGAAAGAGATCGAAGAGGATGAAGGCTGAGAAAAGACCATTGGGTTGGGTCTTCAGAGATTGGCGTCCAAGGGAGATAAGCATCAGAGCTGGGTGGTGAAGGGCAAGGGAAGGAGCAGATGATGACACAAGTGAGGCAGCTCTTCCCAGAGTGGTATGACAGGAGAGGGGAAGGCGCAGCTGTGCAGACTTTGCAGGAGAAAGGGGTGTTTCTATTAGACAGAGTGAGACTTTAGCAATTTAGTGGACCTATGAAAGGGGTCAGGGTGGGGAGAGGTGGAAGATAAAGAGAAGGAAAACCACAACAATGATGGAAAGTTGGGCAGGTAGGAGATGGGATCACAAGGCAGGACGCAAGTAACAGAGCTTCTATCTGAACCATCTTAGGAAAAAGATCATTCACTGACTGGGCACGGTGGCTCACACCTCCGAGCACCTTGGGAGGCCAAGGCAGAAGAATTGCTTGAGCCCAGGAGTTCAAGACCAGCCTGGGCAATATGTCTTTATAAAAAAAAATTTTTTTTAATTAGCCAGGTGTGGTGGTGCACACCTGTGGTCCTAGCTACTCGGGATGCTGAGGTGGGAGAATCACTTAAGCCCAGGAGTTCGAGACTGCAGTGAGCCATGTTCGTGCCATTGTACTCTAGCCTGGGCGACAGAGAGATACCCTGTCTTGAATAATAGTAGTAATAATAATAATTTTAAAAAGAGATCATGGTGAAACACCATCTGTACTAAAGATACAAAAAATTAGCCACACGTGGTGGTGTGCGCCTATAATCCCTGCTACTTGGGAGGCTGAGGTAGGAGAATTGCTTGAACCTGGGAGGTGGAGGTTGCAGTGAGCAGAGATCACACCATTGCACTCCAACCTGGGTGACAGGGTGAGACTCCGTCTCAAAAAAAAAAAAAAAGAAAAAAAAGATTATTTATTGCCTTATGTAACCAAGAGATGTGAAAGGAGAAAAAGGAAGCAGAACTAAGGACTCAAATATTGCCAAGTTCTGATTTCCATCGCTCATATCTGTTTCTCTGCGGACTGGCTTTAACGCGGCCTTCCCACACAGCAGGGAGATGGCCGCCAGCCTCCGCAGGCCTCGGTTGGCAGTTCCCCTGGGAAAGAGGCAGTGTATGAGGTGCTGAGAGTGATGTTTCTGGAGATAGACTGCCTGGGTTTGAATTGTGGCTCTGCCACTTACTCGGGCAAATTCCTTTACCTTTCTGACCTTAGATTCCTTATCTGTAAAATGAGGTAATCGCAGAGTCTGCTTCATGACTGCTACAGAAATTAAAAAATATGACGCAACAGTGCTGACACTTAGTGGGTGCTCACTGTTCATAATTGCTAAGTGTTATAGCTGCTTTTAGCATTATCATCAACATTATCATCATTATTATGGAGCCGAGTATTAATGTTAATGTGAACACCTTCAGGAAAGAACCTTGATTGGCCCATCTTGGGCCAAGTGCTCACTCCCATGGTCAGGCGGATGGGAAACTGTGATGGGTGGTCCTGACTGGAACCACATGGGTGGCTGGGAATGGGGTGTAGGTACCTGAATGAAGGAAAGTCTTCCTCCAAGAGAGGGAAGAGTGGGCAGGACTAACAGGAGCGGTCCACATCCGGGAGTGCAGTTAGCCCAGGACAGAGGAAGGGACTTCTTCCACGGTCTTCACTGCCTGATCCTCCCATTTTGCCAGCTGCTTATGTGGACTGCACCACACACCCAGCTCAAGTGACTCGGATATGAGGTTTCCAGAAGGTAGGGGTCTGGTGTCTGCAGCATATGCTTCAGGTTCTACCAGATGCCCCAGCTGCCGTGTGTAGGGAAGGCAGGATCACAGGGTGGCCAGCTGTAGCGGGCTGGGCCAAGGGCAGAGGCAGTGCCACAAGGCAGGTTGGGCTCAGTTCCATTGCCACCCACTTCTTGGGCAGTTTCTCCATATACCAGCATACTAGTGCCACTCTGTTTCCCAGGGTCCACGGAAAAGACATTGTCACCAGAAGTCCATGGTCCTTAAGGAAAGGTCAGCTGTGCAGGAGGTGAACTTGAACCTGCCTCACCTGTGAAAGTGACACAGTGGAGAGGCTGATTTCATGTCAGCACAGATCTGATGGGAACGTTCTAGCCTATTCTAAAAATGATTGCACCTCCTCTCCTGGAGTAAGGCCCATCTCATGGGTGCTCCCTGACCCATAGCACATTCCCTTTTCATCAGTCTCAGTACAGCTGTGTGTGATTCTGTATCTCTGCAGACATTCACACTTGCATGGTCCACCTTCGGGCAAAGGTCCGATAACCATGCTGAGAGCAAACGCTGTTCTGGCGCTCATGCCCGGCATCTGCTGCAGCAGGCAAACACCGAGAGCCTTGACAAGTGTAAGCCTTGCTTTTCCCATTTGGATGGAAGATTGGAGACCCAAAGAGGGAAGACCCCTAATACACAGAAAGAACACCATGAGCTGAAGAGGAGTGGCTTCTAAGACGAAGTGGCTCACAGTGCAGTAGGGAAGACCGTCCCACGATAGCTCCTTAGAGGTGCTGTGATTGATTCTGCAAGGAGGATAGGCGTCAACCTGTGGCTGACCAGGACACGGGTCATTTGTTTTGTCCCGGGAAATGGCTGGTTGGAAAGATGAGATAGGCCAGAATGTGCAAGCAGGGTGGGGAAGGCCTTGAAGTTTGAGGAGGATTTTGCCCGGTTATGGACTCAACTGTGTCCTCTCCAATTCTGTATGTTGAAGTCCTAACCTCCATTACCACAGAATGTGACTGTATTTGAAGACAGGGTGTGATATTGTGATATAAGAAGAAATATATATTTTGGTTTTCACTCCTGGCCAAAGTTCCTAAAATGCTTGTCAGTTCCTAAGTGGTAAAGGTGAAAGGAGCATCTATTGTTATTACATTTGGTCTTTGTCCCTGGTTCCTGAAATAGCTCCAGAGTGATACAGGTGAAAGGGGTGTCTTTTAAAAATTCCTAAATGCCCCTTTCCAGCACACCTGAGTTTATGTTATACGTGACTTTCAGCAAGCCCCCAGCTAGCTGCCAGATGGGAGCTGGTTAGTTGGTGAGTAAAGGATTGAAATTTTCAGCCCTACCTCCTCCACCTGTGAGGAGGTGCTGTGGCTTGACTCACCCAAACCACATCTCATTTCGAATTGTAATCCCCATAATTTTGTCCCCAGCCAAATCTCATCTCAAAGTGTAATCCCCATAATTTCCATGTTGCAGATGGGACTTGGCAGGAGGTGATTGGATCATGGGGGCAGTGTCCCTCGTGCTGTTCTCGTGATAGTGAGTTCTCACGAGGTCTGATGGTTTTGTAAGTGTCTGACATTTCCTCCTACCCACACTTATTCTCTTCCCTCTCGCTGCCTTGTGAAGAAGGTTCCTGCTTCCCCTTCTGCCATGATTGTAAGTTACCTGAGACCTCACCAGCCATGAGGAACGGTGAGTCAATTAAACCTCTTTTCTTTATTCGGGCAGTTTTTTATAGCAGTGTGAAAATGGACTAATACAGGAGGGGAGAGGAGAATGGAAGTTGCGTTAATCACAAATGGCCAATTATTTGATCAGTTATGCCTATTAAAGAAGTCTCCATAGAAATCCGGAAGGACGGGGTCTGGAGAGTGTCGTGGTTGCTAAACACATGGATGTGTCTGGAGGGCGGCAAGCCCACAGAGGGCAGAGAAGCTCCACACCCTTCCCACATTCCTTGCCCCATCTGGCTGTTCGTCTGTATCCTTTGTAATATCCCTTTTAATAAACTGGTAAACGTAAGCATTTCCTCGAGTTCTGTGAGCCATCCTAGTAAATTAATGCAAGGAAGGGGTAGTGGGACCCCTGATTTGTAGCCGATTGGTTAGAAGGATAGGTGACAACCTACTACTCGTGATTGGCATCTGAACTGCCAATCCCACTGGGGGACAGTCTTGTGGGACTGAGTCCTAACAGGTGGGATCTGATGGTATCTCCATGCAGACAGTGTCAGAATTAAGTTAAATTATAGCACAGTTACTTGGTGTTTGCCAGGGCATTGGTTGCTGATGGAGAGATATCCCCATACATTTTGGGGTGAAGTGTTGAGTGTTGACCACGTGAGAGGAGAAATAGTGTTTGTTTTTCTGATACACTTGTTTTGAAATTTTGTATCTTGATAGGTTTATTCTGAATCTTGTGAAAGGACAAATGTACAGGAATAGCCAAGTCCACTTAAAGAAAGGACAGGGAGCTACAAAGATATGTTAGAAACTATCAGGAAAAAAATATATTAGAAATACGTCATTTTCTTAGCACAGCAATAAACAATTGGATCAGTGTGTTGATCTGAAATGAAGAGGCTGAGGCATCTTTAGTTGAGCCAAAGTGAGGACAGCTGCCTGGGACACACTTCCACGTTGCCCTGAGGAGTGCTCCCGCAGCCTTTGCTGCAAGCAGGTTTTTAAAGGAAAGGGAACAGGTGTGGGTTGGACGAAATTGTTTGGCAGGAATTCTCATTGATTGACAGAGATAACATGATTTGTGATTGGCTTTACACCATTGAACTATAGGGTAGGAGTTAAGGTGTCCAGCGTGTGGCATTTTATAGCTACTCAATGTCAGTCCACAGCCCCTTAATGAGTGGCTTCAAGAGGTAATTTAGCTCAAGGGGGATGGACATGGCTGCTGATTCATTCCAGTGCCTCTCTGGGTCTGATGATTTAAAGGGACTTACAATCCTCAGGTTAAGTTTATTTTTCTTCTTCCTTTTGTTTCTTCCACAAATGGAACAAAACAGGAATTCCAAAACCAAATTCACGTATGCAAAGGAATTTAGTATTTTATAAGAAATGTCACTTCCAGTCAGTAGGAAAGGAAATACAATTCAGTGCTGGGGCAGTTGGTTATCTATCAGGAAAAAAATTAAGTTGCAATCTTACCTCATACCAGTTACAAAGATAAATGGGGGTTAGATTAAATAATGCTATAAATACATTAGAAGAAAATATAAAATATATTGATGACCTTGGGGAAAAGAAGGCATTCTACACAAACACACACACATAGACACACATAGCAGAAAGGAAGTTTGAAGTCTTTTTTTTTTTTTTTTTGCTCTGTTGCCCAGGCTGGAGTACAGTGGCGCAATCTTGGTTCACCGCAACTTCCACCTCCCGGGTTCAAGTGATTCTCCTGCCTCAGCCTCCCCAGTAGCTGGGATTACAGGTGCCTGCCACCACACCTGGCTAACTTTTGTATTTTTAGTAGAGAGGGGATTTCATATTGGCCAGGCTGGTCTCGAACTCCTGACCTCAGGTGATCCACCTGCCTCAGCCTCCCAAAGTTCTGGGATTACAGGTGTGAGCCACTGTGCCAGGCCTGAAGTCTCGTAATTTGATTGCCACATAATCAAACACTCCTGAGTGAAAATGCCGCAAGTGCTCAACCTCATTACCCATTGAAACCAAGAGATGCTATGCTTTACCTGTCAGATGGACAAATTCTCCTTTTAATTAAACTTTTCATTTTGAGATAATTATAGATTCACATGCAGTTGGAAGAAATAATACAGAGAGACCCCTGTACCCTTTACCTGAGTTTCCCCAAAGGTAACATTGTACAAAACTGTAGTACAATCTCACCACCAGAATATCCACACTGACACAGCGGAGATTCAAAGCACTTCCACCACCACAAAGGTCACACGGCCCTTTACCAGCCACACCTACTTCCCTCGCACCCCAGCACTCCTTAATCCCTCTCAATGGCTAATCTGTTACTCATTTCTTTAACTTTATCATTTCCAGAAGGTTATTTAAATGGAATCATGTAACATATAATTTATCGGTACTAGCTTTTTTTCACTCAGCCTAATTCCGTGGCGATTCATCCAGGTTGCTTATCAACAGCTTTTTCCTTTTTGTCGCTGTTCCGTGGTATGGATGCACCTCAGCGTGTTCAATCACATACCCAGGGACGAATATCTTCCAGTTTGGGTCTATTTTAAGTCACACTATGATAAACATTCATTTAGTTTTTTGTGTGAACTTGAGTCTTCATTTCTCTGGGATAAATGCCCCAAAGTGCGATTACTAGGTAGTATTATCGTTGCATATTTAGTGTTTCTAACTGCCAAACCATTTTCCAGAGTGGCTGTAACATTTGACACACCACCGGCAACGTATGAGCGATCCACGTATCCACATCATCATTTGGTGTCGCCACTGGTTTTATTTTAGCCATTCTGATGGGCGAGTGGTGACACATCACTGCAGTTTTCATTCACATTTCCCCAGTAGCTAGTGATGTTGGACATCTTGTGCTTGTTCGCCATCTGTACACCTCTCCAGTGAAGTGTCTCTTCGTGAGTTTTGCCCATTTCCTTGTTCAACTGATTGGTCTTTTTCTACTGTTGCGAGTTCTTTATATATTCTAGAAACTAGTACTTCATCAGATATGCAGTTTGCAAATGTTTTCTCCCAGTCTAAAGTTCTAAATGTTGATGAGGCCCAATTTATCAATATTTTCTTTATGGATTATGCTTTTTGTATTGAGTCTAAGAACACTTTGCCAGCTCTATACCCTGAAGATTTCCTCCTATTTTTTTCTAGAAGTTGTATAGTTTTATGCTTTATGTTCAAGTTTGTGACCCATTTTGAGTCAATTTTTGTATAAGATGTGAGACTAAGGTTGAAGTTCATTTTTTTGGATGGGTGTCCAATTGTTCCATTGAACATCCATTGGTTGAAAGGTTATCTTTCCTCCATTGATGGACTTTTGCACCTTTGTAAAAAGTTGGTTGGAGGCCGGGCACGGTGGCTCATTCCTGTAATCCCAGCACTTTGGGAGACTAAAGTGGGCGGATCACCTGAGGTTAGTAATTTGAGACCAGCCTGGCCAACATGGTGAAATCCCCTCTCTACTAAAAATACAAAAGTTAGCCAGGTATGGTGGCAGGTGCCTGTAATCCCAGCTACTTGGGAGGCTGAGGCAGGAGAATCTCTTGAACCTGAGAGGTGGAGGTTACAGTAAGCCGAGACAGCACCACTGCGCCCCAGCCTCGGCAACAAGAGTGAAACTCTGTCTCAAAAAAAAAAAAAAAGGCTATAAAAACAATACTGTGTATTTTCTATCAATATCTGAGTACAAATATAAATGAAACAAGTCTGAAAGGAAATGTACCATACTGGAAGCAATGGTTATATGTGGGAAGGGCATTGAGCTCAGGGCAGTTAAAGAAAGTTTTAGCTTCAGAATATTTATTTAGACAGAGTCTTGCTCTGCTGCCCAGACTGGGGTACAGTGGCATCATCATAGCTCACTGTGACTTCAAACTCCTGGGCCTAAGCAATCCTCCTGCCTTAGTCTCCTGAGTAGCTGGGACTACAAGTGCATGCTACCACCACACCTGGCTAATTTTAAATACATATATATTTCGTAGAGACAGGGTTTTGCTGTTACCCAGGCTGATCTTGAATCTGGCCTCAAGTGATCCTCCTGCTTCAACCTTCCAAAGTGCTGGGATTACAGGTGTGAACCACTGTGCCTGACCCTTATTTTATTGTTTTTACCAGGAACACGTTCACATATTTTTATGAATTTAAGAATCATTTAGAAAATAACTTGTAGGCAGTATTCAGGGCATAACTTGGGTGGTTTACTTCGGGTGAACATCAGTGCAGGAGGCAGATACTTTGTCTATCTTTGTTTTCTGCTAAGAGGCATTTGGCAAATGGAGAGAGCTCGACCGACTTTACTAAGAGTCAGAAGTCCTAGGCTGCAGCCCCAGCTCTCCCATGTCTTATCTCTCTGAACCCTGAACTCCTCAGCTGCCCAGGGAGATCATGTCCCTGTCTTGCCTCCTCAGGGAGTTTCTGTGCAAATGAAATGGGGCTGTGAGTTTGGAAGCCCTCTCTGAGCTGCTCGCCCTGGGCACAGATCAGGAAGCATTTGGGCTTCCCCTTGGGATGGCAAGGGAGCCAGGCAGGGGAGTGCCCCTGCCAGTGACCCCGGAAGGGCTCAGCAGCCCCACTGTGCTCCAGGGCTTCAGACAGAGCCATCGACCTCCTCCCCACTAGTGCCACCCCGAATCTCCCTGTGGGGACAGCCAGGACAGGGTGGGTGGTGCCAGCACCCCATCCTCACGCCCAGAAAACTGACTCATGGTCCTCATCACTTTAAAGGAGAGACCACATGATGGTGAAATGCAGGGCGATTCTGTGGCTGGTGCATAGTTGGGAGTAGATCCCTCTTCTAGCACTTTCCACCTATGTCACCTTGGACAAGGTGCTTAATCTTCCTGAGCGGCAGTTTCCTGGTGTAAGATGGGATGGAGAGTAGTAAGGGTTGTTGTGAGGGTTTAGCAATGATATGTACCCAAAGCCTGGGCTGTAGCAGGTTCTCAGGAAGTGGTAGCTCTGTGTGTGTGTGTGTGTATGTGTGTGACAGCAATAAGTGACAGTGGAGAGAACAGGTTGATTACAGGTTTTGTTCTGGACAATAAGAAAGAAATGAATATTATCTGACTCTGCCCAGCCCTGCTAAACAGTTCTCCACTGGTGATGGCAATTTGGAGTGTCAACTTTGAGCAGTCCTGCATCGAGCAGCACTTTCTCCAGGGCTAACCTTTCCGTAGATGGATCCCTAGGGCACGATTCCCAGAGGTCCTGCAGGGCCCCCTGTCCACTCTGCCTCCGAAGAATTCTCCTACCCATTAGCGGATGCCCCAATCCTCTTTGGAAAGCTACATTCTTGAGTTCAAGGCTTTGACTCCCAGCAATGCTCTCCCGCAGTGAGAGAGTGCTTTACGCTTCTGAAGGTGCTTTTCCATCCCCTGTCAAGTTCCTCGCCTGATAATTGTGATGTAGACAGGTACCATTCAAGGGTCCCTGGAAGAACTGGGGAAAGTGGTAACCAGAATCTTGGGTGCCTCACTGGATGCTTGATCTCCAGATACCTGGGAACCAAAGCCCCAAAGCTGAGCTTGACTTAGAGCTCTGCCTTGGACTGTTGCTCATCATCACTTGCCTTAGAAGAGCCGATGCCAACTTGGTCTGAATCCCTGGCCTTTCCAGGAACCATTCAATGGAGTTGGGTGTTCAGGGAGGAACAATCTTTTCTAAGACATACACTGCTCAGAGACAGGCTCCCACCATGCCTAAGAACAGAATGGATAGCACAGCCAGAGGGGACTGCTCACTTCTCCAAGTCCAGGAAATTATAATGCCTGCACTGCTTTCTGGCTCATCAATCTGGCATTCCCAGTGAAGGTCCTGCCTGAAATAGCAGTGGTATCTGCTATTTAACTTGCCCATTTTCATGTAAGCCTCATGTTTCTGCACTCTCTCTAACTAGAAAGTAAGCATGTGCCTTCCCTGGTGTGAACTGAGCAAACACTTGTCCAGTTCCACTTACCTGCAGGCTGGAGGTCTCCAGGCTGGAGATGGCTTTGGTTGAAGCTGGTGCTTCTGCCTCTGGAAGGACTCTGGCCAAAGTTGTTGTTTTACAGCCCAGGAAGGTCTTCTGCATGTTTTCCCACAAGAAAGGGAAGAGGGTCCCCCGTCATGGGCAGGGGCCTACTTAAACTACCTTTGAGGTTAACCCTGGAAACTTTCCATGCCAACTAAGTGACCCCTGGCAAGAGACTTTATTATGTGGCAATGAGGTAGAGGTTTGGCTTATCTCTGCCCACGCTGATGCTGATGTCTGATATTCCAGCTTCAGAGTCAATGAGCCAGGGGTTGCATTTTGCCTAACTCAACAACTGACTCATGGCAAGGGCCCTGTCTTTCCTGTACCCAGCATCACTGAGTTAGGTGGTCGGTAACCGGTGGTTGATATCCGATGTAAATATCTAGGCTCAGTGAAGATTTTTGAATGATTATAAAATATTTAAGATGTACAAAAAGTATAAGAAAGAATGTAATACACCCCCATGAACCCACCACCCAGCTTATGAAGTAAAGTGTTACAAATACAATCAAAACTCTGGCATATTCTTCCTCTCATCAACAACCTTGGCCAGAGTCCTTCGAGAAGCAGAAGCACTGAACCTCCCTCACTTCCTGTCTTCCCAACACAGGTAACCACTCTAATTAATTTGTTATTTATCATTCCCATGCATCTCTTTATTTTTTTGCTACATGTGTAGGTGTTTCTAAATTTTATTTACACACACACACACAGACACACACAAAATGTGTTGATACATGTAGCTGTAGTTTATTCATTTTCACTGCTGTATAGTGTTCCATTATGTGAAAATACCATAATTTATCCATTCTCTGGTTGACAGGCATCCAGGCTGTTTTCCAGGTCTTCTGTCTTTGCTTTTGTTATAAATCATGCTGCAGTGACTATCCTTGTACATATTTCCTTTTGCAGACCTGAGGAATAGGATAAGTGCCTAAGAGTGATGGTGCTGGATTGTAGAATATGTGCACCTTGACATTTCTTTCCACTTTTTTTTTTTTTTCTTTGAGATGGAGTCTCGCTCTGTCACCCAGGCTGGAGTGCAGTGGCGGGATCTCCGCTCACTGCAAGCTCCGCCTCCCGGGTTTACACCATTCTCCTGCCTCAGCCTCCCGAGTAGCTGGGACTACAGGCGACCGCCACCTAGCCCGGCTAGTTTTTTATATTTTTTAGTAGAGATGGGGTTTCACCGTGTTAGCCAGGATGGTCTCGATCTCCTGACCTTGTGATCCGCCTGTCTCGGCCTCCCAAAGTGCTGGGATTACAGGCTTGAGTCACCGCGCCCGGCCTCTTTCCACTTTTGTTAGCAGTGTATATGTGTTAGCATTTCTCAACATAATTGGCATTGAGTTTAATTAGATTTAAAACTGTCAGTGATATGAAATATTGTACAGTAACTTCAAAAATTAGGCAGAATTGACATCTTTGTAATATTGAATCATCGTATTCACAAGCTTGGCATATCAATTTAACTTTTTCAGTATTAGGTTTCATACTTTTTTCCATTGATGTTTTATACATCTTCAGTTAGATGTATTTATTCCTTATATTTTTGTTGCTTTTGTAAGAGTATTCTTTTCTCCAGTAGTCTTTTTTACTGAGGTATAATCATGTACAATAACACACAGACTTAGGTGTACGTATACATATAGTTCTGACATATGTATCAAAACTCTTTTTGACAATTGAATATACCTGTGGAATAACCACCACCCCTCACAAAATGTAGACATGTCCATTTCCTGGGAGAAGTTCCCTTATATTCTTTTCTAGTCACTGGGTCAGTGATTGCCTGACCCAGAGGCAATCACTGTTTTGATTTCTATCACAAGATACCTTTTAAAATTGATGTTTAACTGTTTGTAGTTATTCAATATGTATTTTTCTATGAGGTCCTTAATCTTATGCTTTCACTTCTGTGAAAGCCCACATTTCCCCAGGACACATGCTCACATGTATTACTGCTATTTCCCATGAGTTTCAGGCCCTCCCCTGAGAATATCTTCAGGAGTGGGATAGGGAAGAGAAGGGCTCTGCGTATCCACAGTGGAGAACTAGCATGAGATCGCTCATTCTATTGTTTGTGACTTAAGAAAGCCTTTAAGCGGTTTTCCGCCCTGGGTGGGCCAGGTGTTCCTTGCCCTCATTCTGGTAAACCCACAACCTTCAGCGTGGACATTATGGCCATCATGAACATGTCACAGTGCTGCAGAGATTTTGTTGATTTCCAGATTTTGGGGGGCCTGTTCCCAACAGACCCCACCCACTCCTGGAAATGATGTCTTCCTTTGTGCGCCCTTCACCTCTTCGGCATCTCCTGAGATCATTTTCTCCTCCATCTTGTCTCCCTTCTGTCCTGAATTGTGGCAAAGATGAGATCAATAATTTGGGGACCAAACCAAGCCAGTGTGTGACAGCCAATGTGTGGCTCTGGATGAGCAGGACGGAGGGAAGGGAAGATAAACGTGAGAGCTGGGGCAGACTTGGAGACCCTCTTGGCCCCATTGCAGATGAGGGAGTGAGGTCCAGAGGTCACTGACCATTAACCTTCCCACTGTCCAGCATCCACTGTGGGCCGGGTGCTGTTGTCAGTGTGGAGGTAGAGTGGTGATGAAGACGCTTGCCTCCGCCCTCGAGCAAAATCAAGCGGAAGCAAACTGAGAGGAAAGACGGCATTCAGAATAAAGGCCGTAGAGACGGTGATGCCACAGAGTGGTTGGTGGGAGCCAGTGAGTCAAGGGCGAGTCTGTGAAGATGACATTTGGGCAGTGACATGAATGAGGAGACAATGTTGGGGAGGATGCCAGGCAGGGGAGGAGCCTGGCAGGGGCTGCGGGTAGGAGCTGGGGTTTGCTGAGCAGCTGAGGGCAGCAGGTGGGGCGGGGCCATCAGGGATGGGTGGGGTTGTGTTGGGTGGGCGGGGAGGTGGGTGGGGCATCTCGGGATGGGCGGGGAAGTGGGAGGGGCTGGAGTAGGCAGAGAGGATGAAGCCAGAAGGACTAGGGGGCGTTTCTCCAAATGCAATGGAAAGTCACTGTGGAATTTAAGCAGGAAGGAGGTTGACTTGAGGTGGCTGTTGTGTTAAGAACAGGCTCCAGGGTGGCAGGAGTGGAAGTCGGAAGACCACTGAGAGGCTGTTGCAGTGCCCAGGTGGCCTGGACCAAGGCGTCAGTGTCGGGGAATGAAGGAGCCGGCCTGGGATGTGTTGCGGGGGTGCTGCCAACCGGGACTTGCAGGGTGATGGGGTGGGGCAAAAAGAGTAAGAGGAATCCAGGCAGGGCCCTGCGTCCGCCTGGCGAATGTATTCCATTGAGCAAAGCCAGACACAAAATCACACCCAGCCATATTTTCGTTAGTGGTATTTGTTTTTAATCACCACACAGAGCTATCGTGAGGACCAGATAAAGAAATGGATGTGAAGCTGTGCTGCGAACCGCGCCATGTGGGGTGTTTTCTCATTGTCCGGGTAGCAGTCGGCATGAGGCCGGTGTTTCCACAGCTTCTCCTCCTCCCTCACCCCCAGTGCTATTAACATCAAGTTGGAGTTTCCCGAGGGATGATTTAGCTTCCCGATGGTCCAGAAGCTGCCCTGACTCTTTCTCCTGCTGGCTGATGGGGGTGGGTTTCCACAATGCAAAGTGCCTACAAGCTGTCAACAAGTTCAAACTGATCAACTCCAGGGGAGAAGGTGGTGGGCATTGGGGATAAGAGGCTATGACTTATCAGGAGGTGTTATTCATCCTTGTGGCGCCTCCTTCCGGTACTATTCACAGACTGACAGTGATTTAGAGACCCTCCGTTGGGCGGAACTAATTATGTTGGTACCCGTGCTCTGGGCAGGGTTTCTCAAAGTGGGTTCCCTTGGGATACTCAGTGATAAAGGGTCTGTTCGCTGGTCACCTCCCTTTGGGGAGCTGCCGCACCTGCGTACTGCCTCTTCCTCTTTCCGCTGACCAGTGAGTGTTTAGCCTTTTGAAAGCTCTGAGAAGCCCTGCAGTGAAGAAACCTATAGAACCCTGAGTATGTCTCAAACTGACTTCACCACGAACCCTCAAGCCCTTGTTTCACCCCCTAGGAGCTGCTGCAGGGACTGGGAGGTGTGTGTTGAGAGAGTGGGGGTCATGTCCAACATCCAGCTTATTCAGGATCAGCCTTGTGCTGGGAAAATCCAGGCCTTCGCGGAGCATGTGAGCGTCCCCCTTCCCCCAAACCCGTTGTAAGGAGCTTACAGTCTGGTCAGGGACACAGTACCAGGGGCTGGGGGCGGGGCCCAACTGTGTGGGGCTGCTCTGGCTGCAGGAAGTGTGTGTGTGTGTGTGTGTGTGTGTGTGTGTGTGTTTGTGTAGGGAGTGGGGGGCTGGTTAAAGGAAGGCTTAAAGGGCCCGAGAGGATAGTCTATCCAGATGGAGGCAGGGAGTGAAGGGTGAGGTGGGGTCCCTGCGCAAGGTCAGGTGGCAGGGGACGTGTTGGGGTCACGTCTGGCTGCCTGTTCAAAGCCTGCCTCCACCATGCAGGAGCTCCCTGAGGCTGAGCTATTCCCTCTCAACCTGTGGGTTTCGGGTTCCTTATCTGAACAGGGGGTGCTGATAATAGCACCTGGGGAGCTTGGATGAAGGCCTACCACAGGAAGCTCTCAGTGAATATCTACAGTTTTCATATAAGTTAAAGCCACTTCCTCCTCAGATGCCTCCCTGGGATATGAGAGTCCATCTGGGGGGGCGACCGAAGAGGCCTCACAACTCCACAGTGGCTCACCTTAGAAATTAGGGCACCAGGCCGGGCACAATGGCTCATGCCTATAACCCCAACACTCTGGGAGGCCAAGGCAGGGGGATCCCCTGAGGTCAGGAGTTCAAGACCAGCCTGGCCAAGATGGTGAAACCCCGCCTCTACTAAAAATACAAAAATTAGCCGGGCCTGGTGGTAGGTGGCCTGTAATCCCAGCTACTTGGGAGGCTGAGGCAGAGAATTGCTTGAACCCAGGAGGTAAAGGTTGCAGTGAGCTGAGATTGCACCACTGCGCTCCAGTCTGGGTGGCAGAGTGAGACTCCATCTGAAAAAAAAAAAAGGGCGCCAGGGCTGCAGGCGCAGTGGCTCATGTCTATAATCCCAGCACTTGGGGAGGCCGAGGCGGGTGGATCATGAGGTCAGGAGTTCAAGACCGGTCAGTTCGAGACCAGCCTGGCCAACATGGTGAAACCCCGTCTCTACTAAAAATACAAAAATTAGCTGGGTGTGGCTGCGGGTGCCTGTAATCCCAGTTACTCTGGAGGCTGAGGCAGGATAATCGCTTGAATCCAGGAGGTGCAGATTGTAGTGGGCCGAGATACAGCCACTGCAATCCATCCTGGGCAACAGAGAAAGACTCTGTCTTGGGGGGCAAAAAAAGTGAGGGCACCGTGTGGTCAGGAAATGCACAGGGCCAGGGCTTGCCCAGCTCATCCCAAACTGTGTCTGCTGCCCTCACCAGACCTCCGGCTGGTCTCATTCTCATTCAGGGCGTCTGTGTTGCTCTGAGGTGCTGCCTAGGGGCAGGGGCAGGTGGGGCTGATGGAGCAGCCTCCCCTCCATGGGACGGCAGAACCTCAGGTCCAGCCATTGCCCGTCTTCAGCAAAGAGCAAACCTGCCAGACAAGCTCCCCACACACTCACACACACCTACACTCACACCCCTACACATATTCCACACACTCCATACCCCCAACCCCCCCATACACCTACACTCACACCCCTACACATATTCCAGCACACACACCCCATACCCCACACCCCACACACACCTCACACACACCCTACACTCTCACACCCCTACACATATTCCACACTCCATACCCCCACCCCCCATACAATTCCCTACACTTCACACCCTGCCATTCCACACACCCCATACCCCCCACACCCCACACACTCACACACACCCCACTCACACCCCTACACATATTCCACACACTCCATACCCCCCCCCCCCATACACTACACCTACACTCACCCCTACACATATTCCACACACCCCATACACCCCCACACCCCACACACTCACACACACCTACACTCACACCCCTACACATATTCCACACACCCCATACCCCCACCCCCATCACACACACCTACACTCACACCCCCTACACATATTCCACACACCCCATACCCTCACACCCCATACCCCCACACATCCCATACCCTCACACACTCCATACCCCCACACACCTCTGTACACCTCACACACCCCAATTCCCCATACCCCATACCCCCACACCCCACACCCACACCACCACCACCCCATACCCCACACACACCCCATACCCCACACACCCCACACCCCACACACACCCCATACCCCCACACACCCCATACCCCCACACACACCCCATACCCCCAAACACACCCCATACCCCACACCCCATACCTCACATCCCAGACCCCCCCACACACCCCATCCCCCACACACCCCATCCCCACACCCCCACACACCCCTACACACCCTATACCCCCCACACCCTGTATCCCCACACCTCTATATCCCACACACACCCTATACACATGCACACTCACACCCACAGCCCCCACCCCCACACTCACACATGCACATTCACACACAGTCACACCCCCCACACACATACACACCCCCACACGCACCCCACATACTCCCCACACATACCCCAGATATCCCCCGACACACATGCACACACACACACACACGCGCACAGACACACACGCGCACACACACTCACTCCTTGCGGCTCTTCGCTGTCTTGTGACCCAGTGGCCCATGGAGAAGGATGCCAGGAGAGAAATGGGTGGGCTGCTCTTGTGGAGTCTGGCAGCCAGGGCAGCCCCCATCGGAAGGCAGGAGGATCTGGAGGGGCCCAGAGGCTGTGTTGACCAGAACATTCTCTCTGCCCAGAATTCTACAGTTAGAATCTTTGAATGGAGGCTGTGGGGCCTCTAACAGGCCCTCAGCGTGCACACGGGACACAGGGCAGGACAGAGGGGCTGGACAGGATCGCTGCCGCCTTGGGGCCTGGACTCGCGGGGCGCTGGGAGGATAACTGCTGATGAACGGTGCACAGAGGCAGCCATGCAGAGGCCCAGAAGGACGGAGCTGGATGGATGAGCCCAGTAGGGCCGGGAACCTGGAGAGCCGGAAGGGACCACTGCAGGCGTGGTGGCATCAAAGTCCTCCCTGAGCCACCCTTCAAACCGGGTTTGGGTTAGGTGACCCACACCAGAGTTCTGGCAGTGCCAGTGTATCAGGCGGAAGCTTGGCCCGGGGGTAGTAGATGGAGCCCCTCATGGGTAAAGCGAGGTGGCGATGCAGACCGTGGTGGAGGCTACATGCTCCAGGACATCAGGGAGCGCTCACCTCAGCCAACACCCAGTTTTTCCAGTTCTTTGGTGACCCCAGGGCCCTGTTCAATGTAGCACCAAAGAACCCCAAGGGTGGCAGCCAGAAGCCACAGTCAAAGGCCCAGTAGCCTCGAGTGGGCTCTGGTAGAGAGGCTAAACCCTGGCTGCCACCCAGTGCGCTGCCCCACCGGGCCTCCGGGGCTGACCTCCAGCTCAGGTTTCCCGGGTGAGCGGTGGCCAGAGACTGCACTGCTCCCTGTCTGCGCCTTCAGGGCCTGCGCTCGCCCCGCCCGAGGGACCTGACCCCAGGGCCCTGAATACGGTGAGAAAGGCAGGGGACACAAGACAGGGAGTGGCCTTCATCCCTCAGCCTCACCCCACACTGGATGGGTGAGGTCTCTGCGGGCGACCCCTGGGGCTCTGAGTCCAGGCATCTGCTGCTTTCGGGAACCGCAGAGAGGGCCAAGTGAGGACACAGATTGCCTTTACCTGCCCCACCTCCACGGGAAGCTGAAGGCTAGGGGTCCTGCCTGGGAGCCCTGTTTTTGTAAGCCATCTCCTACCTTCCTGGTTCCCTCCCTGCTGGTCCTCTTCCCCATCTTCCCCCACTCCTCCTGCTCTCTTCACCCCTTCTGTGACCCCCTTTCTTCCTCATCTCTGCTTCCTCCCTGTCTTCAACAAGGAAACGTATGCCCACTCTTTCCTTTCCTTGTTCTGTTCTCACAATTTTCCGCATCCCTCCCTAACTCTCCCTCAGCCCCCCAAGAGGATGACCTTGTAATAATGGCAAACATCCTCTTCTGTCTGGGGGGCACTGGAGTGAGGTGGAGGCTGCTGTTGAGAGGTTTGTTCAGGAAACCCCAAGCTAAGAAGGTGATATGCCCTGAGGTAGCAACTACAAAGAAAAGAGAAGTCCACATAAGCCTAGGTTTTCCTAGGCCTGACACGAATCGGGCTGATTTTTCTGGGAAGAGCAAAAGATCAGGCGAGTGTGGACACAGACTCTGTTAACTTTCTTAACATCTGGGAGTCAGGGTGTGTTGGGAGAGGGCTGTACGGAGTTAGAATGCTCTGGGAAAAGGGTCTTGGGAAGTGTGGTCTCAGTAGGTTTTTTGGAACCCCTGGGCTCTATTTCTTAGTTTGATTAGCTCTGAAAGCATCCTGGGAGGTCAGCAGGTGAGTTTTGGGCATTTATCAACAATGAAAGAGACAAAATGCCACCTGTGTGGGGCTCAGCCTCTGGCATAGCATCCAGCCTTGTGGAGTGCAAGGAGACCACCCGCCTCCCGCCGGTTATTCAGGGCACCTGCCTTCTGCCCAGCTCAGCTGTTGATGGGAGCCATGGTCTTGGACAGACCATTTCCCTCTCTGGGTCTCAGGAGCCTCAGCTGTAAAGTGGGAGTTAGACCCACCAGGCTTCAAGCGATGGGATTCCATGTGGACGGCAAAGGGAGTCTCTGACACTCCCTCCTTGCCAACATAGCCGCTTTGTCGGCATGCATGTTTATTTTTTCCTTCCTTTGAGAAGTAGCTAAACTAACGGGAATGTTCCTAAGGTGCCCTTCTCCCCGTTTGTATTGTTACTGGAAGGTGTTCACTAAGCATGCGGGGAATGAGGCCTGCCAGGATGCCCAGGACTTGAAGGAGCCCTGGACTGAGCGAAGCCAGCATCCTGGTGGGGCCTGGGTGCTGCCATGGGCAGTGGACCTTCCATCGATGGGTCTGCGTGTGTGGGAGGGAGGGTTCGGCTTCATCTCCTGCTTCTTCCCAGGGCAGGTACTCAGCCAGTTAGGGGGCAGGGGACAAATCATGGAGCAGGGCCCGGAGTGGGGAAGGGGCAGCTGCTGAGACCTGCACTGTCTACACACTGCAGATGGGGCAGCCTGGGGGCGTCCACCTGAAGACATCCCGGAAGAGAGGGCGGAGGCTCGGAATGAGCCCATCACCTGCAGCATGTGTGCAGGAGGAGCCCGTAGCCGCAGTCCTGGGCCCAGCATTCCCACCAGGAGGTACACATTTCACAGCCTTGGGCTTCAGGAGGGGCTCTCATCCTTTGAGGCCCTTCAGAGCCCACCTCCTCTACGCAAACCTCTTCACAAACAAAAAGGCAAAAGACACAAGAAACAACCAAACAAAATCTTCCTCAGGTGACCTGACCTCTCCCTTCTCTGACTCAGAGTTTAGAGTGTCCGGTTCTCGACAGTCTTGCACTTTTAATTATGTCAGGGCTTTTTCCATGGGTTTCCAGATAGGATATGATTCCTTCAGGGAAGGGACCTTCATGCCCCAGACCTGTGCAGGAGGCACAGGAGCACCTTTGGGGGTTGTGTCTATGGACTCGATGGTGACCTGTCCGTACCACAGGCTACACTGCATGTCCCCTGAGCCAGGGCCCTACCAGCTGGTTTCTGCGTCCTTCCCTCTCTGCTCAGTGGCCCTCAGTCCGTATCTACGGAAGCAATGCCCTTCCTTTCTTCCACCTGCTCAGCTTTTTCTCACCCCTGCTGGTCTCTTGTCGGAAATGAAATACACAGAGGAATTCCCTTTCTTGCATTGACTCCAGTGTAGACAGGGAGCAGATGGGACTGCTGTCTGCTGTCTACACTACACTACACTGCTGTCTGCTGTTCGTGATAAGGACACAGTCCTGGAGGACCTGAGGGGCTTCTGAGGGTCAGGCTTATTCAGGGACACTCAAGCAGCTCACATTTTCTGTTCATTTTATTGCTTTCTGATGCTTTATAAAATGAGAGCCACCCCAGGTCATCCATGCTCTGACGCTCTTTCTTTTAATGTCTTTGAACTCAGGATATAAAATTGCTTATTTGAAGTCAAGCTCTTCCGGAGAGGGTTACAGTGACTCTGTTGGGCAGCTGGGGAACACTTTAAATTCTTGTAACAGCTTCATTGAGGTGTAATTGATATGCAAAAAAGTACATATTTAATATGTGCCTTAATAATTTGATGAGTTTGGACATATGCAAACACCCATGAAACTATCAACACAATCAAGGTAATAAATACATCCATCATCTCCCAAAAGTTTCTTCGTGGCTATCCCCTTTAAAAAAAATTTTTTTTTTTGAGTCAGAGTTCTTGCTCTTGTTGCCCAGGCTGGAGTGCAATGGCGCGATCTCAGCTCACCACAACCTCTGCCTCCTGGGTTCAACCAATTCTCCTGCCTCAGCCTACGGAGTAGCTGGGATTACAGGCATGTGCCACCACACCTGGCTAATTTTTTGTATTTTTAGTAGAGAGGGGGTTTCTCCATTTTGGTCAGGCTGGTCTCGAACTCCCGACCTCAGGTGATCTGCCTGCCTTGGCCTCCTAAAGTGCTGGGATTACAGGCATGAGCCACCACTCCCAGCCAATTTAAAATTTATTTATTTTTAGAGATGGGGGTCTCACTGTGTTACTGAGAGCGATCCTCTGTCCTCAGCCTTCTAGGTAGCTGGAATAATGGTATATATCTCTGCACCCAGCTTGTGCCACCCCACCCCATCTGCTCTGGGTTTTTTTGTTTTTTTTTTAAAGAGGGGTCCCCATATGTTTCCCAGGCTGGTCTTGAACCCCTGGCCTCAAGGGATCCTCCCACCTTGACCTCCCAAAGTGCTGGGATTACAGGCATGAACCACTGTGCTTAGGTGTCATGACCCCACACCTCTAATGTGAACAAAGAAAGCTATCATGAAATTTTACCCTCTTCTCAAATATTTTAAATAAGAGTTTGTTAACAGGCATTTTTTTTTTTTTTTTTTTTTGAGACTTATTCTGCTCTGTTACCCAGGTTGGAGGTGCAGTGGCCGGATCTCAGCTCACTGGTAAGCTCCGGCTTCCCCAGGTTCACGCCATTCTCGCCCCTCAGCCTCCCGAGTAGCTGGGACTACAGGCGCCAGCCACCTCCCGCTAGTTTTTTCTTAATAGAGACGGGTTTCACTGTTAGCTACAGGATGGCCCCAGCCTCCACACTTCTGATCCGCCTGGGCTCTCGCCTCCCAAAGTGCTGGGATTACAGCTTGGTTACCGCTCAGCCAGGCAGTGTTAGCAGGTATAAAGTTATGTAATATAGCTTAAAGTCCTTCCCCCCCATTACACTGAGAAATGCTTTAAATGTTTTTGGTCTTAAGAATATTTCTGTTTTCATCTTATACTATTGCTTGGTGAAAACAAGTTGCTAAAGTTACTTTGCACCCACGTAAAGCGGGCTTCATCCTATTTGTTCTAAAACTGCCTATTAGAATATTCAAAGGGACTAAACACAAATGTATCCTTCATAACATGGTCTTGTCTCAGCCATTGTCTTTTCAGGGGAGATTTTGTTTTCTTCACTTACCATGTGCAGTAAGAACAACAGTCTGGGGGTTCCAGACCCTCTTGGAATTCACATCTATGATGGACGTATTGAAGTGTATGGAAGAGAATGTCTCCAGTGGGGCGACTGCCTCCTCCCAGGACTGGGCAGATCCGTGTGATCTCAGGGCTCTGAGCTACATGTGGGGACCAGAAAGCAGCCTGGGTAATGACCTGATGCATAGAATTGGGAGACAGCAAGGCTGGGGGTGCTGCTAGTTCTCTCTGGAAGACACAGGCCTAGACTCCTGGGTGATGGTCAGAGTAGGGTCCCAGCACTAGGCTCATGGTCACACCAGGTATAAACCTATAGGCCAGCATGGAATGAGTTCCATCTCGTCTGTACCATGGGCCTCAGCTCATGGGGACGTAGCTTTTCTTTGCAATCTAGAAATGTAGTCTGAGGAATACATACGTGTGTGTGTGTGTGTGTGTGTGTGTGTGTGTAGCTAGAATAGCTTGCTCTTGGTATCAGCATGTTCCTTCATTGTGGGGTTTCTAATTTGATCTTGTATTACTCAAAAGGCTCCCAAGGAACTTCATGTTTAAGATCCAATTCTGCATTTTACTTCTGCCAATGCCCCTTGTTTCTACAACACACCAGAAGGTCTAAGCTTCTGAGATGCGTCTACGTGCTGACTGTGCTGAGAACCTGTCCAGGGTTTGGCTCTGGGGGAGCTTATCTCATGACTTCCTTTGCTCTCACTTATTGGAACTAGTGGATTTCGCGGAGAGTAGACACTGCAGCACAGACAGGTGGGGACTTGCGTTCCATGCTGGCTGTGCTCCTGGAACGTTTTGCATCTATCAGGTGCTTGTTTCTTTGCTGAGGCTCTCAGACCAGAGGCACTAGGCTGTGTGAGCGGAGTCTGCAGCAGGGCTCCTGTCCTGGGAGCAGGGCAGCTCAGTGGGGAAGGAAGACAAGGGCACAGGACACACATCTCCCCACACTTGTCTCTTTGCTGCTCCCCATGCCCCCCAGACCTCTCTGGTGACAGCTCCATCAGCTGATGTCATAGAAAGTGAGGAGGGATAGACAGGCAGCTCCTGCAGCCCTGCTCTGTTGCACATGAGCAGCTGGGGGCAGCTGTGGACTCTCAAGTACAGGGGCCAGGGTGAGGAAGTGGAGCCACCCTGGCTTCAGGGGCTCCAGGAGAGAAGCGTGGGGAGTGCCATGATTGTCACCCCATCTTCTCTGCTGCTCCAGACCATGCTCCCCGCTGTGTCCCTCCATGTCCTCACTTGCCCTGGTGCTCAGCACCTCAGGGAGGGCCTGCGGTCTGTTACTGGCTCAGGGGCTGTGTTACACGAACTTCCCAGCTCTGGGGGCTTTGTGACTGCGCATTTTCACTGAGGAGAAACAAAAGGCAGTGACTTTGGTGGAGAGTACTGGGGCAGTGGCCAGGAGGTGGGGCATTTGCGCCCCACCTGCTACCTACCGTAGGTTTCTTTACTCCTGGCTCCTTTTCTCTCTTCAAGTCCCAGGAAGTGAGAAGGAAGGAGTTAGGCCAATTTCGCTGAGATGCTTCTTTGAGATGCTGATGAGAAAGTGACTGAGTGAGCCCAAGCCTGAGGCGCCACCTAGGGGACAAGGTGTGCCCAGGCTTATTGCTGGACTATTGCAACTCACCCAGTCAATGAAGTTCCAGGACTCACATTTAAAATTTAAAATAAAAAACAGAATGGAGAGAATGGGAAAGAAAAGTCATCATTCACTTTATAAAAACGATTTCTCATTTACAAAGGCATTCCTTTAAAATGTATGTTCCCATCCTATATTTTAAGTTATTCAACTTAGTAATTTACAAAATGTTTTCCATGGAGGTGAAGGAAATGGCACTTAACTGTGTAAAGTGAGCAAGAGATGGTGTCCGCCAAAGGGCAATACAGATATATTTGATTTTATGTTTTTTTTTCTCATTCATATTTTTCTTAAAGTCATAAAAATGAAAACCTAGGAATGTTATAAGAAGAGAAATCGATCTTTATTTTTTATATCCATCTAGGACAGAGGCCACCCATTCTTGACCAAGTCCTATTTATAGGCTGATGGCTCTCAAGTCTATGTCCCCATCCCAAATTCTTTCAGACTCCAGACTCCTTCACCTAAGGACCTGCTTGGCGTCTCCATCTGAATGTCTGAACTCCCCTCAAAACCTGCTCTGCCTGAAGCTTTCTCTATCTCAGTGGAGAAAGAGAAAACGCTAAGACAAAAAGCCCAGGAATCATCCTTGACTTCTCTCTGCCAACTCACAGCCAATCAACCCATTAGAAAATCTCAAGACTGTTTCAAAATATATCCAGAATCTGACAACCTCTCACCACCCCCACTGCAGACTCCCAGATCTGAGGTACCATTATTCCTTAGCCTGAATGACAGCAATAGCATCCTAATTGACCTCTCTGCCTCCAACTTTGTCCCTCTGAAGTTCATTTCAGTAGAACATTTCAATAGAAATGCAAGTCAGATGATGTCTTTTCTCTACCCAGAAACCTGTAGTAGCTCCTGGTTGTACTCAGAATAAATGCCAAAGTCCCTCCTAATGACTTACAAGGCTCTGCGTGACATGCACCCCGCTCACTCTGCTCCAGCCGCACTGACTGCTGTTCCCTGAAC
The DNA here is from genome assembly GCF_008728515.1 of Papio anubis. Lineage (NCBI taxonomy): Eukaryota > Metazoa > Chordata > Mammalia > Primates > Cercopithecidae > Papio > Papio anubis. Next base: position 41,810,060 of record NC_044994.1, read on the forward strand.
ACACCTGGCATGCTCCTGCCTCAGCCTGGGCACTGGTCGTTTCCCCTGATCTTTTCCCAGACACCTGTGTGGCCACCTTTCACCTCCAAGCATTTGCTCAAATGTCAAGGACTCAATGAATCCTAGTCTGACCAACTAGTTTATCATCTTCATACCCAAAAATCCATAATTAATATATGTGCTCAGCTTCCTTGAACTTGAGGTGGAATCACTGCAATGCACTTTGGTTCAGAGTGCCTCTAGGTCCCAGTTTACCTGGGACAGTCCCAGTTTATACCTTTTGTCCGAGGGTGATTATTAATAATGTCACCTTTCACTTTTCAAGACTGACCTGGTTTGGATGATAAATTCACTGGTCATCCTAGGAGCAACCTCTGATGCATTTGGCTTTATTTCCCAACTCTCTCTATGGCATGTAGATGGGTTAGAAGTAAATTTCCCATAGTTACCCCACTTTCTATTGATCTTTAGTACCAGGTGGCAACATCTTTGGAATCTCCCCCAGTTCTCCACTCCTTCTCTTTTGAAAACACATAGGTACACATGTGTGTATGTGCAGACATACACACACTCCATGATAATCTATAGAGAGAGATGAGGGTAAAGGAAATTGTGTGAGCAGCTACTTGTTCTACTTCTGTATGATTTTGAGCAATTTATTATTTTGTTTTTATTTCAATAGGTCTTTTTTTTTTTTTTTTTTGAGATGGTGTTTCACTCTTGTTGCCTAGGCTGGAGTGCAATGGTACAATCTCGGCCCACTGCAACCTCTGCCTCCCACGTTCAAGCAATTCTGCGTCAGCCTCCGGAGTAGGTGGAATTACAGGCTTGCACCACTACGTCCGGCTAATTTTTGTATTTTTAGTAGAGATGGGGTTTTGCCATGTTGGCCAGCCTGGTCTCGAACTCCTGACCTCAGGTGATCTACCCATCTCGGCCTCCCAAAGTGTTGGGATTACAGATGTGAGCCACCATGCCCAGCTATACCACATTTCCTTTATCCACTCATTGATCGATGGGCATTTGGGCTAGTTCCATATTTTTCCAGTTGTAAATTGTGCTGCTGTAAACATGCATGTGCAAGTATCTTTTTTGTATATGACTTCTTTTCCTCTGGGTAGACACCAAGTAGTGGCATTGCTGGATCAAACAGTAGATCACTTTTACTTCTTTAAGGAATCTCTGCACTGTTTTTCATAGTGGTTGTACTAGTTTACATGCCCACCAACAGTGTAAAAGTGTTCCCTTTTCACCACATCCATGCCAACATCTATTATTTTTTGACTTTTTGATTATGGCCATTCATGCTGGAGTAAGGTGGTATTGCATTGTGGTTTTAATTTGCATTTCCCTGATCATTAGTGATGTTGAGCATTTTTCCATGTTTGTTGGCCATTTATGTATCTTCTTTTGAAAATTGTCTATTCATATCCTTAGCCCACTTTTTGATGGGATTTTTTTTTCTTGCTGATTTGAGTTCTTTGTAGATTCTGGATATTAGTCCTTTGCTGAATCTATAGATTGTGAAGATTTTCTCCCACTCTGTGAGTTGTCTGTTAACTCTGCTGATTATTTCATTTGTTGTGTAAAAACTTTTTAGTTTAATTAAGTCCCATATGTTTATCTTTGTTTTTGTTGCATTTGCTTTTGGGTTCTTGGTCATGAAGTTTTTGCCTAAGCCAATGTCTAAAAGGGTTTTTCCAGTGTTATTTTTTAGAACTTTTATGGTTTCAGGTCTTGGATTTAAGTCTTTGATCCATCTTGAGTTGATTTTTGTATAGGGTGAGAGATGAAGATCCAGTTTCATTCTTCTACATGTGGCTTGCCAATTATCCCACCACCATTTGTTGAATAGGGTGTCCTTTCTCCACTTAATATTTTTGTTTGCTTTGTCAAAGATCAGTTGACTGTAAGTATTGGCTTTATTTCTGGGTTGTCTATTCTGTTCCATTGGGCTATGTACCCTTTTTTTTTTAATCGGTACCATGCTGTTTTGGTGACTATGGTCTTGTAGTATAGTTTGAAGCTGAGTAAGGTGATGTCTCCAGATTTGTTTTTTTTGCTTAGTCTTGCTTTGGCTATGTGGACTTTCTTTTGGCGGGGGGGGGGGGGGGGGGTTCATATGAATTTTAGTATTTTCTCTAGTTCTGTGAAGAATGATGGTGGTATTTTGATGGGAATTGCATTGAATTTGTAGGCTGCTTTTAGCAGTATGGTCATTTTCACAATATTAATTCTACCCATCCATGAGCATGGGATGTGTTTCCATTTGTTTGTGTTGTCTGATTTCTTTCAGCAGTGTTTTGTAGTTATCCTTGTAGAGGTCTTTCACCTCCTTGGTTAGGTATATTCCTAAGTATATTTGCAGCTATTATAAAAGCTTGATTTGATTCTCAGCTTTGTTGCTGTTTGTATACAGCAGAGCTACTGATTTGTGTACATTAATTTTGTGTCCTGAAATTTTGCCGAATTCATTTACCAGTTCTAGGAGTTTTTGGATGAGTCTTTAGGTATACGATCTATACCTAGGTACAGGTATATGATCACAGGTTTTCTAGGTATACAATCACAACAGCATCAGCAAACAGTGACAGTTTTACTTCCCCTTTACTGATTTGGATACCTTTTATTTCTTTCTCTTGTCTGATTGCTCTGGCTAGGATTTCCAGTACTATGTTGAATAGAAGTGGTGAAAGTTAGTATCTTTGTCTTGTTCTAATTCTCAGGGGGAATGCTTTCAACTTTTCCCTGTTCAGTATAATGTTGGCTGTGGGTTTGTTATGGGTGTTTTTTATTATCTTAGGGTATGTCCCTTCTATGCCGATTTTGCTGAGGATTTTAATCATGAAGGGATGCTGGATTTTGTCAAATGCTTTTCTGCATCTATTGAGATAATGATGTGATTTTTGTTTTAAATTCTGTTTTTGTGGTGTATCACATTTATTGACTTCTGTATGTTAAACGATCCCTGTGTCCCTGGTATGAAGTCCACTTGATCATGGTGGATTATCTTTTTGTTATGCTGTTGGATTTGATTCACTAGTATTTTGTTGAGGATTTTTTTATCTATGTTCATCAAGGATATTGGTCTGTAGTTTTCTCTTTTGTTATGTCCTTCCCTGGTTTGGGTATTAGGGTGATACTAGCTTCGTAGAATGATTTAGGGAGGATTCCCTCTTTCTCTGTCTTTTGGAATAGTGTCAATAGGATTGGTACCAATTCTTCTTTGAATATCTGATATAATTCAGCTGTGCACCTTTCTGGTGGACTTGTTTTTTTGTTGTTGTTGTTGGCAATTTTTTAAATTACCATTTCAATCTCACTGCTTGTTTTTGGTCTGTTCAGAGTTTCTGTATCTTCCTGGTTTATCTAGGAGGGTTGTATATTTCCAGGACTTTATCCATCTTTTCTAGGTTTTCTAGTTTATGCATATAAAGGTGTTCATAGTAGCCATGAATAATCTTTTGTATTTTTGTGGTATCAGTTGTGATAGCTCCTATTTCATTTCTCATTGGGCTTATTTGGATCTTCTCTCTTCTTTTCTTGGTTAATCTTTCTAATGATCTATCAATTTTATTATCTTTTCAAAGAGCCAGATTGTTTATCTTTTGTATTTTTTTGTTTTGATTACATTTAGTTCTGCTCTGATCTTTGTTAATTTCTTTTCTTCTGCTGGATTTGGGTTCAGATTGTTCTTGTTTCTCCAGTTCCATGAGGTGTGACCTTAGATTGTCTTATTTGTGCTCTTTCAGACTTTTTAATATAGGCATTTAATGCTACGAACTTTCCTCTTAGCATCTCTTTTGCTGTATCCCAGAGGTTTTGATAGGTTGTGTCACTATCGTTCAGTTCAAATAATTTTTAAATTTCTATCTTTATTTAATTGTTGACCCAATGATCATTCAGGAGCAGGTTGTTATTTAATTCCCATGTATTTGCATGGTTTTGAGGGTTCCTTTAGGAGTTGATTTCCCATTTTATTCTACGGTAGTCTGAGTACTTGATGTAATTTTAATTTTCTTGAATTTACCGAGACTTGTTTTGTGGCCTATCATACGGTCTATCTTGGAGAATGTTCCATGTGCCGATGAGTACAATGTATATTCTGTAGTTGTTGGGTAGAGTGTTCTGTAAATGTCTCTTCAGTTCATTTGCTGTAGGGTATAGTTTAAGTCCATTTTTTGTTGACTTTCTGTCTTGATGACCTGTCTAATGCTGTCAGTGAGTATTGAAGTTCCCCACTCTTATTGTGTTGCCATCTATCTCATTTCTTAGGTCTAGTAGTAATTGTTTTATAAATTTGGGAGCTCCAATGTTAGGTGAATATATATTTAGGATTGTGATATTTTCCTGTTGAACTAGTCCTTTTATCATTATATAGTGTCCCTTTTTGCGTTTTGTTTGTTTTTTTGAGACGGAGTCTCGCTGTGTCGCCAGACTGGAGTGCAGTTCCGAGATCTCGGCTCACTGCAACCTCTGCCTCCTGGGTTCAAGCGATTCTCCTGCCTCAGCCTCCTAAGTAGCTGGGGCTACGGGGCCCACCAACACACCCAGCTAATTTTTGTATTTTTAGGAGAGACAGGATTTCACCATGTTGGCCAGGATGGTCTCGATCTCTTGACCTTGTGATCTGCCTGTCTTGGCCTCCCAAAGCACTGGGATTACAGGCATGAGCCACCGTGCCGCCCCTCTTTGTCTTTTTAAACTTTTTTTGCTCTAAAGTTCTTTTTGTTTTATATAAGAATAGCTACTCCTGCTTGCTTTTGGTGTCCATTTGCATGGAATATCTTTTTCTTCCCCTTGTCTTAAGTCCATGTGAGTCTTTATGTGTTACATGAGTCTCCTGAAGACAGCAGAAATTTGGTTGGTGAATTCTTATCCATTCTGCCGTTCTGTATCTTTTAAGTGGAGCATTTAGGCTATTTACAGTCAACGTAAGTGTTGAGATGTGAGGCACTATTCTATTAATTGTGCTATTTGTTGCCTGAATATCTTGTGTGTTTTTTTTTTGTTTTGTTTGTTTGTTTTCATTTTGTTATTGTTATTTAGGTCCTGGGAGATTTAGGCTTTAAGGAGGTTCTATTTTGGTGCATTTTGAGGATTTGTTTCAAGGTTTAGAGCTCCTTTTTACACTTCTTGTAGTGCTGGCTTGGTAGTGGCAAATTCTCAGCATGTGTCTGGAAAAGACTGAATCTTTCCTTAATTTATGAAGCTTAGTTTTGCTGGATAAAAAATTCTTGGCTGATAATCGTTTTGTTTAAGGAGGCTAAAAATAGGACCCCAATCCCTTCTAGCTTGTAGGGTTTCTGCTGAGAAATCTGCTGTTAATCTGATAGGTTTTCCTTTATAGGTTACCTGATGCTTTTGCCTCAGAGTTTTTAAGATTCTTTCCTTTGTCTTGACTTTAGGTAATCTGATGACTATGTGCCTAGGTAATGATCTTTTTGTGATGAATTTCCCAGGTGTTCTTTGAGATTCTTGTATTTGAATGTCTAGATTTCTAGCAAGACTGGGGAAGTTTCCCTCTATTATTCCCTCAAATATGCTTTCCAAACTTTTAGATTTCTCTTCTTCCTCAGGAACACCAATTATTCTTAGGTTTGGACATATAACATAGTCCCAAACTTCTTGGTGGCTTTGTTCATTTTTTAAATTATTTTTTCTTTGTCTTTGATGGATTGGGTTAATTTGAAAGTCTTGTCTTCAAGCTCTGCAGTTCTTTCTTCTGCTCATTCAATTCTGTTGCTGAGACTTTCCAGTGCATTTTGCATTTCTCTAAGTGTGTCCTTGATTTCCAGAAGTCATTATTATTTTTTATTTATGCTATGTATTTCACTAAAGACTTTTCCTTTCATATCCTGTATCATGTTTTTGATTTCTTTAAGTTGGACTTCATCTTTTTCTGGTGTCTCCCTGATTAGCTTAGTAATCAACCTTCTGAATTCTTTTTCTGGCAATTCAGAGATTTCATCTTGGTTTGGATCTACTACTTGTGAGCTGGTGTGATCTTTTGGGGGTGTTAAAGAACCTTGTTTCATCATATTACCAGGATTGTTTTTCTAGTTCCTTCTGATTTGGGTAGACTGCGTCAGAGGGAAGATCTAGAACTCAAGGGCTGCTGTTCAGATTCTTTTGTCCCATGGGGTGCTCACTTGATGTGGTGTTCTCCCCCTTCCTCTAGGAATAGGGCTTCCTGAAAGCCGAACTGCAGTGATTGTTTTTGCTCTTCTGGGTCTAGCCACCCAGGGGAGCTACCAGACTCCAGGCTAGTACTGGGCAACATTTGCAAAGAGTCCTGGGATGTGATCTGTCTTCAGGTCTTTAGCCGTGGATAACAGCACCTGCTCCAGTTGGAGGTAGCAGGGGAGTGAAGTGGGCTCTGTGAGGGTCCTTGGTTGTATTTTGGTTTAGTGTGCTGGTTTGTGTTGGTTGGCCTCTAGCCAGGAGGTGGCGCTTTCAAGATCACATCAGCTGCAGTATTATAGGGAGGATGCAAACCTGCCCTGGGGAATCCCGGTTTTCAGGTTTCTCAGGCAGTGGGCAGGGCCAGAGAGCTCCCAAGAGATTATAACTTCCGTCTTCGGCTACTAAGGCAAGCAGAGAAAGACCCCCAGGTCGGGGCAGGGTTGGACACGTCTGAACTCAGTCTCTCCTTGGGCGGGGCTTGCTGCAGCTGCTGTAAGGGATAGGAGTGTAGTTCCCAGGCCAATGGAGTTATGTTCCCAGAGGGATTATGGCTGCCTATGCTGAGTCCTACAGGTCGTCAGGGAAGTGGTGGAAAGCCTGCAGTCACAGGCTTCACCCCGCTTCCACACAGCCCACAGTCCTAAAGGCTGGTCTCACTCCGGTCATGCCTTGCCAACAGCACTGAGTCTATTTCCAGGCAGCCGGAGACCAGGGCTGAGAACTTGCCCCAGACCACGAGCCTTCCCATTTAGAAAGCAAGCAGACTCACAGTTTTTGGTGTCTCAGGGAGCCTGCAGCAGTGATCCAGTTCCTTCACAAGGGGGGTCTGTGGATTGTCTCAGCTTTCCTGGTATGTTCCTGCCATAGTTCTTGGAGCAAAAGTTCATGATGTTAGCTTCTACACAATGCTCCGTCTGAGCGGGAGCTGTAATCTAGTCCTGCCTCCTATCCATTATCTTTTTGTTTTTGTTTTTTTGAGACAGAGTTTTGCTCTTGTTGCCCAGGCTGGAGTGCAATGGTGCAATCTTGGCTCACTGCACCCTCTGCCTCCCAGGTTCAAGTGATTCTCCTGCCTCAGCCTCCCGAATAGCTGGGATTACAGGCATGCACCACCACACCAAGCTAATTTTGTATTTTTAGTAGAGACTGGGTTTCAGCATGTTGGTCAGGCTGGTCTCGAACTCCTGTCCTCAGGTGATCCACCCGCCTTGGCCTCCCAAAGTGCTGGGATTACAGGCGTTGAGCCATGGCGCCCAGCCCCTATCTGTCATCTTAATCCTTTGAAGATTAAGCAATTTTTTATGCTATAATTTCTTCAAATATCATTTGTCCATTCATTCACCGATTCATCCAATCACTCATTCCCTCAACAACATTGTGCATCTACCATGGGCCAGGCGCTGTGCTAAACACATGAAGTCTTTGCCTTTATGGAATTTACAGTCTAATAAGGGAGTGAGACAGTAAATGGACTACTAAGAGAATATGAATTCAGGAAAGTTCCATAAAGGTCAGGGTGCTACAATGGAAAGTCTCAGGGAGAGGAACTTAGGGTGAACAGAGAACCTGATGGAAGAGGAAGCATGTGAGACTAGGTGAGCAGGACCTGGGCCCAGGAAGGCACAGGAAAGAACATCTGCCAAAGCCCTACAGCATGAAAGAGCATGGTGTGCGAGCTGTCCCAAGAAAGGCCATTTGTGTGACACACTGGGAGCTAGAGGAGCGGCCTGAGACCATGTTAGAGTCACCATAGTTTGAGTTTTTAAAAGACGCTCCTGGTGGCTTCTTAGAGAATAACTGAAGAGGGGTAAGAATGGAGGTAGGAGCCTCTAAAAGCTCTTGTGGTTGTCCAGGCAAGAGATTCTGGTGGCTTAGACCACAGTAGTGGAAGTGGAGATGGGAAGAAATGGTTGTATTTGAGCTTGTATTTATATCTTGGAAGAATTCATAATACTTGCTGATGGACCGGAGATGAAGAGTGAGGGAGCAGATGGAAATTAGGGAAATGCCCGGATTTATGAGTTGAGCTACTGGCACTGAGAAGAACTTGAAGAGGGAGCTAGTTAAGTGGGATATAAAAGTTACTGTTCAGGGCATGTTTAAGAAGACATCTGTGAGAAAGTCAAGAGGGGAGTTTGCTACAGGAGTCTGGAGGTAGAGACCAGTGATGGGATGTAAATGTGATGATGTATGTATGTATGTATTTTGAAACAGGGTCTCACTCTGTCACCCAGGCTGGAGTGCAGTGGCCCAATCACGGCTCACTGCAGCCTCAACCTCCTGGGCTCAAACAATCCTCCCACCTCAGCCTCCTGAGCAGCTGGCACTACAGGCACATGCCACCACACCCAGCTCATTTTTCTGGTTTTTTGCTTTGTATAGATGTGGTCTCACTATGTTGCCCAGACTGGTCTTTGAAGTCCTGGGCTCATGTGATCCTCTGGCCTTGGCCTCCTAAGTGCTGGGATTACAGGCATGAGCCACTGTACCCAGCCAAATGTGATGGCATTTAGAATCATGGAAAGAAATCGCCACAAATCCAAAAACCAATCCCAAGAAACTCACAGCAGTGGAGCAGTTGCCCAAGAAGACGAAAAAGAATGGCCTGAGAGGCAGTGGAAAAGCAGAGACATGAACAGAAGTCAGTTCAAGGAGGAATGGTCAACTGGGTCATGTTTTGGAGAAATCAAATAAGGTGAAGACAGAAAGATCTCCACTAGTTCTGGCAATATGAAGATAAAGGGTGGCATGAGTAAGAGAACTGTGGCTTAAGTGGTGGCAGCCAAGTGAGATTAGAGTGAAGAATGAATGAACTACTCATAAAGTTCTTAAGAAAACTAGGAATAGAAGGAAACTTCCTGACCTTGATAAAGTATTATCTGTCAGAAACCTACTATAAGCATCAACTTAGTGAGTAACGAATATGAGCATTAACCACATTTTATTTCCTCCAGTACTGTGCCAGTGATCTCAGCCCAAGGCAAAAAGGCAATAAAAATAAATGAGATACTATCTGCGTGATTCAAATTAATAAAAGGGCTCTGCAAGCTGGCTAGATATATAATATACAAAAGCTATTCATTAGCAATAACCAAATGTAAAAGAAAATAGGAGACAGGTCTCAATCGAATAACAAAACTACTCAAGACCTTTATGGGGAAAAGCGATAAACCTTAAGGCCTGTGCCAGGAGATGCCCTGGGAAGAGGCTTGCTTCAGCCATTTAATTGGCGACAATTCCTCCTTCATCTGGAAATTCATAGGCTTGATAAACGATCACTAGTGTTTCTAGAAAATGGTAACATGTGGCCTTGGTCATTTCATCCCACAGAGAAAGTTTATTATAAGTTACAACAAAAGAAGAAAATGTAAAAAAATGTTCCGCAAAAGATTGTTTTATTATGAGAAATTATACAGGGTTCTTACTTTTTAATATTTTTATGACATTAGAGGAAGCCTGCTTCTCGGTAAGGATCCCAAACAAGAAAAAGCTGGACTTGCCTGTTGCCACTAGTCCATTACCCCAAAACATGAGTGGGCCGCTTGTCATCTGCCTCTCTATGACAGAAAGGGGGATGTATGTGCCACTCCAACTTTTTAATCAAATGAAGGAAACCATATGAGCAAAGAGTTGAGGAAACAGTGTAGGTACTTCTGATACTATTATTTAACATTATCTAGTATTATTTAACATCTATTATTCAGTGAGCCATGATTGTGCCACTGTAATTCAGCCTTGGGTGACACAGCAAGATGCTATCTCAAAAGAAAAGAAAAGAAAAGAAAAAACTTTTCCCTAATAAATGTATAACCCATAAATTCAATTTAATCTCAATTAAAATTTCCAATGGCTCTTTCATGAAGTTAACAATAGGGCCTTGCCCTACTACATATCCAGTCTTAGAACAGATAGACAAAGCAATAGATGTGTTGGGGCATTTTAAAGGGAGCAAATAAAGGATGAAAAATGGCCTTTAAGCTGAGAAGAAAGGAAGTAAGGTTTATACATACAGCAGAATATTATTCAGCCTTTAAAAAGAAGGAAATTCTGACACATGCTACAACATAAGGTGGCTGAATCTTGAGAACATTATATAAAGTAAAATAAGCCAGTTACAAAAGGACAAATATTTATAATTTCACTTATAAGGTACCTAGAGTCATCAAATTGATTGATAGAGACAAAATACACTGGTGGTTGTCAGGGGATGGGGGAAGGAGGAGTTATTGTTTCCGTGTGTGATGATTGAAAAAGTTCTGTAGATAAAAAGTGGTGATGTTTGTACAAAAATGTGAATGTACTTAATGCCAGTGAATTGTACGCTAAAAAAGGGTTCAGATGGTAAAGTTTATGTAATATGTATTTTATCACAATTTAACATTTTAAAAAATATAAATGACAGGAAAACATTAACTGAAGTTAAGGCAACATTTATTTGATTTCCTTATAATCATATTACCTAAGGCAGAAGTGGTGGTTACTTGGCAAGAATACAATTTCTTTTAATGTCTTCTTTAGTTCAGAAATCATATTTCACTGGTATAAATCTGAGAGAATGTACTTCTAGCATGGGCTCCTATTCATGATCAATGTATTTTTGTGTCACCATGGCTTGATCAAATGCAATCGCTGTTTCAATGGCAGGGCATGGCCAGTTGTGGCAGCTGCTCTGAAGGTCACTTGTTTTACTGTGGCCTGGCCAAGCAAAGTAAGAGTGGGTCACAGTGAGCTCACTGGTCTCTTCAGGCTGTGCTCTGAATGATGACAGCAATACCTTGGCCACCTCCAATGCAAGCTGATCCAACGGCATATTTTCCACCTCGACGTCTGAAAAAGAAAGCAGTGACTGAAATCTACTCTAATTTAAAAATTAGATTAATTAAATAGAACTAATAACAATCCAATTTGCATTATTCATTCTTATTCAGCTCATCTGCTCAATCTTTTCCCCAGTCCTCAATATTGGTATGATTACAACAGGAAAAGACTTTGGAAAGCTGAAAGTTTTTAATTTAAAAAAAAAAAAAAGGGAGGCAAACTAAAAAGGAGATGAGTGGATTTAGGGTTAGAGGACCTGAAACACATACACAAGCTTGCATGTGTTATGGGAAAGAAGTGAGAAGAGGAGGTAACTGGATAAACAGGGGAAGCTGGGGAAGGGGATGAACATTCAGCTCCTTTAATTTATACAGTGAGAGCCTCATGGCACCTTAGAAGATATGTAATTAATAAAGTTTGTCCCTATGAAAGGGCAGATAATTTAGAAACTATCCATGTCCCTTTCATAAAAATTAGACTCTTTTAAAGTACTCATCACTCCTAAGATGATGACTTTGAGAAAATTATCCAGGAATTATTTCTGTATGTGTCAAACTTCTGTATATGTCAATCACCTATTTCAACTCAGTGAATCATTAAGTGAAATAAGAGTCACATTTCCCCTGCCCTAACAGGGAGTCAGAGTAATTTTTCAGCCTGACTTACTTGGTTTTGTTTGCAATTTTTGTACAAACAGAGCAGAATGTTCCAAAATTAGAGAGTACGAGAAGGAGGAGCTCTTCTATCAAAACTGAAAAGTACCGAACACACAAAAGGTTCCTGTGGAACCCTGGAAGCAGTGAAAAGAAAAACTTAGCTCAGACCCAAATTGTCAGTTTGCTTAGATTTCATAAGTTATGGCATCTAGATCAGTACTCACTCAGTACATTTTTTTCTAAAATAAATTTATTTCACTCCTGTAACTGGCACTAAAACACACGTGCCATGAGAAGCAGGGCCTCATTATCTGCTCATGCAGTGAACACAAGCTGAGTGGTGCATAAAGACTGGACACACAGAGGAAGAGCTTGGTTCCTAAGTGCAGAGCCACTAACAAGCTGACTGACTCATCTAAGAGACCAGATGAAAAGCGCTACCCAAGTAACTTGTTCCTGGTAAGAGCCTGTGCAGGAGACATGAAGAATGAAAAATGTTGGAGTGTTTTGGGGAAACCTAAACCCATGCATTTCTATAAAAAACAGCAAATCTGAAATGCAGCTATTTCTAGCAAGTACCTTAATTCATGAACCAGGTGTGCAGTAATTCTTGATCCAGATCCTCCCAGTGGGTGACCCAAAGCAATGGCTCCTCCATTCACATTGGTTTTACTTATGTCAAGATCCAAACTCTTCTCAACAGCCAAGTACTGGGGAGCAAAAGCTTCATTGACCTTAAAACAAAAATTAAAGCACTAACAAAAATCCTTACTCACAAACTAATTTTTAAATGAGAATGGTCGAGTCCTATCAATAGCTAAGTCTGCTGTTTCTTCCTGTTTAAGTTACCTCACAAAGTTATTATATCTACAATCATTCTGTATAAAGCGATCAGGTTTGAAATGTGTGCATTTACTAAATAATTTTAGTCAAATGCATCCCTTAGAGGAAATTCTCAGTAATCCCATAAATTGACACATACCAGACACAGTGGGATATTGTAGAAAGCCCACAGGTTTTAGAACTGGATGGATGGTTCAAATATTGGCTATATCATTTGTTAGGGTGTGACCCTCTGCGTATTCTTTAAACTCTTTAAATTCACATTTCTGCATGTGAAAATGTGACTGTGGTATCATGCTAAGAAAGAGTCACTGTCAAGGTTAGATAAAATCATGGGTATTAAGTGTCCAGTGTATTACCTGAAACATGGCAAGTACTCAATAAGTGGTTGCTATTATTATTATTATGCAGTACTAGAAGCTATCCTTCCAAGAAGCTGACACAGAACAAAGAATAAACCTTCAAAGCCACATACATAAAGGGAACAGTTACTATGTTGAAATGTGGCAGAACTGAAAAGTATCATATTATACTTACCCAAACTTGCAATTACCTTACTTCAAGTTTATAGTACTATATTATCATATGATCTTAATTCAGGAACTTTATAGATAAGGAAACTCATTCTAAGAAAGGTAACTTTTGCAGAGTTGGGATAAAATTCAGTCTGTGCTCTTTCCTACTATACTCTGTGGTCTCTCAAGATGGTGCCTCATTTGTGCTGAGATCCACCATTATCTTTCTACTCTACAGAGCCATCTTCAAGGAGATACTAAGAGACCTAGACTAGGTAGTGAAACTAGGCTTCTGAACCTAGGAAAACTGTTCTGAGTTATGTCCTTGAGAATGTATACATTTACAAATGATTATGAACAACTTTCCAGAGTAGATATACTTCAATAGTTTTAAATGTGAAGTCTAAAGTGAGAAATTTAGTGGTACCTATTTGCTGACACAAATATAATAAATTAAGCAGCCTCTTTGAGGCTCTGATCTGTGGTCTACTAAAAGTAGAAGAGATTTAAGGATAAACCACTTGTCTGAAATCATGGTTTCCTATGTGAGAGATTATCATAGAGGAAATCACACCTGTGCCTACGCCTTCTCTATTGAATTAAATATAGTCAGATTTCCTTTGTTCTGTTAGTTATTTCCCAATGCCAACATCACATGCTTAATCACCTAAAATTTTCAAATACTCCAAAAGTGTGGAACGTATATAACCATCTTTGTTTCTCCACCTCTTCTTTTAGTTATGCTAAATGCTTAAGACACTTTAGTGCTAATACTAACATTTAAAAAGAAATCACTCAATAAATTTAAGTTCTAGTGTCAAAAATTATGATAGGTGCATCCGAAATCAAGCTATGACTATCGTATAAAAGCCAAAGATACATTTAGATATATTTAAGGGAGGGGGCTCTATTTGGGGAGACGGGCAAGAAACTTGTAGCTTTGGTACTAGATATGGCTTTTCTATTATGTCAATTATTTTACATTTCTTTACTTTATTAAATTAAGTTAAAGTTACTTTTCTCCCACCTTATATAATATTCAACAGGGATGTTGATAGTCTAAAATGTAACAGAGTTTTATACAGTAGTAAGAAATTTCCAGGAATTTATACTTTAGTAGGAGAAATCAGGCAGTTTAAATATTCAAATAAAAGTAAAGCATTTTAACCAGGTGGGGAAAAGGATCAACACAAGGCATCTAATGAAGGTACTATTTATTTAGACGTACATCATTTGGAAAGGCTAACTACAATGAAATTCAAAGAGCAATGAGACCAAATTAAAGTCATTTATGCTATAAAAGTACATGGTTTATTCATGTTGTAAAAAAAGAAAGAACACTTACCTCTACTAAATCCATGTCCCTAAGACTCAGTCCTGCTTTCTTCAGTGCCCCACTGATAGCAGGGACAGGACCTATATAATAAAAATCTTCTATAAAAATATAGAAATAAATGTCATCTTATATTTATGTATCAAGCTTCTGCTTCTTTCCAAGTAAGGAAGAAATAATGCAGCAATTATTAGTAGCCACAAACCTTACTATCTTGACAGTACCTATTAAATGAAGTGACAATAAAGAGGCAGAAAAAGGGCCCGGGCATGGTGGCTCATGCCTGTAATCTCAGTACTTGGGGAGGCTGAGGTGGGAGGATCACTTTAGGCCAGGAGTTCAAGACCAGCCTGGCAACACAGCAAGACCCCGTCTCTTAAAAAAAAAAAAAAATAATAATAATAAAAATAAACTGGAACCAAGGTGAAAAGTTGTTTATACATTCAAACTGCAGATAAAAGAATTACATGAAAAGTTCTACCATAAACAGCTTTAAGATTTAAAACAGCCAAAGGAATCATATATGGGATTTTATAGTCAGTTATATTAATAGATTATAATTGATATCAAAGACCAAGGCAGAGTGAGTGCTCTCCTGGGAGCCAAGCCATATGCATTCATAGCACAGAAGTTACTGTGGCTACACTCTGAATTTTCAGGCCCATTTGGATAAAAGGCAAGAAATAGCAGCAGTATCGCCACATGGGCACAGAGAGATGGGAAGCTACGAGGCACTTCAGGGAAGGTTTTATCAAGTAAGGTGATGTTTACAACTCCAAGGGTAGGCAGAAAATTTAAATAAAACATAACTTCTAATTTAAGAAATGCAATGCCATCTAATAAGACTTCTGAAATAAACTTTAGCTCCCAGATTTCTGATGATCTAATGAGAGTTTAATATTGCTCATAATTTAAGTAAATCCATATTTTTTTCCAAAAGGTAAAAAATTTGGGTAGAGATGATTATCTACTTTTCTATTTGTTCTTGAAGAATGAAACTGCCAAAAATGTCTACAAAGAAAAATATGTGGTATGTTCTGCTGAATGCAAGTAGTCAAATATTCAGCATCAAGTTTCACAAAAATCAGTATTTACAAGAAAGGTATAATGAAACCTAAATATAATATTTATTTTGTCACGCAGTTAAAATGCTCTTTGGACAACAAACCGTGTGCTTATTGATTAGGACTGTCCAGGTAATGCATTTCAATTTAAAATGCCAGTTTCATGTGGCTACTGATTTACTACAGGATCCAATTCCAGATTCTCTTTGTATGTCTAAAGCATGAAAATGTGAAAATGAGATGGGTATTCAGTAGTAAAGCATCAGTTATCCAGCCTGGTCAGGGGATGAAGTAGCCAACAGTGGTGACAGATACATAAAAGGTGGACAATGTTCAGAACACTGTACACACTTCCTTGTCTGCATAAACAACACAGCAAGCATGACTCAGTATGTTCACTTTAACTCAGAATCCACCGTAACAATACGCTAGGCCATAACTTGATTTTTAAAGGACTCTTCCCAGACCACTGTTATTTACTGGGACTCAAGAAGGTTTAGTATTCTTGTTAGGAAAAGGAGACCTTATTTCTAGTCCTGTTTCCTGTCACTAATAGCTATGCAACTTTGTGCATCTCTCTGGGCATCAAGCTACTCATCAATAATGCTCTGAATTGGTTTTCAACCTTTTTCTCTTTAAGCATCAGGATTCTTTCTGCATAAGGAAGCCGAGTAATAGATAATGCCAGAACTGCTCCAGCTGAAGAGGCTCAAAGTTCCACCCACCACCCTCTACCATTGCCACCCCTGAGGAATTCCAGGGAGTGCTGTCTTTCTGTAGCTGTGTACTTCCTCAGAACACTACTATTCTCTTCAAGTCATGGCTTTCCCCCACTTTTTTTTTTTGGTCTGCAGCTATTCTGCAGGGCTAAGGATTGCTAGTCGTTAGGTAATCATAGGACTGAGGACCACTATTCTTGTAAGTAAGTTAGATTAACAAACCAGTTGATACTCAACAACTTATTCTCCCCGCTTATTCAACTGGGATGCTTCAAGTAGTTACCTTGTTTAATCCCATCACTACACACAAGTGACAGACAAGCTTCTAGATGAAGGGGGCAGCTGATACTGTGGGACACCTGGAATGTACAGCTCTGTTCAAGCCCTGAGGAAAAATGACAGTCCTACCACAGTGGCATTCTTTGTATTTTAGGGCAAATATTCAGGCCCAGGAACAGAAGGAAGGAAAACAACCCTTTCTTTGCTCACTGGCTATGCTAATCTATCAGAACCTATTAAATACGATTAAACTGTAAAAGAAGTATAAAATAACCAACCCATGTCACATACATTTGTTTGATCATCAAAAGCATCTAGGTGTATGGGAAAAAAAAAAACCAAAAAAACTCTGCTCTTGCGCTGGGCGTGGTGGCTCACGCCTGTAATCCCAGCACTTTGGGAGGCTGAGGCGGGTGGATCACCTGAGGTCAGGAGTTTGAGACCAGCCTGGCCAATGTGGTGAAACTGTCTCTACTAAAAATACAGAAATTAGCCACGTGTGGTGGTGGGCACCTGTAATCCCAGCTACTGGGGAGGCTGAGGCAGGAGAATCACTTGAACCCGGGAGGCAGAGGTTGCAGTGAGCTGAGATCACGCCACTGCACTCCAGCCTGGGTGACAAAGTGACTCTGTGTCAAAAAATAACAAAACTAAACAAAACAAAAAACAAAACCCAGCTCTGCTCTTGGGCTCCACTCTGAACCTACTGAAACAAAATCTAAAGGTGTGGGATTATGAGCGGATTTTGACAATCATCTGGGGTTGGGAACCACTGCCCTAGATATCAAAATAATAAATGCCATAACAACATATGGATGTTTAATTTTTCCACCACCTTCCATTTCTAAGACAAAAGTTATGTTTTGCCAATAGTGGATAGCCGAAAGCTAATAAGCTTCTAAGATTGACTTTTCACAGGTGTCAAAATATCTTGCAGTTCTTGCTGACATAAATTTGAGACACATAGTGAGAGACGACAAGCTATGAACATGCCAGCTTTCTTAGGAATTCTATACAGAAATATGTCTTCTCTAAGGGACATGGCAGCAAATATGGTTGAGTATTAATCCCAAATCAGCGTAAGTGGTATTGTTCGAGTAGAACCCGTAGGCTTACACTGAAGGATCTCTGAGATGACAGGTTGGTAACAGGTTCTCCTCCTTCTCTCTTGGAACCTACCTCAAAACAATTTAGTTACTCAAAAAAAGGGCTAAACAATCTGAAATCTATACCCTAGGGCAGGCTTTTCCTTAGAGTGGGAGGTTATATGTAGGTGGGATAGATCAAAGTTACTGAGTACCAAATTTTATTTTTCCAAGTGAGGCACCTAATTGGTTCCCTATTCCCCCAGAGAATGACAGGAACTATTAAAATTCAGCATCATGTGTGGTTCCTAGGAGTGCATCCAGCAATAGAGTTCCAAATTTTTTCCAGCTAGTACTTTACCAATCTAAATAATTATTTATAAGTCTTTATTTTGCTAATACTCACCTGAGCAAGAGGAATATTATTTTGACTTCCTGAGACCATGCGTTTAACTCACAGTGAAGAGAGCACTTGATTTCAGAGACTTGGATTCATACCCTGGCTGTCACTTACTGATTTGGAACCTTACAAGACAACCTCCCTAAGCCTCAATTTTCTAATTCACAAAGAAGTCTCCCTTACTAGAGACATGGGAAGACTGAATGAGGTACTTTCATTGTGTGTAAAACAACCAGCAAGGAGCTGCGGTACCACCTTCTCCACACAGCCTTCTCTATTTCACCCCAGGATTTCTCCCATCTCATAATTTATTTTATCTTGTCAGGATCACGTTTCTGTTTCGATTATTTCTGTTATTTTCTGTGTGTTGATTTCTAAACTCTCAAAGGAACGATAAGATATGATTACTGTGTGTTGATTTTTTAAATCTCAAATGGACACTAAGATATGATTACTTCCTCCATGGAGTTTACACGGTCTTGGTTTTTCTATTGTGTCTAGGATAGTTCTTCATAAAGATTTTTTATTTAAACTGATCACCAATCTTCTTTTCTCTACAGGTGACCTTGGTTTGGCCACTTTTTCAGGACTCTAAATGCCAAAGAAGACTTATCTCCAGAAATATTATAGAACCGGTTTGTTTTACTACAAACTTACCAATACCCATGATAGAGGGATCACATCCAGATACAAAGTAGCCCACAATTCTTGCCAGTGGTGTGAAGTTATGCTTCTTAACAGCATCTTCACTAGCTATGATAACAGCTCCAGCACCATCAGCTATCCCCTTGAAAATAAAAATACTAGAATAACTAAAGGCTAAAATAATCCAGTTAATCAAGGTTTGAACTAATGGAGTAGTAGTATCAGGAATATGGCAGGACATAGGAAGCCAGTGCACAATCTGAGATACAACTAGAAAAGTGGTACTCTGGTGGATGAAGGAGATTTTTTAAGGCACAGAACACAACTTTACTAAAGAAAAAGGAAAAGGGTGTCAAGGAAAAACTTCTTTCTAGATGTGAGTAGATGTAAGAAAAAATACGATGAACTGTATGCATGAGAAAAAAAAGTTTGAAAACCAAAATAAGCCAGTTAGATTTGTTTCTGAAATGTCTTAGTTCGGAAAAAACTAAGAAATCAGAAGAGTATTATATAAATATGAAAAGATTTTGTGTGGGACTATGAAAACCTACATTGATTGAATATGAACACTATTAGTTTAAGCGAAACAACTAAAGACTGGCATAAAAAGTATTTACAAGATACTTCATGATTATCTTGTGTTGAACACATCAGGAAGAATTGAAGCTAATCTGTGTGGTGATACCAACCGATGCATTCCCTGCAGTGACAGTTCCATCTTTCTTGAATACTGGAGGAAGTTTCTGTAACTGTTCCAGGGTGGTTTGGGGCCGAGCATGCTCGTCTACCTGCATTGTCTGTTTTCCTTTCTTTGTCTTCACTTCAATTGGTGCCATTTCATCATTAAAGTAGCCAGCATCATTAGCTGAAAAATAGTAGAAAGACTATCATAAGAATAAAAGAAACATGAATATAAGTCAAACATATTCAATTTCTGATCTACCCTTTCCTCACAGTCTACTTTAAAATTGAGTCTTTATTATTTATTTATTTTTAAGATGGAGTCTTGCATTGTCGCCCGGGCTGCAGTGCAATGGCACAATCTCAGCTCACTGCAACCTCCGCCTCCCGGGTTCAAGCAATTCTCCTGCCTCAGCCTCCCCAGTAGCTGGGATTATAGGCACTCACCACCATGCCCGGCTAATTTTTTTATATTTTTAGTAAAGACGGGGTTTCACCATGTTGGCCACGCTAGTCTCAAACTCATGACCTCATGATTCGCCCTCCTTGCCTCCCAAAGTGCTGGGATTACAGATGTGAGCCACCGCACTCAGCCTGAGTCTTTACTACTTACTTACACAACTTATCTTCCATATTGGAGGATTCATGATACCATCATGTGTTTATGTAGATGCATTTTGCATCTTTTAAAAATTATATTTTTAAAAATTATATTTTAATTTTTTCACTACAATTTTTTTTTAACCAGGTACTGCTAAGAGTGTTAGCAGCATTTGTCTGTTAGCTATAGACGTAAAGGCACTAAGTGGATTTAATGCCCCTTTTAAACTTCTTTTGGTGAGATAAGCAATTAAAAAGTTACCAAGTTATCTATGCCACAAAGTAATCTAACAAACTTAACAGTGATAGGCAACCCGAAGAAATTATGGGAGCAATCACTAATACAATTATAAGTAAAACATCTTACCTACTTTGACCTCCACTGACTAGAATGTACTGTAGTAATCTACAGCTTCGGAAATAGGGTCAGGAATCATACTAACCTAATTTGGGTATCACTTTACAATTGGCAAAATACTTTCTTTATATGCCCTTATGTGATTTTACAACAACCTTATTAGATAAATAGGGAAAGCAAATATTGTTATCTCTATTTTACAGAGGTTCAGTGAATAAATGATTTGACTGAGCTTGATAACTTGTGCATGGTAGAAGTAGAAACAGAACTGATAACTCTTGACTTCCAGACCAATCCTCTTCTACTATGAACATATAACTAAAAAAACACAGATGAGTTGGATGGCATCAGCTCTATTCCACTTATCCTTCTGAAATGCTAAGATGGACATTATCCTCATTACCTCAAGCATTTAATACTCCTAAATAAGAGTTTCCACTTGCTTTAACAGTTTAATTTTTAAAATATCACATTTCTTGAACTGCTGTCACATTGCCTGTTTTGGACTGGCGCTATAGCAACCTGCTGTGCTACACCAGGGCACTCTAACTAACTAGAGTCTCAGACTAGTTCTAAGTCTCCGAGTCAGGTATAATGATTCTTAATTAGGAATGCGAGAAGGAAAGCATAAAAGACCCAGTGGGTCTTTTCCAAACACATTACCCCTTCTTATGATTATGATATGGCTTGTGGGAGAGGACATCCTCTATATTCCAGTCCACAGTGAGCTATCACCTCTGACAGAGTGTATCATATTCCTCAGCATGTTCTACTGACAACAGGACCAGTTCAGCACAAAATTCAAGGGTCTATCTAGGGTCAAGTAGCAATACCACTTTTTAAGTAGTATTAACTTTTTCAAAACAGAAATTCCCAGTTAATTTTGCAATAATTAATAAAATATCTAATCATCTAAAAACAAATAATGAAAAGATGTAATAATTCTTAAAGGTATGATTTGTAAATATTATATAACCATAATAGAAATGATGAAAATATTTCCTATAGATATTTATTCTATAGATACTGATATTTTCCAATTTCACTCACCAGCTTTCCATCTCTGCTGTGACTGCAGGGCATATTTGTCACATTCTTCTCTGCTTATTTTGTGTTTTACAGCAAGATTCTCTGCAGTCATTGCCATGGGGAGCTGGACATGCTGATCTGTTAATCCCGCCCATAAAGAATCTTCCAGCTATTAAAAGACATTAATAAAGTGACTTGTTAAGGCATTACCTTTTAAAAGTAATATAAGTTCTTTAAATTTAAATAACACTTCCAATAAACAAAAGTAAAATTAAGACTTTCTGATAACCATTTACTATTTTCATATTCCTATTCAGTTCTGGGATATTTTCTAAAAACATGCAATGTTTTTGAGAACATTCAATGTCACACAATAAAATGCACACATTCTCTGTCCCTCTCTAAATATGCGTCTAAGAACAGCCAACAGGACTAGACGTGCATGGTGAGATCACAGAAGTTACCCTATAATCAAAAACTAAATCCTCAAGGTCATATTTTGTAGAAAACCTGACAATGAGTCTTCATGCAATGTTTTCTTATAGCCACCTTTGTAAACCAGCCCTGAGTTCTGTAATAAAGAGTGTATCTTTCTCATCCTGTGCCTCAGTGACAGGAATAGCTGGTTCTATCAGTTACTATGAGGCTGAAAAGAACTTGGGACAGGGTCTCAGAGTCACAGAAAGGTTGTTAATTATTATTCAAGTAGTTAGAGTCTCTGCTAAGTGTGTCCCACTTTGCTGCCTCATCAACGTTTGACTCACTGACTTATCTTTATAAAGGATATCTCAAATGTGTTTCATGGCTAAAATCCGCATAGATTCTCTTAAGTCTCATTCCTTTCAACTTTCAAAAAGGTCAGGTGAGAAACTGGGTGAACAGTGTAAGTCAAACATTACTATTGAAAATGTTAAAAAATATAAAATGTCAGTAGCCCTTTCACATGCAAATGAGAAGAAAACATAATTCTTTATCAGTATTGTACTATCATTCTCAAGTTGTAGCTCTCAAAGATAAAATCAGTTTTTGTTTGATTTGGGACAATATAATCTGCAATCAAAGATGTTTTGTGTGATGAAGAAGAAATCTATTCTGAGATTGTCCCAGAAATAAAACTTCTATAAGTCACATTAAAGATTTAATTACTCAGATTACTAATTGTTTAGTCGGGAGATTAATTCACTCTTTTGTCTATCCTTTTAATCCACTTTTTCCCTTCCTCCATCTCTCCCATGCCTATGGCCACTTACTTACACAGGATAATTATACTACTAGAGGTCTGCTGAGATAGAATCTAATTTCATATGGGTTAAAAATGTCAAAACTAACAACCAAAATAGAGTTTTGAAATAGTTTACAAACTTCTAATCGTTCATATCTTGCCAATACTCATCAACAAAATTGGTATCAAAATTAGTTTTCCCATAAAAAGGTATGTTGTTAAAAGTACTTATAGACTGCTAATAAGAACTAATTCTTTTAAATTTTTATGGTTCCAACCTCGATATCTGATCCAAGCTTGGTTCCAAAACGCACATTTCTGACACAGTAGGGAGCTTGGCTCATGCTTTCGGTTCCTCCACATAAAACAACTTCAGCGTCTTTAACACAAATTTCCTATTTAAAAACAAACAATAAAAACTCCTTTAACCGTACCCAATGTATTAAGAAACACACTGATTTTACAAATTAATGGTAAATCCAACAAATATTGTACCCTAGCTTACAGTGTCTCAAAAGGAAATGCTTTTAAAGTAACTGTAAAGCAAACGCTAACGTATCCATTACCAAGATGTAGGGGGAGAAAACTAAAAGGTTTCAATCATGTTTGCCTGAGTAAAGGCCCTACCTACATTTGGCTAAGAATAGTAATACTTAACACAATATAAACCTTGAAAATCAACAGAGATATTAATATCTGGCATAAATGTACAGCAGATAATAAAGGACAAACCCTTTAAAAAGGCAAAAGAAAAATTTATCCCATTAATGGAGGTATCTGAATGAGACCAGAGATTTACAAGAAGTAGTTCAATCTAGGTGGCTCATAACAAGGAAATCATTTCATTCTTCCAACACTTTCCACTGTTTGCCTTTCTCAGAAAAGCAGCAAATAATGAGCCTCTAAGAAAACGTGATGTTTCTTAAAATTATTACTAGGAAAACTGAGGTCACTATTTAAGATACATCGTTATAGAAACAAATTAATGTGAAAATTGTTTATTAAAATACGCCTCTGTCTCTTATTTTGTTTGTAATAAAATGAAGACTTTTACAAATGAAATTGAATTTCGCTTTACTCTCTTCCCCGTGTTCAAAGAAACAAAAGTATTTAACCAACCGTCCTTTAAAAAGGTCAAACTAGTTTGTACTTCTAACAGCATCATTCACTTCCTTTGAAATAAAACACATTTCCTTATCCTCTCCTAAATTCTTGAGAGTTCCTGCTTGCCTCACAGTCTTTATTCAGTGCCTCACAGTTAATGCTCACAGACCTGGGTTCAAATTCTACGACTCAGTAACCTTAATGGCTTTAATAATCAGTTTCCTTGCCTGTAAAATGAGAATAATAATAGTTCTTGCTTCATAGGATGGTTGTAAGATTAAATGAGATATTGAATGTAAATCTAGCAGGGTGCCTAGCATGTAGGAAGCACTCGAAAAGAATGATGAACATACTAACTTTTAAAAATATTGTAGTAAAGTATATACATATATAATACCATTTTAACCATTTTTAAGTGTACAGTTCAGTGGCATTAAGTGTATTCATAGTGTGATGCAACCATTACCACCACCCATCTCCAGAACGCTCTTCATCTTGCAAAACAAATTCCATATCCATTAAACACTAACTTTCCCTCACCAGCCCCCAGGAACACCATTCTACTTTCTGTCTCTATGAATTTGACTACTCTAGGTATCTCAAAGAAGTAGAAACATACAGTATTTGTCCTTTTGTGACAAGCTTATTCCACTTTCAGGTTCATTATTAGCTTTTTTTTTTTTCTTTTTTTTTTAGAGACACGGTCTCTCTCTGTTGCCCATGGCTGGAGTGCAGTGGTATGATCACGGTTGACTTGACCTCCAGGGCTCAAGCAATCCTCCCTAAAGCTAAAATGTTATGTTGCAGTGGGACATTTCTTCTAGTAACTATTAACATATTTTCAGAGAATTTAAAAAAATGTTGTCCATACCTGACATCCATTCACAATGGACTGGAAACCAGAACCACAGAGCCTATTAATCGTGAGAGCTGGGGTCTCCTTTGGGACTCCCACACGCAAACCCACATGCCTTGCCAAATATATAGCATTTGAAGAACTCTAGAAGAGAGAAGGAAAATAAAAATAATATCCTCTATAAATCTAGTAATTAAGAACAAGCACCAAATACATGGAAATGTTGGCAATCTATCAAAAATGATAAACTATATGGCTCTAAGGTAGGACAAAATACATCTAAGTACAGCATATTATATCTAATACGTGTTTACAATTTGACTAAAAACTATAGTCAATAGGGTTTTTTTTCCATTTTTTTATTGGGGTAAAATACACATAACAAAATTTACCATTTTAACCATTTTTAAGTGTATAGTTCAATGGTATTATTTAAATACATTCATAATGTGTAACCATAGTCAATTGGTTTTCAAATATATTAAAGATAATTGCCACTTAGAGAAATCCCACTAAGTCCTTAATATAAGACAGAAATTTATAACAATTAGAGTTATTTAAAAATGCAATAGGCTATCCTAAAGTAGTATGCTCCTTAACAGAGGGAGTATCTGAGGCTGTGGTTCTCAACCTTGGTTGCAGGCTGGAATAACCTAGGAAGCTTTATTACATACTCATGCTCAAGTTCCTAAGCAAATCAATTAAACCAGAAAGGCTGGAGGTGGGGCCTGGGCATCAGTAGTCACTTTTAAAAAGCATCCCAAGTAATTCTAATGTAAAACAGGCTGAGGACTGCATACTTAGGGAGAAGACAGATGAATGATTGGTCAGGAGAGCAAGAGGTAGGAGTAGACCACCGCTCTCCAAACTTTAAAATGCATATAGGGGCATCTTGTTATAATAAAATGTAGGTTCTGAATCAGCAGGTCTATGTCTGCCTGAGATTCTGCATCTCTAACCATTTCCCTGGTGAAGCTGATGTTGCTAGTCCAAGAACCACACTTTGAATAAAAAGAATGCCTTAAACAAAAAAACAAAAAACAGTAACAACCAAAAACATTAACAGCCTGTTTTGGAGGCTGTTAGCAACAGCAAAAACAAGTCTGACAAAATGTAAAAAATTGGTCTATCAAGGTACAGGGTTTTAGGATGTTCACTGTACTATTCTTTTAACTTTTGTGTAGGTTTCAAGTTTTTCAAAACTCAACAAATTCAGTACATTTATAAGTTAAGGGTTTTGAATGCAGATGAAACTGGGGGGAACTCAGTATAACATCAATTAATCTACTAACTGTTTCATTTGTTGACTGAGATGAAATTATCTTATTTTACAAATTAATGCCATTAAAAAACTTCTTGGTCAATGGATATTCTTTTGCCAAGGTTTGTCAAATATTGCATATCAACAGAATAAAAAAGATTTACACGATCATCTCAGTCAACAGAAAAAGCATTTGACAAAATCCAACACCCTTTTATGACAAAAACACTGAACAAACTAGGAACAGATGGCAACTTTCTCAATCTGACAAAGGGAATCTATAAAAAATCCACAGCTATCATCATACGTAAAGGTGAAAGGCCAGATGCTTTCCCCCTATAATCAGGAATAAGACAAAGATATCCGTTTCTTATAACTTCTATTCAACATTGGAGATTCTAGCCAGGGTAATTAGGGAAGAAAAAGAAAAAGAATCCACATTGGATTTCATTGTTTCTTAAAAAATAAGTAAAACTCATTTATTCCAAATGATATTTAATAATATTAAACTCAATTAGAAAAGCAGCTTTGTGGTATTTGTCAAATGTCATTTGAAGCATATTCTGTTCTCTCTTAACCATAAAGACCTAACCCCAAATATTTACCTGTTAAGCACTTAATATCCTTACAAGAAAACTCTATCTTGGCCTGACAGAAAACTTAAGGCAAGAAAAACTGTCTTTAGGAACAGAGGCACAAACACAATTAAACTAATACTATTTAGAGTG
Organism: Papio anubis; assembly: GCF_008728515.1. Taxonomy (NCBI): domain Eukaryota; kingdom Metazoa; phylum Chordata; class Mammalia; order Primates; family Cercopithecidae; genus Papio; species Papio anubis. The sequence goes on from NC_044994.1 coordinate 41,836,442, forward strand.
ACTTTGTGTTATAAAGTTTGAGAGAATACATGCTGGGAAAAAAAAATATTTTAGAAGGAAAACTTTAAAATTCTAGAAAACACAAAAACCAAAAGTATCCAATTTCTATTTAATCTGTTCTAAGGCCTTCTTAGGTCAGAGGTAAAAGCTACAAAATAAAATAAAAATAACAAAAGACAATATCGAGAATTCTTTATGAAAATATTTTAGGTTCAACAGACATAACTGCCAAAGAAAAAAAGTCACTGCTTTTTCTGGATGTGAAGATACACAATGGCAAGATGAACAGAATCAAGTTCAAATGCAAGGCCTAGTGATTTCTGTGTCCATTGTCATTCTCTTTCCTTTAGCAATGATCACATCATTGACATCTTTAAATATATATATCATATATACATATGTGTATATATGAAAGATATAGAAACTGATCATATACACACACACACACACACACACACACACATATATATATATATATATAATCTTTTTCATTAGATTATTACCTCCTTTTAGTCCACCTTGGATACCATAGCACCTATAATAGCCTCTAACTAGGTATCCAATAAATGTTTGTATACTTTAAAGGAATTCTGAATTTTCAATTACCTGCATATGAGTGACTGATTTTGTACATCACACATAGCAAGACAGAGGGTAAGGAAGCATCTTATTTCTTACAACAAACACTGATCAAGCTCCTACAATGTGTAAGAAAATTAGGGGAGGTGTGCTGTATTGCTTGGGTTTACTAAGGTGGCATATAGAGAAAATCAATTAACTTCAAGTAAGCCAAGGAAGTCAATCTGCTATTTAGGAAGCACTGAAATGCATCCCAAGTCAGATAGACATACAGTTTCTAGAACATATGATGCTTTGAATTATGCATGACATTGATTCTGGAGTCACAGAAATTACTAAAATTACAAATGTATGAAGTCTGTAACTATTGGCTGGGAGTGGTGGCTTACGCCTGTCATCCATCCCAGCACTTTGGGAGGCCAAGGCAGGCGCATCACGATGTCAAAAGATTGAGACCACCCTGGCCAACATGGTAAAACTCTGTCTCTACTAAAAATACAAAAATTAGCTGGGCTTGGTGGTGCACACCTGTAATCCCAGCTACTCAGGAGGCTGAGGCAGGAGAATCGCTTGAACCTGGGAGGCAGAAGTTGCAGTGAGCCAAGATTGCACCACCATGCTCCAGCCTGGCAGCAGAGCGAGACTCCATCCCAAAAAAAAAAAGGTCTATAACTATTAACTTGTTTACCATTATGATATGTTAAAGGAATTATTTTTAGAAACTGATCAAACAAGCAATAGGAGTGAACACCTTCCTTTACCCTACTAACCTGCACGACATTGCCTATAATCACACTGTCAACAGTTTCAGGTGAAACTTTGCCAGCAGACAAGGCAGCCTTGGCGGCAAATTCAGACAAGTCAGTAGCAGTGAAGTCTTTCAGAAGACCTCCATAAGCTCCAAAGGGCGTTCGCTTAGCAGCAACGACAAACACACCTATTGCAACAAGAAGAGATTTGTAAGCCATCACAGATTAGTAAATACCTCTAAATGCTTCAAATAATCTCACCATGAAACCTTACACAATTTAAAATTAGATGACGGAAATTTCTGTTAGGCAATAATACCTAGAATAAGTCACACCCACGGAAGCAGAGTCTTAAGGATCACCAGTTTGACAGTTTGATCTTTACCTACGTGCAGGTACCAAGAACTGCACTGCATGCTGTTAAGGAAGGAGACCACCACTTCTCCTGTGCACCACCCCCAACCCCTTGCCTAGTTTATAAGACAGTAGGAAAAGAAAAAAGCAAAAAGTTAAAAAGAAACAGAAGTAAGATAAATAGTCAGATGGCCTAGTGCTACCACCCGGCCCTGGTAGTTAAAATAATGATGATGATAATAATAATAATAATAATAATAATAATAATAATAATAATAATATCAATCCCTGACCTAAACTACTTGTGTTATCTCTAAATTCCAGACATTGTATGAAAAAGCATTGCAAAACTTTCTGTTGTGTTAGCTTATGCATGTAGCCCCCAGTCACATTCCCCACGCTTGCTCAATCTATCACCGTCCTTTTACGTGGACCCCTTAGAGTTGTAAGCCCTTAAAAGGGCCAAGAATTTCTTTTTGAGGGAGCTCTGCTCTTAAGATGCAAGTCTGTGGACGCTCCCGGCCAAATAAAGCCTCTTCCTTTTTTAAGCCGGTGTCTGAGGAGTTTTGACTGCTGCTCGTCCTGCTACACTGTGTGTGATGTAAAGCCATTCTGGTTAGACAACTTTCTTGTTCTCTGATGCTTCACAATGCTAGAAACATTTGTTGAGAACTAAAATCCTTCTATGTGCTGGAGTATGTTGTCAAGTATTACAATAAAAGAATCTCCAAACTAGAAGGTGCCTTAGGGTTGTCTGAGGTCAACCACTCACTCTATTAAGAAATCCCTCTAAAAATTCCTGACAAAAGCTTCTCTCTAAACCTCTGCCAGAAAACTTTCAGTAGGAGGACATACTCTACTGCATGAAGCAGTGTGAGATCAATGGACAACATAAACTAATGATATTGCTTATTTTTTTGACAGAGTTTCGCTCTTGTCGCCCAGGCTGGAGCACAGTGGTACGATTTCGGCTCACTGCAACCTCCGCCTCCCGGGCTCAAGTGATTCTCCTGCCTCAGCCTCCCAAGTAGCTGGTACTACAGACACCTGCCACCACGCCCAGCTAATTTTTGTATGTTTAGCAGAGACGGGATTTCACCATGTTGGCCAGACTGGTCTTGAACTCCTGACCTCAGGGGATCCATCTGCCTCGGACTCCCAAAGTGCTAGAATTACAGGTGTGAGGCACCTGCTCCCGGCCCCAACGAATGATATTTCTTTATACTGAACTAACTCAGCTTACAAAGTCTTCCATCCACCAATTCTAGTTCTATCCAAAAGCACCAACACAGATAGAGATGTAGTTTATAGAACATATGCTGCTTTGAATTTGAATTACATATGCCACCAGTTCTAGAGTCACAGGATGACTCAAGTTACAGACTGCAAATAATAAGGTGAACTATTGTAATACCTAACCTTGTTTTTTACTAACTTTGTTTTTAGACTCTCCCTTTCTCCCTTAATCACCTAGCCTTGTTTCCACATGAATAAGCTCTTCCTTAGCTGAGACAGCCGGATGAGGACGAACTCCATTTGGCTCCGTTATTTGCAAGGTTTCAAGGACTCCTTCATACCAAAGAGTCCAATTAACGGATAAGGTACTGAAGCAAGCAATGTACAAGTTCCCAGGGTTTTGCTCAAGAGATAACACCATAAAGCCTTGAGTTTGTGTCCGGCAGAGCACACATATATAACATCTTATGAAAGATTTAGAGCCCCTGCACCTGGAACTGTTTGTTTCTCTGTAACCATTTGTCTTTTTAACTTTTTTACATGTTTTCACTTCTGTAGAATTGTTGCAACTGAGCTCCCCCTCCCCTTCCTAACTCGAAGTATAAAAGAAAATCAAGCCCCTTCCTCGGGCCGGAGAGAATTTTGAGCGTTAGCTGTCTCTCGGTCGCCGGCTAATAAAGGACTCTTAAATTTGTCTCAAAATGTGGCGTTTCTCTAACTCGCTCAGGTACAACACTATTATCTTTTACTCTTAGAAAAAAAATGGGCAAAACAGGTTACCTTCTACATGTGTATCCCCCACCTCCAGTATCTGAAGTCAGCTAACCTGTAAGTCCCCAAACCCAGTAACTCTCATCTCAGGTAAATTAAAGGCATTCTTTCAATAGTTCTTCATTTGACATTAATTCTGACTGCTTTCCTCTAAAGACACTGTAGTTTGCCAACATCCTATTAAAATGTGTCCCTTAGAATACAACAAAACAGCATGCATTTTATCTAAACACAAAGAATACAGAGGAATTATCTATACATCTATTAATACACACTAAGACTATACATTTGCAGCATCACTATTAGTTAAATCGGTGTCCTTGTATGAATAAATGAAAATCACCCCTTCCCAATCACCTACTACCATCTGCCAAAAAAACTTGTGACTATACAAATATATGATTATGACGTGAGTGGTACTCACTCATCATCATTAGAGTTGTACAGTGCAAAACTGGCACATCAGTAAGCAGCATCAGTTATAGCCATTTCATCATATTGACATTCATTAGGCATCTACTAAATACCAGACATTTTATCACTTTCCACGCAAAAGCTAATCTTCCCAACAACTCTGCAAGGTAAATATTATAGCTAACATAGAAGGGACACTTACTATGCAATAGACTTCATGCTAGCACTTTGCATATACTAACTTTATTCTCTCCAAAACAATCTAAGTGCACATTTCCACATCTTGTCAAGAAATTATAGGACTTTTGGCAATGGGTTTGTGATAAGATACTGACCTACAAATTAGACTATTCAAGCATTATACCACTATTGGTATCTAAGTATAATCTTCCAATTTATGTCTATGATCTCTTTCATCAAACAAACCAAACCTAGCCTAAAATATTTCTATTTCAACCTCTCTTTTCATTCCTACTTTGAGAAATTTGCAGTTTAAAGGAATATCAGGAGCAATATATATAACTATAATTTAGAACAGATCCACTCAGCTTTTTACAGATACAAATTCAGATAGTTACAAAAGGCCATAAATACTAGTTGGGTGCATTACAAATGTTTTGTTCCGGTAAATGGGTTATTCTGTACCATGATGCCTTCCTGAATCTTTTCAAGTTTCTTCTCATCCTCCTACCTTAACAGTCTCTGCCTATTTTTATATCAGTGTTTTCTTTCTTTTTTTTTTTTTTTTTGAGACAAAGTCTTGCTCTGTGCCCAGGCTAGAGTGCAGTGGTGTGATCACAGCTCACTGCAGCCTCGACCTCTGCAGCCTTGACCTCCCCAAGTCAAGTGATCCCCCTGCTTCAGCCTCCCAAGTAGGTAGGGCTACAGGTGTGTGCCACCACACCTGGCTAATTTTTACTTATTATTAGTATTATTTTTTGTAGAGATGGGCTCTTGCTATGTTTCCCAGGCTGGTCTCGAACTCCTGGGCTCAAGCAATCCTCCCACCTTGGCCTCCCAAACTGCTAGGATTATAGGCATGAGCTACTGCACCTGGTCTATCAGTGGTTGCTTTATTTCATTCTTCTTTCCTCTTTCCATGCCTTCTTCCTAATTTCATTAGTTCTGCTTCTGGTCATGGCCTGCTATGCTCCTATCTGACCAATCCTCCAACAGAAAACAATGAAAAACTCAGGACAATATATGAGAACAACTACTACCTGAAGGTCTTGGAAATGAACAAAACTAGACAGGTAAGGAGAAGAGTTGATACTTAGAGGAAGAGAACAGAACAGGGTAAGTGCCCAATTTATTTATAGCAACTAACTTGAAGATTAACAGTCCGTGATGCATGGAATGGCTAGAACTCTGAAACACACAGTCTTACTGGCTTGAAGAATCAGCGAATAAAGTTCATGGTAAGCACAGCCACTAGAAAGTGATGGAGAATCTGGGAAAGAGGAGCACCATAGAGGGAGATTCCAAATTTCACATATAAACTCTGCCAAAATATTTGGCTGACTCTTTAGCCGTTTATGTGTAGGTCGGACCACAAGCACCTAAGCCAAGCCTTAAAAGACTGAACTTAGATTTAAATTGTTGCCCACTACAAGGGGAGACACAGTTTATCATGGGGGTGCATGGGGGTGATTCTGCGTACAAAAAATAAATAGCCAACCAATCAATAAGTCAATTCTGTCTGCAGGATTACAACAGAATCCAGTCTCCACAATGTTTCATCTGCAATGTTCATAATACAATTCAAAATTAATCCACATATGAGGAAACAAAAAATATGACTCATTTTCAAGAAAAAAGACAATCAACAGAGACCAACCCCAAGAAGACCCAGATGCTGAAATTAGCAGACAAGGATTTTAAAATAGCTACCTATTATAACTATGCCCAAGGATGTAGAGGAAAATATGCTCCTAATAAAACACATGACATCTCAGCAAAGAAATACATATTATAAAAATCCCAAATGGAAATTCCAAAACTGAAAAATAACTGAAATAAAAAATTCCCTGGATGGGCTTAACAGCACAATAGAAATGAAAGGAGAAAAATTCAGCGACTTTGAAGATAAATAGAAATTATCCAATCTGAAGAACAGATGAAAAAAAAGATTAAAAAACAAAGCCAGAACCTCAAGGTCTGACAAAGGAGGAGGGGCAATTCGCTGGAAAAAGGATAGTCTTTCCAACAAATAGTGCTGCAACAACAAAACATCCATATACCAAACAAAATGAATCCAGGCAAAAATGTCTCGTGGCTCAAGCCTATGATCTCAGCTACTCAAGAGGCTGAGGTGGGAGGACTATGTCAGGATAGGAGTTTGAAATCAGCTTGGGCAATACAGCAAGATCCCCATCTCTAAAAAATGTAAAAAATTAGTTGGGTATAGTGGCATGTGCCTGTAGTCCCAGCTATTCAGGAGGCTGAGTTCAAGGCTACCGTGGGCTACAATCAAGTCACTGCACTCCAGCCTGGGTGACAGAGTGAGACCTCTTACCTAAAAAAAACAGAAATGAAAACAAAGAGATCATAGACTTAAATATAAAATGCAAAACTCTTAGAACATACGAGAAAAATCTACATGGCTTTTGGTTTGGTGATAACTTTTTAGATCTAACACCAAAAGCAGGATCCATGAAGGGAAAACTTAAGTTGGACTTCTTAAAATTGAAAACTTCTGGCTGTGTACAGTGGCTCATGCCTATGATCCCAGCACTTTGGAAGGCCGAGGTGGGAGGATTGCTTGAGCCCAGGAGTTTGAGACCAGCCTGGGAAACATGATGAGACCCTGTTTCTACAAAGAATTAAGAAATCAGCCGAGCGTGGTGGTGTGTGCTTGTGGTCCCAGCCACTTGGAAGGCTGAAGCGAGGGGACTGCTAGAGTCCAGGAGGTCAAGGCTACAGTGGCCGTGTTCACACCACTGTACTCTAGCCTGGGCAACAGAGTGGGACCCTCTAAAAACAAATGAATAAATAACTTCTGCTCTGCAAAAGATGCTGTTAAAAGAATGAAAAGACAAGCCACAGACTGGGAGAAAGTATTTATAAAAACACCTAACTGATAAGGGACTGGTATCCAAAACATACAAAGTGTTCTTAAAGCTCAGCAATTAAAAAAAAAAAAAAAAAAAAAAACCCACACAACCCAATTTAAAAATGGGCAAAAGATCTGAACAGATACCTTACCAGAGAAGATATACAGATGGCAAATAAGCATATGCAAAGATGTTCAACATCATATGTCATTAGGGAATTGCAAATTAAAACAACATGAGATACTACTACATAACTATTAGTCTTTTGGATTTTAGAAAGGCTAAAATCCCAAACACTGACAATACCAAATGCTGGTGAGGATGTGGAACAACAGAAATTCATTCATTGCTGGTGGGAATGCAAATGGTATGGCCAGCTTGGAAGACACTTTGGCAGTTTCTTATAAAACTAAACATACCTAACCATATGTATCATGTTTCTTGTATTTACCTAAATGATTTGAAAACTTATGTTCAAACAAAAATGTGCACACAAATCTTTATTCATAATTGTCAAAACTTGAAGGCAACCACGATGTCCTATCGGGGGAAACCACCCCCAATATTTCAATGTAGGTTCTTTCTATTTTCCCTAAGTGTCAGCCGGTCTGAGACATAAAGAGAAAGAGTACAAAGAGACAAAGAGAGGAATTTCACAGCTGGGCCGCTGGGCCTAACATCACATATTGGTAGGTCCATGATGCCCACCTGAGCCGCAAAACCAGCAGGTTTTTATTAAGGACTTCAAAAGGGGAGGGGGTATATGAACAGGGAGTAGGTCACAAAGATCACATGCTTCAAAGGGCAAAAAGGAGAACAAAGATCACATGCTTCTGAGGCCAATAAAGATCACAAGGCAAAGGGCAAAGCAAAGATCACAAGGCAAAGGGCAAAATCAAAAACTCCTGATAAGGATCTATGTTCAACTGTGCACATATGGTCTTGATAAACAACTTAACAGAAAACAGGCATCAAGAGCAGAGAACCGGTCTGACCTCAAATTTACCAGGGAGTGTTTTTTTCCCCATCCTAATAAGCCTGAGGGTACTGCAGGAGACCAGGGCGTATTTCAGTCCTTATCTCAACCGCATAAGACAGACACTCCTAGAGCGGCTGTTTATAGACCTCCCACCAGGAATGTAATTCTTCTCCTAGGGTCTTAATATTCCTTGCTAGGGAAAAGAATTTAGCCATATCTCTCCTACTTGCACGTCTGTTTACAGGCTCTCTGCAAGAAGAAAAACATGGCTCTTTTTGCCTGACCCCGCAGGCAGTCAGACCTTATGCTTGTCTTCCCTTGTCCCTAAAAATTGCTGTTATTCTGTTTTTTTCAAGGTGCACTGATTTCATATGTTCAAACACACGTTTTACAATGAATTTGTGCAGTTAACACAATCATCACAGTGGACCTGAGTTGATGTACATCCTCAGCTTACGAAGATAACAGAATTAAGAGATTAAAGACAGGCATAAGAAATTATAAGAATATTACTAGGGACGTGATAAATGTCCATGAAATCTTCACAATTTATGTTCCTCTGCCACAGCTCCAGCCAGTCTCTCCGCTCAGGGTCCCTGACTTCCCGCAACAATGTCCTTCAGCAGGTGAATGGATAAACAAACTGTGGTGCAGCCATACAATGAAATATTATTCAGCAATAAGAAGAAGTGAGCTATCAAGCCATAAAAAGAAGGAATCTTAAATGCATGTTGCTAAGTGAAAGAAGAAAGTCTGGAAGGGCCATATACTATATGATTCCAACTATATGATATCTGGAAAAGGCAAAGCTATGGAGACAGTAAAAAGATCAGGGCTTGCCAGGGGTTCAGAGACAGGGATAAATAAGTGAATCACAGATTATGTTTAGGGTGGTGAAATTAATCTGCATGACACTATAATACTGACATCAGTCATCTGCACATTTGTCAAAACCCACAGAACTATATAATACAATGAATGAACTTGAATGCAAAACATGAACTTCAGTGAATAATAATGTATCAATATTAGCTCATCGATTGTAACAAATGTACCACACTAATGCAAGATGTTAATAATAGGGGAAATGGACAGGACGAGGGAGCATAGGGTATACTCCATACTTTCTGCTCAATTTTTCTGTAAAACCTAAATCTGCTCAAAAACAAAGTTTGTTAATTTTTTCTTTAAAGTCAGAAAGTAAAAAGACATGGGCAGAACCTCAAGGACTAACAAGTTACAGTCACAGGAGAGGACAGAGAATGGATTTTAAAAAACATTTGCAGAAATAATAAAGAAGAAATGTCCAAATTTGATAAAAAGCATAAATTTATAGATTAAAGCTTAGTAAACCTCAACTCTAATAAACACCAAACATAGCACTCTACACCCCCTTCCCCTGCAGCTTGGCACATCATTGTCAAACTTTTGAAATCCAAAGATAACAAAAATATATAAAACATCCAGAAATAAAAATGACATATTGCACACATGGAAATGACCCCAACTTCTCCTCAGAAACAATAGAGTCTAATTTCATTTGTCTCTCTACAAAGTTCCTTTTATGAGTTTCTCCCCTATGTCTCATATTCTAAGAAAGCGTTTGTGAGACGGCAGTGCTAGTAGTGAAATATGCAATATCTACAAAGGAAAGGGTGTGCGTGGGAAAATAAAAACAAAAAAAGAACCTCCCCTTTACCTATATTACTTCTTATTTGATGCTCCCAGACTGTAAAGGTTAGCTCAAGTAAGGCCTTAACTGAACTAATACAATTATTTTGAACAGAGAAAATGTTCTCAATCATATATTTTTGGTTTGGGTTTTTTTTTGTTTGTTTGGAGGCAGGGTTTCACTCTGTCACCCAGGCTGGAGTGCGGTAGTGTGATCTCGGCTCACTGCAGCCTCAACCTCCTGGGCTCAAGCAATCCTTCACCACAGCCTCCCCAGTAGCTGGGACTACAGGCAAGTGCCACCATGCCTGGCTAATTTTTGTATTTTTTGTAGAGACTGGGTTTCTCTATTTTAAAAAATAATTTTTTACTATTATTATTTTAAATATTTTAACAAAAAATCTGGGATGCGCAGATACAAAGACTATAAAGGTTTAAAGGTTTTTTCTTTTAATTTCATAAATTGTACGCCATGTCAATTTTCATTTGATGTCAATTTTACATGGATACTAAAAGGTCTAAAACTTAACAATCTTTAACACCAAACTGAAATCTCATTTGTAAAACACCCTGAAAATTCAGAGGCTAAAAATTTCCCAAGACCGAAAGACAGTGAAGAGACATATTAACCCAGAGTGTAGTAAGTCCAAGTAGCTCCAAGAAAGGGCCTGGGAAGATGTGCTGAGTTGACAGTACAGGAAAAGCACCACTAGGAAAGAAACAGCTCTACCTTTCTATCACATTGTTAGGTAAATATTCACTTAGTACCAGCGACTTCAGACAGCAACTAGGGCAAATTAAGAAAAGCTGCGGTGGCATCCCGGTGTTTCAGGATTAAGGTAATTTAGCAGCCCTGCCCACTCGCCTTGAAAAAATACACAAACATTCCCAACAAAGTCAGGAGCAGTAGGAGAGCTAAGATCTAAGTGAAAACCTCCTGCCAAGTACTAGGATGGGAGCTAATAAAAACCTAGAACTGTTCTTCTTGTTGAGTGAAATCGGACAAATTAATGATAATCCTTAACAAATTTTAACTCAAATGTGTCCTTTTCCCTATAATCAGTCACATGCTCTTCTTTCTTCCCACCCACCCTGCAAACACTTTGTATGCTGCCTGAGAGAAGCGTATCTTTAATGATTCTAGACGGCCTGTAACATCACTATTTCAAGCTCAAGGCTTGGGTTCTAGTCACAGCCACTAACTACCTGTGTTATTATACACAACCACTTTACCTCTCTCCACATGAGCGTCCTAATTGCTATGATAAGGAAATGGAAAAAAATACGATCACTAGCTCTAACACTACAGTAAATTGTACCAGAAATTTATAAACTTTCTACTTCCTTAATACAGATGTCAATGTGCATTTTTTTCCTTTCTGAGTTCATAGTATTTGTGAAATTTTCAAATGGGTCTGTATTACAAGAAAGGGTAAGAACCACTGATAAAATATTAAAATGACATCAGTAAAACTATTATTTCCTTTTTAAGAAGATAGCTCATGACAATGCACCTTTTAAATGAAGTGGAAATGCCTCGTCTAAAAAAAATTCACCATGCTGCTTTATGAAGTAAACGTAGTAAATTCAGTCAGGAAGGGCACTGGCAAATGAAATCCACGTTGCAGGAAACTGTAAACACTGCATTTGGTTCCAGAATACCGATTTTTCCCTTCATTTGTTTCCATGCCACTTTGGTTCTTCTGACTTTCAGATCCCCCTAACCAATTCTTAGCTGGCATCTCCACTTGGCTGCTTCACAGGCACCAAAAAGTTTTCTGCCTAAAACTGAATTCTCAATCCTTCTTTCCACATCTATTCCTTTCCCAATTTTCCTCACTCTGTAAGTGGCATCATCATGAACACTGTTCATCAGACCAGGCACTTTTCATCATTCTTGACATTTCCTGCTTATATTTACTCCACCACACCCAATCTACTTTCTATCAAAACCACCCCAAATCTATCTCAACTCATCCCTCCCCTTTTCTCCCCAATTACACTGCCCCACACGAGTCAAAGCCATCACTTGCTGCTCCCTGGACCTCTGCAATAGATCCTTAAATGGTCTCTTCGCCATTACACAGACCGCCCCAAATCCGGACAGAGTGGAAATCAGATCCTGTCATTACCCCGCTTTAAATCCCTCTATTGCCTTCCACTGAATTTGGAACAAAATCCCACCTTCTTACAGAGTTCACAGGGCCCTGGAGCACCAAAATGCTTGGTTCTTAGATCCTGCCAAGCTTTTTCCTGTCTCAGGGCCTCCTGAATGCTCTTCGACACGTATATCCCTTTTTTTTTTTTTTGAGACGGAGTCTCGCTCTGTCGCCCAGGCTGGAGTGCAGTGGCCGGATCTCAGCTCACTGCAAGCTCCGCCTCCCGGGTTCACGCCATTCTCCTGCCTCAGCCTCCCGAGTAGCTGGGACTACAGGCGCCTGCCACCTCGCCCGGCTAGTTTTTTGTAGTTTTTAGTAGAGACGGGGTTTCACCGTGTTAGCCAGGATGGTCTCGATCTCCTGACCTCGTGATCCGCCCGTCTCGGTATATCCTTAAAGTAAGATTCCATTGATTGTGCCCATTTGTTTTGAAAAGGGAGTTTATTACACAGTTGTTTTAAACAAGTTCATAACCCTAGAGCTTACGTATAGAGTGACTGCTCTAAACTAAAGCAACAGAAGGGAAAAGGGAGCAGGGCAGGTCTTCCAGCAGAACACCAGCTACCATTTCCGCGGCCAGGCCACGCCATCGATTCACTCGGGGAGCCCTGCCCACCGAGGCCCAGCAGCCGGCTCCTGTGTGCAGCTGCCCTGCAGCAGGCGCCGGCGGCCTATGGCGCCGCCCCATTTTTCCTAATACTTGGACTCGAACTAATGGGGTCACTGTTAGGCGAAGAAAGGAATGACCTCCAAGGTCACATGCAAGCAAACTTTGGTCTCAAGTCAACAGGAAATTGCATCGAAATCGCTGTCGCTAGCGTCTTACAAGTAAGGGTTTTCTCCTTAACCCAAACAAGCCTTTCGGGCTGGGTTTTTATCACTTCCGCTCCAAAACCGAGGTTGAGTGAACTTCACCCCACGACCCCCGACTCTCCGCGGCGGCCGGAAGCGGAGGCCTGGCCGGGGGAGGGCAGGACCCCGAGGGGCGAGGAGAGGAGGGGGCTGCGCTCACCTCGGAGCAGAGCCATGGCTGCGGCTGGGTCGTCGGCGGCGCGGGTCTCTGGTCTGGGGGACGCAGAGCGGCCACTTGCAGTCACCCAGATTTCAAGAGCGTGGGTGGCGCCCCGGGAGCCACGCCCCTGCCCTTTCACCTACTTCCCGGGGCTGCCTGGCCGGGCCCCAGCGTAAGATGATCCTACCCCACGCGTGGCTGCCCGCCTCACCCTAGCCCGAGGGAGCCCGGGGGTCGGGGCTCGGGTAGACGACTACGCGTCTTGAGGGCGGACTCTTTCCTCACGTCCTCGTTTTTAGATTTTCTCCGTTTCCAAACCGAGAGAATTTGGTTTGACACCTCTCACCCATCATATCCCAGCCCCGAGAGGCAATGACTGTTCCCTTTGGTCTCCGCCAGAACCCTAAACACTTGGCAGGAGCCCAAGCCTGAGGGACTTGGCGCGCTGGCGGCCGCCAGCTGGGGGCGGAACCGAACGTCCTGGGGGCGCGGCGCGGCGGAGGCGCGACGGGATTGGCTGGAGCGGGTGGCTGCGCAGTCCGCTGGGCAGAGGCTCTGGTCGCCGATCTGGACGCGCGACTGCGCTTGGGTGCTGTACTGAGGGCTGGGCGGAGAGGTGGAAGGCAGTTGGGGTGCGGTGAGTGTAGTAGGCTAGGGCGCTTTCGGGTCCCTATTGCAGCCCCCAGATGAGCCCGTAGTATTTTCCTTATATGATCAGGTCCCACTGCGGGCGGCGCAGTTTGCCCGGAGCCTGAGAGGATTATGAAAACGTGGCGAGCGAAGTGGGGCCAGGGGACCTGGAGCGGGGGCGTGAGGAGAGGGGGCAGCAGGTGAGGCTGGACGGGAGGGAGGTCTAGGGAGGCCTCTGCCGCGGTCACTGTGAGCCCTGGCCGATGATGACGAGACCACTGCGCAATCTGAGTTCTGGGAACCACGTGATGGAGTGTGTTCTGAGAACAGACTGAGGCCGGGCGAGCAGGAGGCGGCCGGGGCAAGGGAGAAGCGGAGAGCCCCTCGGTACCAGGGCTGGGAGGGCCGGGTTGCCTAGCGAGGGCTTCTTTGAGTGCGTGGGGGTGGTGGGTGGCATGGACGGTTTTTCTGAGTCGTCAGCGAATGCCCCCTCTAGAATCCTGCTTTTCAAACGCTTTGGTGACACTCTTGCAGTGTGGGGTTTTTTTAAAATCCAAATTTGTATTATGAAAACTTTCAAACTTACAGAAAAGTGGGAAGACTTGTACAGTGGACGCATATCGACCCAATTGTTAACATTTTGCTATGTTGCTGACCACCTGTTCTTCCATCAAACCATCTTATCTTTTTAACGCAGACCTTAGTACTCTACACCCATGAACACATCAGCACACATTATTCATTTACAGTTCTTTTTAAGGCAAAATATCCACGCAATCAAATGTACAAATCTTAGACAAGCTTCACAAATGCTTATGTATAGGCCGGGCGCCGTGACTCACGCCTATAATCCTAGCACTTTGGGAGGCTGAGGTGGGGGGATCACGAGGTCAGGCGATTGAGACCATCCTGGCTAACACGGTGAAACCCCGTATCTACTAAAAATACAAAAAAATTAGTCGGGCGTGGTGGCGGGCGCCTGTAGTCCCAGCTGCTGGGGAGGCTGAGGCAGGAGAATGGCGTGAACCTGGGAGGCGGAGCTTGCAGTGAGCCGAGATAGTGCCACTGCACTACATTCTGGGTGACAGAGCAAGACTCTGTCTCAAAAAAAAAAAAATGCTGCTCATATAGAGTGTTCATTTTCATACACACTTTTCAATTTGCCCTCTACATATTTAAGAAAGGTTAAGTATCACAATTTCCCACTGCAGATCACCATCAGTAGGTCTTTACAAATGTACTGTGTTTTCTCTAATTGGAAATGTTACTAGTGAGTGGATTCTAAAACCATTCAGTGAAAGGTTTACATATGTTAAAACATGTAAATATATGAGAGAATATTGACATAGTCTGCAAGTCTTATGAAGAGGAAAGGGTACCTTTACAATGGAGAAATCTTGCGGGTATTACTTCACCGAATTATAAACTAATGGTGTCCCATCACCAATAAAGGGACAAACTGATGTCATGCGCTCCCCTTGCTACAGCGATAACACAATCTCACTTGCATAGAATTTCTCCTGAAAACATCTGGCCTGAATCTAATTATAAGGAAACAATGAGACAAATCCACATGGAGGTACATTCTGCAAAACAACTGAACTCCTTAAAAACATCAGTGTGGTGAAAAACAAAAAATGGCTAAAATAGGAATAGTATCACATTAAAGGAGACTAGAGATGTGACACATATTGTATGGGATCCTTAATTAAAACGTGGGTTTAAAAAAAACTCTAAAAGACAGTATTGGGACAATTGGAGAAACATATAAATTATAGATGACATGGTAATATTGACATTAAGTTTCCTGATCGTGATAATTATATTGTAGTTATGTAGGAGATTGTCCTTTGTTCTTAGGAAATACATACTGAAATATATACAGGTGAAGAATCATGAGACCTGCAACTAACTCTCAAATGACTGGAAAAAATGCATATGTGTATATACAGTTATGTGTTGCTTAACCACGAGAATACATCCTGAACGATGTGCTATTAGGCGATTTCGTCATTGTGTGAACATCATGGATTTCACTTACACAAACCTTGATGGTAGAGCCTACTACACACCTAGGCTATATGGTACAGCCTATTGCTCCCAGGCTACAAACCTGTATGCATGTTACTGTACTGAACACTGTAGGCAGTTGTAACACAATAGTATTTGTGCATCTAAACATAGGAAAGATAGTGCATGACTATACACTGGCAGAGAAAGATAAAGCAAATATGGCCAAATATTATGAACTGGGGAATCCAAATGAAGAGTATACAGTTGTTTATTATTCTTTTTTTTTTTTTTTTTTTTTTTTTTGAGACAAGTCTTGCTCTGTTACCCAAGCTGGAGTGCAGTGGCATGATCTCCACTCACTGCAACCTCTGCCTCCCAGGTTCCCGTGATTTTCCTGCCTCAGCCTCCTGATTATCTGGGATTACAGGCATGTGCCACCCCACCTGGCTAATGTTTGTATTTTTAGTAGAGACAGGGTTTTGCCATGTTGGCCAGGCTGGTCTCAAACTCCTGACCTCAGGTGATCCGCCCACCTCGGCCTCCCAAAGTGCTGGCATTAGAGGTGTGAGCCACTGCGCCTGGCCCATTATTCTTTTTCTAAGAGGGGGTCTTGCTTGCTATGTTGCCGGGGCTGGCCTCAAACTCCTAGGCTTAAGGGATCCTCCTGCCCCAGCCTCCTGAGTAGCTTGGGACTACAGGCATGTACCACATTCTTCTATTTTTGCAACTTTTCTGTAGGTTTTAACTCTTTCAAAATACAAATTGGGAGAAAAAAATGTCCTTCAATTAAGCTACAAAATTGCTTGAAACAAGTTATTTTTGAAAATATTTAGTCCTTTTCAGGTTTACATCATATTTAAGCAGGTATGTATTCTTGTAATTTTAATATGTATATTAAAATTGTTATAATTTTTGTCCAGATGTGGAGGGTTTCATGAGATGTAAAGTTATTGTTCTACTTTTAGATATTTAATGCTCAGTATTTTTAGAAATGCAATGTTATCATTTCTATACTTATTTTCCTATGCTTAACCACAGTTTCTCCTGCTTTCCTATAACACTAAAAATTGACAGTGGCTTAAGCAGCAGTGGCTTTAGAAGTTTCAGTAATGGAAACTGGGGAAAGCTGACCAAGTCAGTAGGGCCTAAGACAACTTTTAAAAATGAGTATATGAATCTGAATGAGTGAGACAAGTGAATTTGCTGATCTTGAGTAGTTTGGAACGTTATGTGTGTGCTCACTGTTAATCTAATTGCTGTGGAAATAACTTCAATTTTTGTTAATTAGAAGGCAAATGTTGAATGTGGTTTTATTCTTACAACGAATACTAACTCTTCAGAAAGTTCAAGTTGCCAAGCAAGAACATCAGATGAATGAAATTGTTTGCAGTGGCAAATCCGTACCGGCGTGCAGCAACTCACTTCTTGCCTCCTCAAAGGAAAGAAGCATAAGGCAGAGTGAGAGACCGAGGCAAGTTTTTGAGCAGGAGTGAGAGTTTATTAAGAAGTATTAGCGCAGGAATAAAAGTAAGTAAAGTACACTTGGAAGAGGGCTCAGTGGGCAACTTGAGAGATTCAGCTGTGCCAACTGACCCTTGATTTGGAGACTGATACATTGGTACGGTTCTAGGCCTTGCATTACTTCTTCCGATTCTTCCCTTGGGGTGGGCTGTCCGCATGCTCAGTGGCCTGCCAGCACTTGGGAGGGGCGGCATGTGCGGTGTGTTTACTGAAGTTGTGCACATACTCACTGGAGACATTCTTCCCTTACCAGTCTTTTTCCTAGAGGAAGCTCATATGCCAGTTAAACTCCACCATTTTGCCTCTTAGTGAGCATGTTTGAGCCCACTCTCCCAAAATCTTATCCAGCAGCTGCTTATCACCAGATTCTAGTATTTTCCATCTACTGGGAGAATGTCTTTCCCTGACACCAGTTGAGACCAATGATTATTTTAGATAGTTTAACAACTTGCCTTACCATCACCTGATAGTCGCTTGACATTCCTGGGTGGGGTGGGGGAGATTTTCTCCTGCCGTGTTCGAGTCTGCCCAGCTACCTATTCTAAGGGAATGTAGACAGGAAGTAATACAGACACCAATTTGCCAAACTCCCTCATGTTGTTTACCCTAAGTCTTTATGTGTTCCCAGTACCTCTAAGACACTGTCTCAAACTTCAGACATTTGTTTTTCTTTCTCTACTTGTCTGAAGGTTATTTTCAGTGTCTATATCTTTGGCTTGACTTTCATGTGTAACATAACCTTAGGCAAATCTTCCTTGGATCTAAGTTTACTCTGTAAATACTAATGTTGGTAGAAGGAGACAATGCCATTGTTGCCTTTCAGCCAGAAACCTCCAGAAACACACCTATAGTTGAACAAGTTGGGTTTAATGTTCTTTGGAAGAAGGGAGATTGCACATCATGGGTGTGCCTTTGGGAACTGCAGCACATCTCAGTAAAAGGGTGGTAGGATTTGGGGTTTGGTTAGGTGATTTGGGGAGGATCCAAGGAAGTACAGGTTCACTCTGTATTGGGTACTGTCAGGAAGTAGGGACAAGTCTTTGGGTATCAGTACTATTCAGGGTTCTCCAGAGGGACAGAACTAATAGGCTATATATATATATGTGTGTATATATGTGTGTGTGTATATATATATATATATATAGAGAGAGAGAGAGAGAGAGAGAGGAGTTTAAAGCCAGGCGCGGTGGCTCACACCTGTAATCCCAGCACTTTGTGAGGCTGAGGCGGGCGGATCACGAGGTCAAGAGATTGAGACCAGCCTGGCCAACATGGTGAAAACCTGTTTCTACTAAAAATACAAAAATTAGCTGGGCGTAGTGGCGCACATCTGTAGTCCCAGCTACTTGGGAGGCTGAGGCAGGAGAATCACTTGAACCCAGGAGGTGGAGGTTGCAGTGAGCCAAGATCGTGCCACTGCACTCCAGCCTAGTGACAGAGCGAGACTCCGTGACCCCATCTCAAAAAAAAAAAAAAAAAAAAAAGGCAGAAGGAAGAAAGGAAGAGAGGAAGGGAGGGAGGGAGGGAAGGAGGGAGGGAGTTAGTTTATTAAGGAGAATTGACTCACAGGATCACAAGGTGAAGTCCCACAATAGGCCATCTGCAGGCTCACCCGGAGTGGCTCAGTCCGGGTCCAAAAACCTCAAAAGTAGGGAAGCCAACAGTGCAGTCTTCGGTCTGTGGCCAAAGGACGCCTGAGAGCACTTGGCAAGCCATTGGTGTAAGTCCAAGGGTCCAAAGGCTGAAGAACCTGGAGTCTGATGTCCAAGGGCAGGAGGAATGGAAGGAGGCATCCAGCACGGGAGAAAGATGAAAGCTGGAAGACTCAGCAAGCCAGCTTATCCCATCTTCTTCCGCCTACTTTGTTCTAGCTGCACTGGCAGCCAATTGCATGGTGCCCACCCACACTGAGGGTGGGTCTTCCTCTCCCAGACCACCGACTCAAATGTTAATTTCCTCTGGCAACAACCTCACAGACCCACTCAGGAACAATACTTTACCAGCTATCTAGGCATCCTTCAATCAAGTTGACACCTAATATTGACTGTCACAGTATCATCTTATCCTGAAGGAGGGCCGATTAGAGCCAGGCTCAAGCTGCACCTGGGAAAGTGGCTACATTCCCTCATATTACCTGGGACAGGGCATATTTGGTGTTATATGGTTTACACAGTGATCTTGTTTTTGTGCCTGGGCAAAATTACAGTCTTGTTTCATATCACTGTAGTGTAGTCACAGAGGGACTCCGTCTGATATTGGTGTTTTGTAAGGTTGTTCATAGCAAAACAACAACACGGCCCAGCAGAGAGGACCAGGCCAGCTTCCAGCATGACCCAGGCCTAGCTCTGAATTTCAGATCAGTTCCTGGAAGTCAGGCTGCTTTTCTCTTTCTGAACTAAGTGTGTCTTGTATGAAATTTGCTTCTTTTCAACTGTGGTTTTCCTGTTGAGGCTTTGAAGCTAGGCCTAAACCTCTTTGAGTATGAGCTGAAGGCTTTCCTCACATAAGGGTATTCTTTGGTCAGCCACTCAAAAAAGTGAATCCATCTTTAGGTTGGAAGGTGGATTCAAAGGTCAACTTTTCACTGCATAGTATACAGCAGGTCCCTACATAACATTGTTTCATTCATTGTCATTTTGACATAATGTCGGTGAGAAAAAAAGAATTGCTTCCTGGCCAGGGCCACTGGGTGTGGGAAGTCTGCAGGTTCTCCCTATTACAGTGGGTAGCTAGTCAGGCATGAGCAGGGCAGGAGAGAGCTCCCCATTCCACACACACACCCAGAGCATCGGGTGACCATCCAGTGATGGTCAAGGCAGTTGTTAACTATCTTTCTAAAGTAGTCATTGGTCACAGCCAGCATCAGAGAAAGGCAGTCTCCCGATAGAAAACATGTGAAACTGGTGATCAGCCACTTCCTGACAAGATCCCAGGAGTTGAGAGAAGTAACACAAGACCGCAGAAGTAGGCCAACGTGTAAAACCCCAAGTCAAGAGGTTAAGCTGCGCTCTTGACTCTTTCAAGTCACCCACTTGGCCCTCTTCCAAGTGTACTTTCCTGCCTTTCCACTCCTGTCCTAAAACTTGCCTTGGTCTCTCCTTCTGCTCTACGCCCCTCAAATTCTTTCTTCTGAGGTGGCAAGAATTGAGGCTGCTGCCTCATTCATAGAGACATGGATACGTTGCACTGGTGAGATCCCCATGACTGTTTTCTTTGGATTCTCCAGTGTCCTCCCATGTCCCAAAGCTGTGTACGTGAGGTGAATGGGTATGTCTAAGTGATCCCAGTCTGAGTGTGGGTTTATAAGCACACCCAGTGACAGAATGGGGTCCCGTCCAGGCACCCTGAGCTGCCAGGAGAGGTGGGCCCTCAGTGACTCTGAAATGGAATAAGTGGGCAACTTTCTCATTTGTTTTTATTAATCTTTCTTAAATGTATGTATAGCTTTCATTTCAGTGTTTAATACTAGAAGTGTTTTGGTCTTTATTTAGAAGTTTGTTGATGTTTTGGCTGGACATGGTGACTCATATCTGTAATCCCAGCACTTTGGGAGGCCGAGGCAGGCGGATCACTGGAGGCTAGGAGTTTGAGACCAGCATAGACAGCATAGTGAAACCCCATCTCTATAAAAATACAAAAAAATTAGCCAAGCATGGTGGCAGACGCCTGTAATCCCAGCTACTCGGGAGGCTGAGGAGGGAGAATCACTTGAACCCAGGAGGCAGAGGTTGCAGTGAGCTGAGATCTTGCCATTGCCCTCCAGCCTGAGCAACAGAGCAAGACTCTGTCTCAAAAAAAAAAAAATTTGGTGTTGTTTGTATGATCATAAATATGCTATAGGAACTGTTTATATCAACTAGCTTATGTTAAAATTGGTGTCATTATGTTATTTTGTTTATACTCGTGGTTTCCTAGAACCTATCAGTGACGTTGAGGACTAATTATACTGTGACCATTTTTCTGGATCATGAAATATTTCCATAGTGGTCTCTAATGATGGGTGCTTAAGGGCACCATCCCTGGAGATGTCTTCTTGTATATTTTTAGGTGGGTCAGGTTAACAATGGGTGTGGAAGGGCACCATCTCTGGAGATGTCTTATTCCATAAATTTGGGTGTAAATTTTTTTAAAGATTTCCAGGTGATTCTGATGTGTGCTAGTTAAGAAAAAACATATCAGTATTTCCACATAGATGCTCAGTTTCTGGGCTATTCTGTTCCACTGCTCAATTTTTCCATGTCCAGGGCCGGGCACGGTGGCTCATGCCTATAATCCCAGCACTTTGGGAGGCCGAGGCGGGCGGATCACCTGAGGTCAGGAGTTTGAGACCAGCCTGACCAACATGGAGAAACCCCGTCTCTACTAAAAATACAAAATTAGCCGGGCGTGGTGCCACATGCCTGTAATCCCAGCTGCTAGGGAGGCTGAGGCAGGAGAATCGCTTGAACCTGGGAGGCGGAGGCTGCGGTGAGCCGAGATCATGCCATTGCACTCCAGCCTGGGCAACAAGAGTGAAACTCCATCTCAAAAAAAAAAAAAATTTCCATGTCTGTCATTCTCACGCATCTTAATTACTGAAATTTTGTAAGTCTCGATGCCTGCTAAGGAAAGCTTCCCACTTCTCAAGGAGGGTCTTCCTTATCCATGGGCCTTTGCTCTTCCGTATAAATCTTATAATGAACTGTCAATTTTCACATAGGAACAGTTGAAATTTTGATTTTTAATCTATAGATCAACTTGGGGACAACTGACCAACTTTTAGTGGTATGGAGTCTTTGAATCCATGTACCTAATTATTTCTCCATTTGCATGTTGTCATCGTTTTTCACTTATATTTTACAAATTCCTCCATACAGATCTTGTGACTATTTTCCCACTGATTTTTCATGCCATCTCTACTGTATGCTATGTTATACATAGGATTGGGTCTATCCCTGCACTCCCTATTCTGTTTCACTGATCTACTTGTCTTTGCCTACACCAAAACTGCCTTTAATTCCATAGCTTTAAAGTAATTGCTCAATAAGCCTTGTTATCTGAGAGTCTCTCCCTGCCGCCAGCTTTTGGACTGTAAGATGCTGACCTCTGGTTTAAATGATCATGACACATATTAGAATATAGGCCCCATAATGAAGCTCCTCAAGAGAGCATTACAAAGAAACTTTGTCAACCTGTAGCTGCAGAGTTTTAAATTTCATTTAGATTTGGCACACCACTTTATTCAAAAGTATTTATTTCCACAAATTTTTATCCACAGCTAAATATTACAGTGACTATTACAAGCATTTTTCTATAAACAAACGTGTAGTTTACAGATTTGTGCAAAGTGGAAAAATATTTTCATCAGTAGTCTTTCTTCCACGGTGTTAGATTCACCCCTGAATATGATCTGAACTCTTTCGGAGAGGCACTCCTTCATCTAAACGTCAGTTGGTGGCAAAATGTTATATTCAAATCTGGATTATTCTGATACGGTGTCACTTTAGAAAGTAGCTTAGTTTCATTTCTGATTGATCCCCTTTGTTAGAATTAGAAACTTTCTTTCTTTGAAAAACAATCTTTTCTATCTAATGACCTGGGTTTGTCATTGGCATTAACCTCTGTCTACACCCTCTAATTCTCTAATTATGGCACCAGTGGGTATAAAAAGTGAATTATGGTTATTTGGCTCATGCAGCAAATTGGAGAAACTGACCACAAATATTCTGTGAAGAACTACAAGGTCTTGCCCCATGCTGTCCCATTTTAGTGACCGTTTAGTTATGTAGGCATTATACAAATGCCTCAATTTAGGACACCCTTGCTGTCTTAGTAGGTCAAGTGTATGAAAATTTACTTTATGCAGAATAAATGAATTCTAATTTATTGGTTACTGGAATCTTAATGTATGAAAGCTCTAAGTAAATATTTGATGAATTGATGGTAGCAGCGTTGATTTTTAAATGTTCCAAGCTCCTAGTTTTGTTTTGTTTTTGTTTTTACAAAAGCCTTAAAATTTAGTACTAGGGAGATCAAAGAAAGTAACTCCCACTGACATGCTTCATGGAAAAGGGAAAAACATCTACCTTTGGGTCTAATCTGCCTCCCAGGTGAGCCTACAGGTACTGGAACTCTAACTGCAACTATCAGGGCATAGGGAAAATTCATGATGTAATATGTTGTCGGCTTCAACAACTCGTGTACATACACATTTACTATAAGTAAACAGGTCCCATATAATACTTAAAACACAAGTTTTTGATCTATAAATACTTGATTCTTAATATTTAAAATGCTTCTAATGTTTTAAAAGACAAAACTCCCCATGATATCACATTGAACATTAAAATTATTCCCACAGCAACACTTATTTCAGAGAAACAATTGATAAGTCAGTTATCTTAGTAACCGCTAAAGGCACCTGGTGAGAAAAGCGTCAACTAAATTTTAAATATTAAAAAATTAAAGAGACATCTAATGCAGAGTTCAAACCTATATGTTGAATTGTTAGTCATTACTGATTTCATGACACTGATAAATGTTTGAAATGATTTTTTAAAATGCAGCGAAAATGCTAACAAAAGATTATATAGTTCCCCTAAAGATGCTTCTTCTAGCCTCCAAGTATTAAATAAGATAGATCTAAATATTAACTACATATAAAGTATATATTTGTTAGTCATCTATAAATTTTAAGTACAATTCCAGTGATACACCTTTATCTTTTGGAAGAGAAGAACTAAATCTGCCATTTCTTAGGCTAAATGGACTATTCATAAGGTCCTTCCCTCCCTATTTATTCTAATTGCCAAGCTTTTATTCAGTAAGCTCTTGGCACCTAGTGATTAACCAGAGACAGCAGACAGTAGTGACCAAGAGAGATGGAGAGAATGATGGTATGAGACAGTATATAAGGACAGTAAACCACTGTATTTGTGGAACCACTGCATGTCAAAACTCCTTAACACTCTAACAAGGCATTTTTGGTCTTTTAAGATTAAGGATAGTCCTTACATAAGAGACTCAGTTTCAAACTAAAGTGCATTAAAAAGCAAATTATACTTCACAAACAACTTTAAAGAGGTAGCCACAAACCCAGTTGTTTTAGATTGGCCTTCTAAATGAAGTCAGCACATGGATCCATGGGTGAGTGTCTTGGAAGTCAGTGATTATGTAACTGTAATGAAAGAAAAAGGCACAGCTCTGCAGACACCCAAGAGAAGCTGGCATGTTTAATGTGGATGTAGAGGGGATAATGCCCATGACAACTGATTGGAACACAACTGTCAGCAGCCTTAACCCAGGCTAAGACTGGGCTAAGCCCCAGGAGATGTAGAGAAGGACTGAGGAAGCTGTGCTCTAAGTGCAGAAGGTAGCTTGGAGTGTGCTGTGTTTCCAAGAGCCTTTTAAGTTGGGTGGTTGAGTAAAAGAGGGTGGAGGCAGGCTGTTCTACTGCCATTTCATGTATAAACCCTATTTTCTCAATGTAATACAAAGACTGTTCTTCTATGATTTGCAAATACCATTTTTTCTTATGGGAACAGCATACTGCTATCAAGAAATAGGGAAAAGACAGTAAAAAAAAAAGTGTGGAAAGAATATGGGTTTCCAGTTGAATGCTTGCTTTTGAAGAATCCAAAAACAAGTTTAAAAAAAATTCTAAGAGCAGCAAAAATCTAAGCCTATTACTGAATTACTTTTTAAAAATCCTTATTTTGTAGGAGAGATATTTACAATTTTTTTGTGTGCTAAATTTGAAAAATGTTGAAAATAACCTGAAAAGGGAAAGTTGACCTAAACCATTTTATTCTCTTAAAAAAAAAAAAAACCCAAACTTTAGTATAATATCCCTGAACTGATTATTTTTGAAGGTTTTTCAGATGATCTGATGTGCAAGTTTTAGTTTGTTTTACTATTTGGTTTCTGGAATAGTAGAGCATTATGTGATGCTCTTACTGGAGGCTTAATGGTATTAAGAGATTAAAAGTTTTCATATTGACTTGTTTGGTTTTTATATCTATAAATAAAACAAGTTGTTATCCTTTTCTAATATTTAGCTTATATACATTTTTGTGAAAGTTTTGTGGGACTTGGAAAGTGTATGGACTAGCATCAGAAACAAAGTATTTTTCCATCTTTCTCACTTGGAGTTTGGGATAGCAGCATTTCAATAATCTCTTCCATTAAACCAAGATTACACAAAAGCGTTTGAGCACACTGAGGATTGGCACTTCTAATTTTGCTTCAGAAACCAGTACTCAAAATGTCGGGTCTGGAGGTCATTTACACCACTGTCTTTGTATAATCAGCCATTAAAAAATATTTTGGGAACATTTCTCAGAAGTCTCATCCCCATATTTTTGTTCTTAAAACATATCACCACAAACTCAACCATGCCTATAGTTTGCAAACTTTGGGAAATGTCAGTATATGCCATTATGATGGTTATTAGTACCATTATTTGTTAAAAGCCCTTTGAAGGCAATTTATGTGACTTATATATATTTGATATTTTAATTTGGACATTCTCCAGTTATATGCAAAGATCAAAACTAGGCAGCTTCATTTTATAGAATTGGCACCTTTTATTGTCTATGGGGACTGCTTGGTGTCTATAAATTATGCATATGTGTTGGACTGAAATCAAACTTAAAATCTTCCATATTTCAAGTGTTTTTATTCTGAGCAGTAGGTACAAAAAAATAATGACATAGTTGTGTCTAATTCTGTATAGTTCAGCACCCCTCCACAGGCTGTCAATCTCTGATTTGATCTACTTTTACCAGATTTAACAGATCCTTGAATTTACTTTACTGTATATACTTCCTTTTTGCTCACATTGGGAATCAAACTAATGCTGGAAACATACATCTTCAGACTTCATTGAGGAACTCCAGATTGAGACACGCTGGGATGTGGATTGAGTCCATGGTTAGAGAAGATGGATTAAATGGAAACACAACAGGAAACATGTGCTTGGCATCTAACAGCAGTTGCTGAGGGTCATTCCGCTCTTGTAGTTGTGCCTATGGGGAAGAATAAGACCATGGAAAGTTTGAGTACCCCTAAAAATAGCCAGTTTAAGTAAATTCATGAAAGTGAGTTGGCATGTATCATGGACAGATTTCTAAGACAATTAGGTAAAACTTCAGGACCAGGAGAATGTGATCTCCTTACCCTTGAGGTATTTAGTGGGGCGAGAAGCCCTGACTTAGGCTTCTTGGAGATCAGAGGGCTACAAGCACTCTCCCAATTCTAGCATTCTTTAAAAAATTTTCTATCTAAGGGAGAATATAAAATACATCTCAGGTGCAAACCATATGGAGAGGCACTGTAGTGGAGTGGCCAAGGGCATGGGTTTTTTAGGTAGACAGCTTGAGCTCTAATCCTGGCACCACCCTGGGCAAATTCCTGAATTTTTCTATGCCCCAGTTTCTTTACATGTAGAATGGAATGGGAGAAGAGTACATCACATAAAATGGCAGAGTAGGAAGCTCTAGGGATTGGTCCCTCCACTGAAGCTACCCTTAACTAGAAACAGTGATTGTCAACTATCTTGTAACTCTGGAACTTGATTGGACATTTATAACAATTGGGAGAGTGATTGATAAAGGGAGAGGCTGCTGATCTTTGCTAAGAGAACTGTGTGTGTGACCCAGCTACTATCCCCCTCTCTTCAGCTCCCCTGAAGCTATGGGGATAGCAGCCCATATTCCTGGAGTAGCTAGCTGGCCAGGGCAGGCAGTGGGACACTGTCCTCCAAAAATTTGGGGTTGTGCACTTTGGTTGATCTGGTGGGTCCCAGCAGATGCCTGTCTTGGTTAGACATTTCTTGGGATGCAATGGCTTCCACTAGTAGCATCAACTAGAAAATTTAAAGGCACAGAGCCCCTCCCTGCTTCCTATTTGAAGCCAGAAATTTTAGGAAAAGTACAAAAACTGAAATGAAAAATTGACTAGAGGAGTTTAACAGTAGACTTCAGCAGGCAGAAGAAAAGATCAGTGAACTTGAAGATAAAGCAATTGAAATGATCCAGTCTGAGAAGAAAATAAAAATAATGTAAAAATGAACAGAGCCTAACAGACCTACGGGACACTATGAAGTGTACCAACATACACATTACAGTAGTACCAGAAGGAAAAGAGCAAGAAGGGGGCAACAAAATATTTGAAGAAATAATGCCTGAAACTTCCCAAATCTGATGAAAGACATGTATGTAATCATCCAAAAAGCTCAATGAACTCCAAGTAGGATAAAGGCAAAGAGATTCACAGTGAAACACATTATACTAAATTGTCAAACCCTAAAACAGACAGGGAGTCTTGAAGGCAGTGAGAAAGAAGTGACTTGTCACATACAGTCATCCCTCAGTATCCATGGGGGATTGGTTCCAGGAATTCCCACAGATACCCAAATCCATGTATATGCAAGTACTGCAGTCGGCCCTGTAGAACCCATAGATACAAAAAGTTGTCCCTCCATAGCTACAGGTTCTGCATCCTGTGAATACTGAATTTTGAATCTGTGGTTGGCTGAACTTGCAGATATGGAACCTGTGGATATGGAGGGCTGACTGTATAAGGTATCCTCAAATAAGATTAACAGCTGTTTTTTCATCAGAAACCATGGAGGCTAGGAGGCAATGGGATGACACAGTTCAAATCCAGAAAGGAAAAAATCTTGTCTGCTAAGAATTCTAAATCTGGCAAAACTACCCTTCAAGAATGAAGGAGAAATTAAGTCATTTCCAGAGACAAAGAAGGACATTATATTTTAATAAAAGGTTCAACTCATCAAGAAGATATAATAAACATCTGCACCTAGCAACAGAACCTCAAAATATTTGAAGTGAGAACTGACAGACTTTAAGGGAGAATAGTTCTACAGTAATGGCTGGACATTTCAATACCCCATTTTTAATCATGGATAGAACCAGATAGATCAATAAGAAAATAGAGGCCATGAACAACGCTATAAACCAATTAGTCCTAACAAACACATATGGAACACTCCACTTAGCAGCATACACATTCTTCTCAGTGCATATGGAACAGTCTCCAATGGACCCTGTGTTACACAAAACAAGTCTGAATAAATTTAAAAAGATTAAAGCCATATGAAATATTTTTTGATTATGATGGAATGAAACTATAAATCAATAAATGAAGGAAAACTGCAAAATCCACAAATATGTGAAAACTAATAAGTTCTTAAATAGCCAATGGGCTAAAGAAATCACAGGGGGAATTAGACAATAAAAATATAATAAACCAAAACTTATGGGATGGGGTAAATGTAGTGCTAAAAAAGTTTGTAGCTGTAAATGTCTACATTAAAAAAAAAAAACAACAACAAAACTCAAATCAATAACCTAACTGTATACCTTAAGGAATCAGAAAAAAAGCAAACTAAACCTAAACCTAGAAGAAATGAAATAACACAAATTAGATGGAAAAATAGAGAATAGAACAATACCCAAAACAAATGAAATCAAAGTTGGTTCAAAAAATTGACAAGCCCTCCCTCCCTTTTTTTTTTTTTAGACGGAGTCTTGCTTTGTCACCCAGGCTGGAGTGCAGTAGTGTGATCTCTGCTCACTGCAACCTCCACCTCCCAGGTTCAAGTGATTCTCCTGCCTCAGCCCCCTGAGTAGTTGGGATTACAGGTGTGTGTGAAGACTAAAACGAGAAATTAGCAAATCAGAAATGAAAGTGAGGACATTACTGCTAATTTTACAGAAATAAAAAGGATTATAAGAGAATACTATGAAAAATTTAACATCAACAAATTGGATAATCTAGATGAAATGGACAAAATCCCAGGAACACACAAACTACCAAAACTGATTTAAGAAGAAATAGAAAATCTGAATAGACCTGTAACAAGTAAGGACATTGAATTAGTAATTAAATATTTCCCAACAAAGGAAAGCCCAAGATGGACTTCACTGGTGAAGACTATCAAACATTTTAAGAAGAATTAACACCAGTTCTCAAACTCTTCCTAAAAATCAAAGAGGAAGGCACACTTTAACTCATTCTGTGAGGCCAGTATAACCCTAATATCAAAGCCAGATAAAGACACTGTAAGAAAACAAAACTATATTCATCCCTTATCAATATAGATGTAAAAGCCCTCGACAAAATGCTAGCAAACTGAATTCAGTAAAAGGTTGAAAGGATTATACACCATGACCAAGTAGGATTTATCTTCAGAAAGCAAGGTTAGTTCAACATAAAAATCAATGTAATATACCACATTAACAGAATGAAGAGGAAAAAACCCACATCATCTCAATTGATGCAGAAAAAGCATTTGCCAAAATCCAACTTTTTTTATGATAAAAAGATAAATCCCTCCATGATAAAGACCATAGGTAAAAACCCACATTCAACATCACAAATATCATACTCAAAATGTTTTCCCTCTAAGATCAAGAATAAGATAAGGATGCCTATTCTTACTACTTCTATTCAGCATAGTTCTAGCCAGAGCAATTATGCAAGAAAAGAGATAAGAGGCAGCCAATTTGGACAGGAAGAAGTAAAATGATCCTTTTGCAGACAACATATCTTACATGTAGAAAAACCTAAAGAATCCACACACAAATATTGCTAGAGCTAATGAATTCAGGAAAGTACATAATAAAAAACCAACACATAAAAATCAGTTGTATTTCTATTCACTAGTAATGAATAATCAGAAAGAAAAACAATTCCATTTACAATAACATCAAAAAGAATAAAATACTTAGGAATAAATCTAGCCAAGAAGGTGCAAGACTTCTGAAAGAGCCAAGACCTCAACAAATGGAAAGACACCCCATATTCATGTACTAGAAGACTTAAGATGACAATACTACATACAGCAATCTATAGATTCGATGCTATCCCTATCAAAATCCCAATGATGTTTTTCGCAGAAATCTAAAAAATCCTAAAATTCATATCAAACTTCAAGGGATCTTGACTAGCCAAAGCAATCCTGAAAAATAACAAAATTGGCCGGGTGCAGTGGCTCATGCCTGCAATCCCAGCACTTCGGGAGGCTGAGGTGGGCAGATCACCTGAGGTTTGGAGTGCGAGACCAGTCTGGCAAACATGGTGAAGCCCCATCTCTACTAAAAATGTAGAAATTAGCCAGGCATGGTGGTACATGCCTGTAATCCCAGCTACTTGGGAGGCTGAGGCAGGAGAATTGCTTGAACCTGGGAGGCGGAGGTTGCAGTGAGCCGAGATTGCACTACTGCACTCCATGGGTGGTGGAGTGAGACTGTTTCAAAAAAAAAAAAAAAAATGGAGGACTCACACTTCCCATTTGAAAACTTTTTACAAAGCTATGGGAATCAAAACAGTGTGGTACTGGTATACGGACAGACATATAGACCAATAGAATATAAGGGCCCAGAAAAAAAAAAAAACCCTCATATTTTTAGTTAATTGATTTTTGACAAGGGTGCCAAGTCCATTCAATGGGGGAAAGGGCAGTGTCTTTGACAAATGGTGCTGAGACAACTGGATATCCACATACAGAAGAATGAAGTGGGACATTCACCTTACACCATATTCAAACATTAACTCAGAATGGATCAAAAACTTAAAGGGAGCTAAATCTGTAAAACTCTTATCATATCTGATAAGGATTTAATATCAAGATTGTACAAATAACTCCTATAACTCAATACTAAAAATGCAACAATCTAATTTAAAAATGAATTAAAGACTGGAATAGATATTTCTCCAGAGAAGATACACACATGGCCAATAGGTGCATGAAAAGATGCTAGTCATCAGAGAGATACAAATCCAAACCACAATGAGATACCACCTCACACCCATTAAGATGGCTATAATTTTAAAAAGCTGGAAAATCACGAGTGTTGGTGAGGATGTGGGGAAACTGGAACTCTCATGCATTGCTGATGGGAATGTAAAATGGTATAGCTGCTATGGAAAAGTTTGAGGTTCCTCATAAAGTTTAAAATATAGAGTTACCGTATGACCCAGTAATTCTGCCTCTAAATATATGCTCCAAAGAACTGAAAAATGGATCTCAGCTACTTGTGCAGCAATGTTCATAGCGGCATGATTCCCCATAGCCAAAACGTGGAAACAGTGCAGTTTCCATCAGCCAACGAATAGACAGAATGTGATATATGAAGGGAATATTAGTCACTAAAAAAAGGAATGAAGTTCTTACGCATGCTACAACAGGGATGACCTTTGAGAACCTAAGTGAAATAAGCCAGACCCAAAAGAATATCGTATGACTCAACTTATATGTGATATCTAGAATTTACATATAATTTAATATAGAAGCCTACCCAGCGTTGAATGGAAGGGAGAATATTATTTGTGCAAATGGGTAGTGTTTCTGTTTAAGATGATGAAAGAATTTTGGAAATAGTGGTGATAGTTATATAATATTGTGAATATACTTAATGCCACTGAACTGTACACTTAAAAATGGTTAAATGGAACACACATACCCCAAAACCATGGGATGGGGAAGAGTTCCCTTCTCGTAAGGTTGTGAGGATTAAAAGAGTTAACAGGTATAAAGAACAGAGTACCATCACTGGCACATAGTAAGTGCTGTATTTACTGTTATCGGTTTTATAATATGCTCCTTTGTTCCTCCTGCCCATGCATTAACCATTAATCTCTGAACCATGAACTGCTGGTAGAAGCTGTACTTTTACAAAAGTCAATAGGGTTAACTGTGGGAGTACTGCCAAAAAGGAAAATCAATTATATACTGATTTTGTGAAAACACAATTTATTTTTCTCAAACCTCGAAACAGGCCATGGTCAGTAAATACATAGCAGCATTTGAAAAGTGCTGGGAAACAGGTTTACAGAATGAAGTCAGTTTGAGCATGGCATTGTAAGATGGTTCTATAGTGGCAGGGGAACCTAGAATTGCCCATGTTTTCATCCATTACCTGAATTATGAATAGAAAGCATGACTTAAATTTCCAGTACCCATGTGTTTGGCATCTTGAAAGATGGGCCAAAATTTTAATTTTAATCATTTGAAAAAGAGGTTTGAAATAATGGGAGAGAAGTTTAAAGGAGAGAAAGGCATTTAGGGAGGAATAAACAACAAGCCTCACTAATTCAAGATACTCAATGATGGCTCTGATATGGCCTGGCAGAATGATTCTCTGGGATTGTTGAAGGCTCACACACATCCCACTCTGAGTTTTGCTGCATTTATTATCACGAACCTATCGCATGGCATATGTATGTAAAATGTGAAATAGCAGGAGGCTCTGGGAAAAGTCATCTTTGTAGCACTTAAGGACCCTTGTATTTCTCCACATTAGTTAGATGTGACAGTAGACTTCACTACCTAAAAGGTTTGAAGAAATTTTAGAGAGTATAAAAATGGGAAAAGAAAGTGAAATATTACCTCTGTTATCACAATTCAACAGCAAAAGGCATGTATACATTTAATCAATTAAAATTTACAAGGTGGTCATTTCACAGAAATCCTCCTGTGAATGCTTTGGTGAGTTTAACTTCAAATTTACATTTTTAAAGGTCAGTATAAAGCTATAAAAAGCCCACAGTGCCCAAGCAATGGTTTGTTTTAACAAGTAACTTGTCTTTATCACACAGGTGAGTTCAAATGTAGGAGGGTGGGATTGTTCACCATTTCTTCTGAGCATTGTATAGGTAGAAACAGAACATAAAACTATAGCTCACAAAAAAAAAATCTTTTGATGGAACTGCGAGACACTGAAATTGATTACTGAGTAAGATTCAAAATCTGACTGTATACACTTTCAGAGAATATTTGGGCTTAACCTCCATTATATTTTTCCTTTGTCCTTAATCCATTAAACCTGCAGTATGATTTGGCATGTATTTTTTAACCTGAATTCTCATGAACAGTGGGGTTGCCAATTTATGAGCAGTTACACACCTCTAATGTGTGTCTCAGATATTCAAAACCAAACAAGACTTTCTAAACTTGCACTTTTGTGTAAATTATCAGCCCTCCATAAAAATCCACATAATGGGTCCAGGGTCAGATATCTCAGTGGCTTCTGTCATCAAACTCTTCCCATTCAGCAGCTGACTATGAGCATCCTAACTGGATACTTTCTGTCAGCACCACCCGCAACCCGGTTGTTATATTCATGTTGGTGAGTAGAGACTCACTCTGCCTGCCCCGCTCTGTGGCCTGTGTCTTTAACAATCAACTGTGTTTCTGTCATTGCCCTTAGGAGAATAACCTTTAGTCTGACTAGGCACCCCTTCCCAGACGTTTGGCCTCTGTTCCCTACTTAGATGCTGGGCTAAAGTTCATTTAGATTGTTTTTGCCATGGCTCTTTTCAAACCCCTTTTTAGCCCTTTTCAGGGCCCTCTAAATCTCTGGATCTACATTGAAATACTGTAAGGAGCTCCACATAAAATTCCAGGAGTATTCCAAAGGGAACAGCTTCTTGTACAAAGCTCCATGTTTCCTCACGTTTCTTCAGTGTCTTTGATAAACCTCCATTTGGTCCCCTTTTTCCTGACTCTCCCTCCTCTGATCGCTTCCCCCTGCATCCCTTTTTAATCCTTGTTTCATGTCAACATCACTTCACTGGCCAATAAGGTCATTTCAAAGTTTGAGGGAGTGCTATGTCTCCCCTGAGGTGCTCCCCACAGGTAATCATGGGAGAAGAGTGGCCTGTTTTCTGAATCATTGCGACATGACTATCATTCTAACACTGTCACAGTTACTATCACATGCAAAGGTCAGGCACTCAGCCAAAATCACCTTGGGCTTGGCTTGAGGAAGCTCATCTTTAAGTAAAAAATTTCCATCTTAGGAAAATACAGATTTAAATAACCGTTTTCCCTATTACATTTTCTTTCAAGCATTTTCCTAAAAGCAAATATTGTAAGTCTTAGACAAAGATTTAAGAGCTCAAATTGTTTTCTTTAAAGAATATTTCTTAGTTCAATTTATGGTTAGGACTGATATTCTGCTTACATTGTTAATTCCATTTGGTGCTAATAGTTCAGTAACATGCTAGTGGCAAATGAAATAATGCTTAAACCATGTCTGTAATCTGAGAGGCAGAGATTGTAAAAGTTGAGTTTTCTGTGTGTAAATAATAAGTTACTCATGGGTGATACGGTTCACGTTTACCTAAGTAGAAAACCTAGGAATGTAAGGTCTCCTAACATATATGTAACCAGTATTTTAGTAATAAAGAGAAGCAAAGTTGAAACCCAAATTTTCAATTTCCTTTATAGTCTTAGACTAGGACTTTATAAAATTACTATTTTAAAACTCACCTGGATCGTTCGTATAAAGGCCACTGTTACCCGTTCTTCAAATTCATTCAGGGGAGTATAAAGGTTTAAAATTTTGACAATCTGTTGGGAGTAAAAACAGAACTTAGCACACAGCTAAATGAACATGAGACAACTTTTGAACTTTAAAGAATATGTGACATTGGAACAAGAGTATGATCCTTTTTAGACAAGGCTCACAACACAGATGGAGCTGGACTGACGTTTACACTTGGAGCCTGCATCCAGTAAACTAGAGCCCACAGCTTTGCCAGGTGGATCTGAGCCCTCTCACCGAATTAATGTCTCCTGTAAACCCACCTGCCCCTCCCCACTATGCTCGTTGGTATACACAATGAGGAGTTTAGAATGCGGTAGCCTGAAATCCTTAGCCTCTTATCTACTAGTAATTTAAAGGTTTCTTCTGAAGAGTACTGGAGATCTTACCTTAGATGAGAAAGGTCTTGTTTAATACCTAACTACCCCCATCCCCCAACATTATTTACAAATGAGTATTTGAACAGGAGATACTCTTTTGTCTGCCTACCACTGGTTTGGTAGAAGTAGACTGCCCAAATGCAATGCCAGCTGCATTCTAGAAGCAAACTTATGTCAAGTGAAATGTATTTAAAGAGGAGAGAAATGTTTGAAGACTTTCTGGAAATGTTTACAGAAGGAAGCAGTTTTTTTTTAAGAGTTCAATATATAATATTTTAGTAGTAAGTGGAGGAGGTAAGGAAAGGTGTTTACTTTGCTATATTAAGATGTGTTTTTCTGTACTGAGTTTGGATTTTGTTGTTTATCTTTCAGGGACTGGCAATGTATCAGCAACAGAGTCATTGTTACACATTTTTTAGGGAAAAGGAAAGTAATACTTAAATGCCCCTAAGTTCTTAATGACTTCATTTAAAACAATATAAATGAGTGTGAGTGAAAATATGACCATATTGAAATTAGTTTTAAAGAAAACTTTTTTTCTTACAATTACAGTTGTAAAGAAAGCAAATACCTGATGCTGCCAATTTATGAAAATTTGTGGATTTCTATGTAAGAAACATTCCAGAATTCATTACATTTAAAAAAGTTTTTACCTAAACTTGACGTTTTGTGGGTTTGCTATCTTATCTTTTTAAGTGAGTAAGATGGATAGAGTTACGAGAAAACAGTATCCGTGGCATCCTTTTTCACAGACCAAATGGTTTTTGGTTCATCTAGGAATATCCCATTAGCTGTACTTCAAAATTGTATCTTTAGGGGTATATAAAGGGTGGGAGTGCAACACTAACAACCACTAACGAGAACAGACTTGGAATGGATGCTGGGCTTGCTTGGAATATCATGGTTGACAGAGGTGCAGAGTGACTGTACCTGCTGGGTGCTGAGGGAGGTACACAGGGAGCAGATGGCCTCTGCATCCTCCTGGGTTTTCTTCTTCAATTGCAGGAGCTGGGCTGCTTGGATCAGAGGTTCCATGGTCTGAACTGCTCCACTCTGGTGAAGGTTTCTTCCCCGAAGCCACTCCTCAAGCTGACTTATATTGTACCTTAGCCATAGGTAGAAAGCAAGCCATGTTAAGCCGGTCCTCCTGATTCACTGAGAAGGGTACACCTGTTGAGTTTTGCAGGCCAGCTGCAGCTAGTGTCATTATTTATCTCACATGGTTAAAAAGCACAGCAAGTGCCTTGCACTCAGGAACTATTTGTTGAATAAAGAATGAACAAATGAATGAGTGGGTACTTAAAATCAAGCAAAGATGAAACACCTGAAGTGTCTAAGTTAACGGGGAAAAACAGGCATTAAATATACTGAATTGTAAGTATTTATATTTAATATTCACAAATGTATTTATACTTCTATGTGAGTCTTCATGCCTCTTAACTCATTTTCTCTCTGACCTATCTGCTTTGTATTTAGTCTTTAACTTAGCGTGTGTCAATATCTTTAAGCTTTGAACTAATTTGTTTACCAAGTCAACCATCTCAGTGTTTGATGGATTTCACCAACAGATAAAAAGGTGATGGATTTGAGTCACAGACTGATGGAGACAAGGACTGTCAATTAGATTTGGATTTCATGTTTAGAAACAGCAGTCTTGTGTTCTGATTCTAGTCAGTGAGGGCCCACTCTATCTGTGTTGTTGGGGGGTGCTCCTCTCTTACCTGAGTTGCATGCCTGTGCTCCAAGAGCAGACGTCCTTCCGCAGGAGCAGGTTGTTAAGAGTCACTGCGTTGATCATGTAGAAGAGCTGTTTGAATACCTGCAGGATGATCTCAGGGTCCAAGCCCTGGTCACACATGACTGTATGAAAGGCATTCATCTGGCGGATGATAGCTTCCAGGCAGTATGAGTTATCCCCATCTGCCATGCTGGAGGAGCGCTTCCGGTAGCCGGTGGGCTTCACACCAGATAGACCCTGAATGCTCTCATTTTCCAACATGGCAGATACTGAAAGAAAAGCACACTTGGAGAAGCTTGCATTCCCCACTAACAATGCAAAGATTGGACCACTCAAATCATTTAGGGCTCGGGACTTTAGCAATGATACTACCCAGAGATGTGCAATGTTGACATGCTCAGGAACTTACAACATTTGGCAAAGAATTTCTAATGTGTTGATTTCTGTATGGAATAAAACAGCTGTGGACAGCATTTTCACTTAAATTTACTGACGATTAGACAAAGATGATGGGCATGTACCAGCTCGATTCAGTATCACCGGTGCTGAAGTCCACAGTTTGAGAATTGAGCAACCTGGGTGTCATCCTGGCCTAGCCACTGACTATGTAAATATGAGTTTCATTGGTCTGTCATACTTACTAAGCAGCAATTGACTATGTACCAGGGGCTTTACGTTCAGTATCTCAATCTTCCAACAACTCTCTGCAGTACTACCCAATTTTATGAGGAAGTTGAAGCATAAAGAGGTTAAATAACTTGTCTGGGGTCACACTGATAGGGAGTTGCAGGGCCAGGATTTCAACCCAAGTCTGTCTGACTCCAGAACTGGTGCTATTAACCTTCTCATTATTCTGAGTATCTCCAGCTTGATATGTCAGTTCTCCCTCTGTCTGGTGCCTTATAAAAAGATTTCTAGACAGGAAGGAGGGTTTGGAATAAACCTCATTTCAAGTAACGTATTTCTAGATTTGTCCTTCCTGGGATTCACCCATAACCTACTTGTATTGTAAGAACCTTGGGAAAGCATTTTGAACGGGTCCAGGTACAGTTTCTTTCCCAGCCTTGGTGGAGCACAGTGAGTAATGTATCTACACATCATTTTTCTTCCGATTGAAAATGTAACTGCTCTCATTTCTCAATTCTGATTTCATGTTCAGTGCCCAAGTACACTGCTTGGCCCAAAGCAAATGTCTAATAAATACTGATGCATCGTGCCTACTGCTGTGTCCTTTAGCATGAACGCTCCTGCTTTCTTCCATGAATCAAGTTCATAATAGGTTGAGAGAGTTATGTTTCTTCACTGTATATGCATTTGTACCTTTTGAGTTTACATTTATTATGTATGAAAATTTGGGAAAAAATACAACATATTACAGAAAAAGAGATAAAGGGAAAGTCGTCTATGCTTCTGGCACTGTGTCAAATACTTTCACTGCTCTTTTTAAGCATGATGTGCACACCTCAGTTCTGCCTTCACTGGGAAGGTTCTGGCTATCTGGAGGTCATGGCTAATATATCTGGTTCCCGAAAGGCAGAGGGTGCTGACCACGCCTTCCCCTCGTTTCAGACCCCATGATGAGTGATGTAGCTCTCCTGCTGCCAGCTTACCTATCATCGGCTGTAACATGCCCTCGGCAATTTTAATGAGCTGCTGGTAGATCTGAATGGAAAGGTCACTCAGCACCTGACGGTATTCGGTGAGGTCAAAGTTCTTAAGACAGTGTTCGTTCTGCTTTGCAGTGTTCTGAGTCATGAAGCCCTGCAGAGGGAGAGGCGTGCACTACTGAGTTCTGTGGTCTGCTGGGCCCAGCACAACTTCCGGGGCTCCGGTAACTTTAGTCATCTATTTGGTGGGCAGGGGCCTACTCAGGCCCTTCCTATGTAGATGATGTTTTACAAAACCCTGTCAGTTCTTTGAGGCCTCATTGATGACCCTTGAACTTGAAGGTAATAGAAAAACTCAACATGAGAGAGAAAGCCTGAATCGCTCAGTCCAAATCCCCAAGGCGAAGTGATTTCCCTACAGTAGCAAAACCCAGGTTGGTACCAGGTCCAGAGAAAGGGATCCCTGCTTTCTCACTTTGTCCAGTGCTTTCCCCAATATACCAAGTCCCCCTAAAATGTTAGATGATGTGCAGCCTCTAAAGGAGTGTGGCCATGGGCCAGATTATATGCTTGTATGAGGAGAAAGTTTATATAGATTCTATCACTGGGTATCAGAATTAATAGATGAACTAAAGTGATTTCATAGCTACAGTACTGTGTCCTCTTAGCTTTCTGTATCAATCAGATGAAATAACACGTAAGTTAACGCAACTGCTGATATCAGGAGGACTCATGTGACCAATGTCTTTTTCATTGAGGCCGAGGGAAACCAATAGCAGCCAAAAACATTAGTGCTCCCAAAAGGGCAACCATCTTCAGCAAGGCCTGTTGTACTGTGTCAAATACAAAGCCATCTTAATACAAACAAAAGCAGGC
Source organism: Papio anubis (assembly GCF_008728515.1). Taxonomy (NCBI): domain Eukaryota; kingdom Metazoa; phylum Chordata; class Mammalia; order Primates; family Cercopithecidae; genus Papio; species Papio anubis. The sequence continues at coordinate 41,875,517 of NC_044994.1, forward strand.
AGAAAAGGGGATAATTGTAATCATGAAGATAGAGTCAACCATTCTTCCTTGTTATTTGGACCACATGGATCTGGTTATGCTGTGGTTCAGGTCTTGACCCAGGTTAATATTCTCTGACCCAGAGAACATGAGCACCACAGCCTAATGTAATGGAGTTCTAGGTCCTGCTCTAGCCTTATATAACCTACAATTTAGAATGTGTATAACACTGGGAAAAGTGATGGACCTCAATGAAATAACATTACATGTAGTTCTATGCTTCAAGTAAATGCTTGGATATTACAATTTTGTAACAGAAGACATGTGGTTTGAAATGGCCATTTCTTTAACCTTTGGCCCATCCCTTTTATCATAAAAGCAGGCCATCAAATGAAGTGCTGGTTCTTAGGAGAGAGATGGAGTCAAGCCAACTGCAAAGAAGGTAAGACTGAAAGGGCATATCCTCTTACTAACCCAGGGAGAAGAGTCTCAAAATTGGTTCTGGCACAAAAGATGAAATAAAGCTTTAAAAATGGTCGCACTATTTTGGTTTACACTATGTCTTGACCTTGGGAAGGGTAGATGGTGAGATATGTGAAAGGAAGGGGAAGAAAAGTCAGGAGGACTACAGGAACCTGTGAGTGGGTATGTCTGGAACGAGTTGGGATTCTCACCAGAGAAACTAGAATGGAAACAAGCTACATATTACTAGGTCATTGGGCAGAGTGCAGAGCATGGGAGAAGTTCTTTCAGGGACCAAAGCTGGGAATGTGAGTTCCAGAAAAAGCTGGACCTTACAGGTCCGGTATGGATTGTGAAGTGATGGGGTTAGTTGGGCCTCAGGTCAAGGAATCCAATTTGGATAGATGCATGGAGCTGGGCCTCCAGGTCAGTTTGCACACACATAGTTCTGATTACGGCATGCCTCTTTTCTTGTGGCCATCTTTGTCTATCTTGAAATGGACAGATTAATCAGTTGGCTTAGGAGAGACGGTGACCCAGTAGGCAACTGAGCTTCCTGCCAGTATCCATTGCAGTGGGGCTTTTCTAGAGCTGATATAGAAATGTCAGGTTACAAGAGTTTCATGGAGACTCCCAGGGCCTCTATTGATGATGAAAGGTTATGTAGACTCTACTTACATAACCCAGGAGTGCTTTCTGAGGCCCCTTGGGCTCATCAAGGCCTCCTGGAGGCAGGTCTACTGTGGCCGGCCTTATTCCTGCTTCCAGCCACGAGGTATGATAAGGTGTGCCCACCGTCTGAGGACCCCAAGGGTGCTCCGAAGACCCCCCCGACCTCTGAGGGGATACAAAGCACTTCTCAACCGCATTTGGATGAAGCAGGAACTCCTCCTGGGTGCCCGGCTCTTCACTCACCTCATCCCCGCTGTACTGCTTCAGACAGTGAAGAAGGCGGCAGGTGTTGGATAACCAGAATGACGTCATCTCAAAGTCATCATTGTGCTTCTGTGAAAAGAAAAGGACATCCTCAGCTCTAGGTGGCTCCCGTCTGGTGAAATGCTTCCTCAGTGCCTCTCTCCCCACATTTCCTACCCTTACCTAGTGTTCCTGAGCAGCCCTGAGGCTGGGCAGGGCACTTGCCAGTCACAGGGCTGAGACCCATTGCTGAGGCTGCATGAGTGTTCCTCTGCCACCAGGGATGGTACACAGAACCCCCGTCTTGGTCCCCTGATCAGTGGTGCACATACAGGGACACACATAAAGGACAGGCTGCCTTCCATGGCTGAAGAATGAATGCAAAGCTGAGTGACAGATGAGGCTCTGCCCCAGCAGCCCTGGGCTCTCGTCTAACTGCCTGGGCTCGCTGGCTCTGTTTCTCAACTGCCAGTTATCCAACACAAGGGATGCTAAAGAGCACAACAGCAAAATAGTTTGGTGTCCCATTTATCTAGACGTCAGACGCATCGTGGCTTTAACTCTCTAGAAAATAGCTATAAACCCGAACTAGGTGAAAAAGCCTGCTCAGCAACCGAAACAGCTATGAGACAGCTGCTGCATTAAAACTGATGACTTCACACAGCTCATGCTGTCAAGTAAGCGTTATCGTTATCAAATGACAGAGTGGTATGAGATACGACAAAAAAAAAAAAAAGAAAAAAAAAAAAAAGAAATGAAGTTGAATAGAAAGTGACTGGTGGGGCTGGGACATGCTATTTTAGCTCAGAATTAGGGAAGGCTTTCCTAAGGAAGTGACATTTGTATCAGCTCTAAATTGGCCTAGACTGGCCCAAGATTCCAGCTGGATGGTGCTCATGAAAGAGGGTCAACGCTGGAGACACAAATCTCAGAGCCACTAGCACGCAGATACATGTTTTAGAGCCATGAGTGAATAAAATTGCCTGTGGAGGGCAATGCAGCTACTGAGGGCAGGAAACCAGGCTGGCTCTGGAATTCTTAGAGCAGTAACCGGCGGCTCAGTGGACCCCAGAATTGGTTCAGACTAGAGCTTTTGAGAATGGCTTACGTCCTGGAAGCAGCAGTGTGTGAGAACTAAAGATGGTCTCTAAGAGCAATAATACTCAGGGCACAGGCCGGCTAGCAGGCAGAAATCCCTCTCACTGAGGGCTCATCTCCCTCAAGAATCTCACCTTTCACTGCCTGGCTCTCGCCCCTGTGTGGACAGCCTCACCTCCCTGTAGGCCAGTCTGTTTCTGCAGTGTCTGCACTGCATTCAAGAAGAGCCTTGGGCCTTCAGGTGGCATTCCTGAGCACCTTTAACACCTTGAGGCAAGCCCTGTCCTGGCCCAGGCTGCCTCACCTTGGGAGGTGACGGAATGTCACAGCCCTCCCTGTGTTACCCCCAGGGAAGAAAGCACCCGGACCCTTGGAAAGGTGGAGAGGGCCTGTGTTTCAGGGGTATCCCTGAACTTGCTCTAGGGTGAGGACCACACATCCTTGGCTGCAGCAGGATGTCTCCCTAGCACCTCTGGCAGTGGGCAGGCCAAGACTTCTGTAAGCACTGGGCAGGTTTGGAGGCTCAGCAGGGAGGAGCTGGAGGGCTACCTACGCCAGAGTCCTGGGCTTCCTGCCATTGCTGGGCCTGAGCATCCTTCTCTGGGAACTGCCAGGCATCCCGGTTACATGGATGCTTCTGTGGCTCATTTACCTTCAAAGTTGGAGCCTTGGGAGAATTCACTACAGCCAAATCCAGACACAGAGAAGCAACAGTGAGGGGCTGGCTTCGCTCCACCCACCACAAACCATGACCCTCTGCAGGGGCTGCTTACTTTCAGGACTTTCTTAATGCCGTTGATGGTGGAGGTCAGCAGGGAGTGCACCTTGAGATCGTCGTTGGTGTAGTCTGCATGCCGGATGCACATGTAGAGGATATAGGCGGGGAGACAGGGCACTGCGCCCGACAGCATCTGGGGCTTCAAGTCTAAGGGCAATGACAGCAGCAAATGGCAAGAGTTAGATCTATGGGGAACAGTGGAGGCTGTCAGAATCCTCATCTGAATAGAGACGTTTTCAGTATTCCCCCATAGCTCATCTAGGAATAGATGTCTCAAAGAGGATGGGGAGAGAAGCCAACCAGGGTACCCGAACTCCCGAGCCTACCTACCAGTAGTTTCAGACACTGTGGTTAGAAACACAAAACCACATTCCTAATTATTTGCACTACAACACTGAAACAGGCTTCTGCCTCAGCCTAACGACAGGGAGGAAAAGTGTCTGCAAGTTACATAGATGCCTTTGTCCACAGCCAACAGGGGTCCATGGCAAGAGGAAGGCTGAGGACAGGACTTAGCTCCCACACGGGGGCAGGAACTCCTGATTTGTGGGCACCACCACTTCCAGAAGGCAAGGGCTGGCTCCAGAATTAGACAAATTGTATGTTCCCAAAGACAGGGCCAGCCTGCTGAGGGCTGGGGAAGCTGGAACAACCTCTAGCCCATCAGTTCAGGAACAAATTACCCAGCTGTACTTGCCCAGCCTCATAGCCAAATAGATCAGGCAGGCCCCCCTCCCCAGCCCCAGTGCCACTGCTCAGCATGCATCTCTCCAGCCGCTATCCTACTTCCCCCAACTGCTCTCCTCTGTATCCCACAGATACAGCCTGGGCAAGGGCTGCTCTGGCTGGACTGGACGGGCCTTGTTAGTCTCCCCATTAACTGCAGACTCAGCCTTTTGGCCCTTTCTTGCAAAAGGCCCTGGAGGGACAGGAAGCAGCTGTCAGACCATTTTCTATTTCAGACCATGCCAGGAGAGCCAGGCTTAAGGCAACAAGTGGTGGTAGGAGGCCAGAGAACTGGGGGGAAAGGCCTGGTGCAAAGGCAAGATGACAGGTGAGAACGGGGCAGGAGCCCAAGGCCCCAGGGGTCTCACCATAGCTCTGCACTGTATCTCCAGCCCTTGTTCTTTATACTCATACCCTCCCAAACAAGGCCTCATGAGCCACCTCTAGGCTCAGAATGGCAATGAAGGGAGGCCACCTCCCTCCCACCTGCAGGTGGACAGTATCCTTGCAAACCTTCTACCAGGCTGGTCCTGGGCTGGGCTCTGCTGCCAGCAGCTCCAGTTGGTACTTGGGTTACACCATCCCTGCTCCAATGCCTCCGTCTAGTTAAATGCCAACTGTAGGCCATAATACTCTTGAGTACATGGTTGACATTTGGGTATTTTATAGGTCCAACAATGGCTGTGGATTGGCCATTGGCTCTAATTAGAATGCCAGTCACATTTGTCCAGGAAAATGTATTTTATAGGCCCAGACTTCCAATCCATAACTTCTTTCTTCAAGCCTGATCCATGTGCAGATTGCAAACAACTTGTCCTGCCTTGGAATGTTCTATTGTGATTGAATAAAGCTTGTTTGGGCTCCCCAGCTAAATGTTAGCGTCTTGGGGAACAGGGACAATGACACTAGTTTTATTTCTCCTCCACAGCAACTGGCCAGTGCCAGGCACCTAACAGGTAGGTGGCTGCTGGTCAAGTTTTGGCATTTGTTTGGATGGGGTATTTTGGAGGGAAGATGACTGCGGGATTTTCCTAGGCAGCTCAGCAGGAGATGAGCTTTCCTGGGGCCACCTGAGCAAGGGTCCTCTCATGCTGATGGCAGGGCTTTCTCTGTAAAAACCCTGGCAAATGGCAGGAGGGAGCCACCTGTCTGACACAAGCAGCCTTATTTATTGAAAGTTTCATTCACCAGAGATGAAAGGTTTGTTCCTAATTGCGTTTGAACAAGATGCAGTCTGTTTAAGGAAGTTTAAGATAAACTTACGTCACATTTAATTGCTGGACAACTGCAGGGGAGATTAAGCTTTATAAAAGAGCAAAATACGTCTAAGCAGCGGGCTAGTAAAAACCCACAAAGCAAACAGCGGGAACAAATCAGTTCAAGGCAGACGCCACAATCCGTTCTCCCTGGGTCCCTCGGCCCTAGGCAGTGCTCAGCAGAGTCCGACTTCAGTTTTACTAAGTTTCTCTAAAATAACGCTCGCCTCTCATTTGAACTTTAAATATTCCTGCAAAAGCTACCACTCTGAAATCCTCACATTTGAGAAGAGTTCTGCAGTTTTAACACAGCACTTTCGCCTTTGTCACACTTCACAGCATGGGCAGGCAGGTCAGTGTCATCACACCCATTGCACTAAGGCGCCATGGAGAAGGGAGCTGCTGGCTCAGGGTCCAGAGGATCAGACCACCAAAGGTTTCTCCTTTTTCACACAGGACTCTCTCCTCTAAGACTCTTCCTGGCTCTGCAGGGGAGTGCAGGACTGGGTTGGTACAGAGCAGGGAGGTGGCCTGTTGCAGCCAGATGGGGCACAAGACTGGAGAGGAGAGAGCTGGTACGACTGGCAAAGCAGCACTGGGCACAAACCTGAGCAAGCTGCACAGGTGACACAGACTCCCTCCTGGCCCTTGCTGAGCAGCCAAGAGGGACTCAGAGGGGCAGCGGGGGCTCCTCTTTTCACAGAGAAAACCCCACCCTCTTGGCAGCTTGTGTGGAAAGTCTTTCAGTTCTAGGAGCCCAGCTGGGGAAGGGATTCGGAGCAGTGGCTCTCACAGCTGCCTGGTGGCCCTAGGGAGCACATGGGGCTGGGGGGTAGGCAGGCCAGCCCTGATTCAGGCACATGCCTGGATGAGAAACTGCAGATAATCACAGGGACAGTAAAAGCCAACCCTGATGAACTTTGACAGTGGGACCAGGGTGATCCCAGACAGACTGCATGAGCTCAGTGTTCGCCAGACTTTAATGAGCCTGTGGATATCACCTGGCATCTTGTTATGTGCCTTGCAATCCAGGAGGCCTGCATGGAGCCTGAGATTCTGCAGCTCTTACCCCTTCCCAGGTGAGGCGGATGTTGCTGGTCCAGGGACCACATGTGAACAATGAAAAATGAACTTTCATTCTCACAACTCCATGCCAGTGGCATGATTCCCTTTCCTGTGCTCTACACAAGAACACTGGTGAGTAGCACCGCCACGGCCATGTGTGGCTAGTGAGGAAAGAAGCCAGGTCTGAACACAGCCCATGTGATTCCAGAGACCACACCCACATGTGCTGTACCACACAGCACTTTAAACTGTAAAGTCCTAACCAAACAGAAGGAATCTGAATCCTTGATCTGCTGCTTCCCAGCTGTGTGACCTGGGCAAGTCACTAGAGTGAGTCTCTGTTTCCTTCAGTGTCAAATGAGAAGGCAGCAGTTCTGACTTAAAAGGAGGTTGTGAGGATTAAATGGGGATGAGGGTGATGTGCCTGGCAGAGGACCTGGCAACTGGATGTGCTCCAAAAGCATGAGCTGCCATCATTGCCAAAGCACTGTGGCCCATACTGAGCTGCACCAAGGAAAGGGGGCTGTGGCTGCTGCTGAGGAAAAGCATGTGGGTGGCCCCCCTCCCACTTCCATCCTATGGGCAGAACAAAGCAGCGGTGGGTCTTATCATCAAGAACAGTAGCTGGAGACAGCAGGAGCTGGGGGGAGGATGGGAGTGGATGTGGGGAGAGGAAGATGGGGGTGGGTACAAGGGCAAGCAGGAGACAGAGGGTGGGGGCTGTGCAGGAGGTAGAGGAAGGGGTGCAGGGGTTGTGCTGGGGATGGAGATGGGAGTGGGGGCAGAAGGAGGGGCAGGCAGCATGGGGTGGCACAGAGGGTCCTGACCTGTCACCAGGTTCCGGATGAGGAGGGCCTCGTCCTCTTTGTGGTACTCCAGCATGCCCTGAAAATCCTTCTCTTTCCGCTGGACTGTGACCTGCCTGTTGAGCTCATGGCGCTTCCTCTCACTCTGGGCCAATGCCTGGGCAGCTGAGCAGGAAAGAAAACAAGAAGCATGGATGAGACTTCCAGCTGTAGGCCTGAGGGTAGCGGGCATCTCTGGTGGGTAGAGGATGGGACCTGGGGCAGGGGAAGGGGCATCTCTGGCAGGTGGAGGATGGGACCTGGGGTAGGGGGCATTCTGGGTTCTCCGTTCTCCGAGCTCCCAATCTCTTTGTGGGGTCTGTTCCTGCAGCCAGAGCCACACCCTGAGTGTAAGCAAGGAGCTCAGCATCCAGCACTGGGGTCCACACTCTGGACAGGGGAGAGGTAAATTCCAAAAAGGCAGCAGGCAGGTTTCAGACCAGAGAAAACTTGTGAAGGATGCGAACCAGCATGGTCTCTCACCGCTCCTGCACAGCTGTTTCTCTTTCCCTACTGACTTGTGACGAAAGGGGATACTGTTTTTCTGGGAAGAGCTTGGCCTTGACCTGGCCCACTACACTCAGTTCCCTGTGTATGGCCACCATGCAGCCATCATGACGCAGCCGCAGGGCAAACCCAGGTGTTCAGGACAAGGCCTGGGCACTGTCTGTGACCTGGGGGCAGTGGATTAGGGTGGTGATGGTGATAGTAAGGACACGTCCTCAGCCTCTAAATGCAAGTTCAGGTTTAGGAAGCTGCCAAGTGCAGTCTTTGCAACTACATATGATGATGACTATTTGGGAAGACTTTCGGTGGCAGGGTTGAGGGTATAAAGGCTTGGTCAACCCTCACACAGGCCTCCCCTCAGCCTCACACCATGGTGGAGGGACAGTGAGCATCCACAGAATTATCCCCAAACGCATCTCAGTGCTGACTGCACACGGGGCACTGTCCTAAGCATGGGAACACATACAATGGCATATGCTCAATCTGTCCCTGGCCAGCTGAGCTAAGGAGACACATCTGTACGTTCACATGGAAACACTACGGCACAGCTCAGTCAGGCACCAAGCCAGGAGTATGTGATGTGGGTGCTGGTGGTGGTGAGCTGAAGGACCCCACGGAGGAGGTGGGATGAAGGGTGGGTGGGACTCTCACATCCAGGTTCAAAGGGGCTGATCCACTGGGAGAGGACCAATGGAAGAGGACCAGGGCGAGTGACACCCAGGGTGGGAGGGTGCTCCATGAACTCCGAGTGGCTGGAGGAAGGCTCTGAGTGGAGGTGGGGGAGAGTGTGAGAGGATGAAGGCTGGCAGACAAGGGCTGGGATTTCATTCTGCAGGCAATAAGGTGATGGCAAAGGCTAGACAGTGCTATGAAAAAACAGGACTGGGAAGCTACTAAGCAATCTGGTAACAGGGGACAAGAACTGGACACAGGTAGGGGCAGACACAGCAAAACATCGGAAGTGAGGGAGTGATAGGTCTTCAGGAGTAAGCAAAGCTTGAAGCCAAGAGACCAGGAGAATGAGAACTGGAGGAACAGCAAATGAGAAATCCAAAGTTGGTGGGCACATGGGCAGGTATGAAGAGATGTGTCCCCCTGGATAGAGATCACAGACATCCCTGCCCTCTAAGAGCTTCCAGTCTAGAGGAGCACGAGATTAAACAGGTAAAATGACACCCGTGATCAGGGCTGTGCTCAACATGCACGTGGGGTCAGGACTGTCTAAGACAAGACTCAAGCCCTGGGCATGTGGCTCCCGAACTGAGGGTGGAAGGATGCGGAGGGGTATCCAAGCAGTGAGGGGCTGAAAGAGGGTTCCAAGCAGGGTGACATATGCAAAGAATGACACAGTGAGATTTGCAGCAGGGAGTCAGAGGGAGAGAACATTCTAGGTCTTTCTGGAAGAGTTATTTAAATCTCTACCTGAAGATCCCAGATTGGAATTTTAATTCTGACATCCCACAGCACGGAGTGAGGACCTTGGGGTCTAGGTCTTTGTGTTACACAGCATTCTTTCACATTACTCTTGCCTCCCAACTTCAAGCCGTTTGAGGGCACAGACCACCAGGTCACCTCTGCGTTCCCCATTCCTCTAGCCCTGCAGAGCCCTGCTCAGAGTAAGCACTCAAACTGGCTGAATTCAACTGTCTTTTGTCCATATTCTGGCAACTGCAGCTGTGTAAGCTCATGGGATCTGACTTCTATCGTGTGGCTGGACTAGGCAGAGCCACCAAGAAATCAGTGAAGTAGGAAGAATGTGCAGAGGGCAGGGAGCTCACACCCACAGGCGTGGCCAAGTGTACCTCTGCTTCACAAAACACACTCATTCACACCCCTCTACCTTCTAGGTCCTGGGCTTTCTTCATGTAAATCTTCAGTTGCTTTTTGAGCTTCCTCTCATTCTTTTCCAGCTTTTCTACCAGTTCTTTAAGGTCCTGGAAGCAGAGGAAGCAGTGTGAGAACAGACATCAGCCAGGCCTGGGATGGTGGGGGTAAAATCCTGCTTGGAGTAGAGGTGACCAGTGTGGCCCGTGGGCAGCCGTTGGAAATGCGCCAGTCAGGGACGCTGCCTGAAGAGCTGCTCCTCACAGGCTGTTGCCACCTGCTCTGGAACTCAGGAAGTGGGAGATGATGAGTCAGAGTCCATTCTCTCAGTAACGACACAGCGAGACTCCTCCCAGGTCAGGCTCTCTGGCGCCTTGCTGAACCCCAAGCCTCCCCAAGCCAAGCCTCCTCCAGTTGCCATGCCAACCCCCCAGGAGACATACTCAGCCTGGGAGTTCCAGGGTGGGGCGGGCGGCACCCTGGGAAGGAATGGACAGGTGGAGGTGTGACAATGCAGGGGGCGGGGAGGTTGGAAGAGCAAGTGGGCAAGTGAGATTATCCATGGCCCAGAGGCAAAACAGGACACTGGTGTGGCCGCAGTCCCTAGCAGCTGTTGCCACTGGAAGCCCATCAGCCCACTGAGACCTAGAACAGCAAGGCACTGGGGGAGGAGTTTGCTGTCATTAATGTCACCTCCATCCCAGCTGAGCAGTGGTCCTCTGTGGCCAGGGACACAAAGAGGACAAGAGGAGCCCTGCGCCATCACCATTAGAGCCACCCTTGGCAACTAGAGAGTGACAGGAAGACATAAGCGAGTATTCCATGGTGGAGCCTCTACAAACACATTGGGTGACTTTTTAAGATCAGCCTGTTGACAGGAGTTGGCCCAGTCCCAGGGCTGTGGCCATCCCAAGCTACACACCTAGTTATAGATGTTGTTAGGGACTTTATTCATCTTGATAAAGCAGCAAATCTTTAAAAATGCTTCTTAAATGGAGACATCTAAAAACCCAGCTGAAATGACAAGGAGAGGCGGCAGACAGTAAAACCTCAGTCAGTGACCTAAGAGCGGCCTCGTGTGAGAGGGTAGTTGGTAGAAAGGACCCAAGTGTCTAGAGAAACTTGAGCCAGGATTCTCTGTGGCTACCGAAGGTCTCCTGTGAACCCCGAGTTCTACTCAGACTCCGTCTCCCCCGTTTGGTGCCTTCCCAAGCAGCACCAAAGCATGTGACATCCCTGGCTCCCCGGTTCCGCTGCACTGCCACCCCTGCCTCGTGCTCATATAACCCTGTCCAGATCCAACCCCACTGAATCCTCAGCTATGGCTCTGACTCTTGTAAAGGATTAACCAACATGTGGGGCCACACGACTTGGCCAGCCCAGTGAATGGGGAGCCCAGGGCTGCTCCAGACCGGATCAGGACCAGGACGCTGGTCCTAGGACCGCCATCAGTCCAAAGCTCCTCTGTGCGACATTATCAAATCCACAGGATAAAGTATTTCTGATGTCTTTTCCACTATTACTTTGAAAACCTTCACCACACCCTGGGAGGACAGACAGTAAATGCTCTAACACCTATTTGCGGCATCTTATACACCAGATGCTTCAAGAAGGAAAGATTAATCCAGTGGCGAGGCTTTGACTCCTGTCTTCAAGAGCTCTGACATCTCAGTCAGCTTCTCAGGAAAGCCCAGAAAATCCAATACTCCTCCCGAAATGCTCAAGCAGAGGGACTGTAAGGATCCATGTCACTAATGGTGGCTTTGTGCTATGACATTCCCGGGGTGTCCAACCCTCAATCCCCTACAAATCCCAGAAGGCTGAATTCCTTAACGTACTAAGGGGAATTATCTAGAGCTATGCTTTGCAAACTTTGTAGGGGTACTGGAACCACCTGGGAATCTTTAAAGCTTGAAATCAACAAATTTAGAACAAATAAAGGGAACACAGTGCTGGCCACAGTGGCTGTAAACTTGTGAAGACACCAAGGCCCAAAGTCCTAAAGCCTAAAATTACAAAAGCTTACAGAATGAATTCAATTCATAAGGAATCTTGGAAATGAAAAATGAGTACACCTGAAGATGGCTCTAAACTTTTCAAGTTGTTACCGGGAAGGACAATCACATCCTCCCCTCCACACAGACCCCTTCTGGACCACTCCAGCCTCAAGCCGTTTCCCCTGACTTCCCCTACACTCCCCCTGAGGCTGCCGAGCACCCTGTGCTGTGGTTAATTGTGTATACACCGTCTCCTCTCTGCCAGAGGTCAGTGCTTCACCAGCTGACACACAGTAGGCAGGAATGCTTGCTGAGCCAGTGAACATACATCACCAGCAGGCCCTGGAACCCGCCGCGGCGGGCTCTCCTTAGGGGTCCCAGCCTCTGTCTGGGCAAACGAGGACTACCACATTCTGGAAGGAGTCTCTCATCAGGCTGCAAGCTGGAGCCCTCCTCCTCCTCTTTGCCCGGCCAGCAGTACAGGCCCCTACTCATGCCCCAGGGTCACCACTCCAGCAGAGGGGCCCACTGCACTGTTTTCTTTTACTCTCATGGCCTCTTAAGGTAGGACTACCCACGACTTTCCATTCACTGACTCTCCTAAGTATGGCCTTGGTAGCCCTGTGCCGGGGCGCCGTGAGCTGACACAGTACCTGCACGCTGCACAGCCCTCTTCATAAAGTGGTTGTCCACTGCACTACTTGGTCAATGGCCCTCCAGGGAACACGGGCCACCAAATGCATTTCCTAGGCTGCCTCCTCTACCTGGCAGAAGCTGGCCAGGTAGGTTTATTTAATATGGTGCATTTCTTTCCATAAAGCCACCAGGTAACACATGTATATGCAACAGAGAGTGACTTGCAGACAAAGAGAGGGAGGCAGAGGGAGGAAGGGAAGATCATGTGTATGTAAGTGCTATTCAGCTGTGGGTCTGGGACCCCACTTTTCCTCTTGGGATCAAGTGAACTGGCCACCCAACCACAGGTGATCTGGTTATAAAGGGAAATGACAGCCATGGCTGGACTCCTGGACCAGACACACTGTGGGCACATGAACGTGCTGCACTCCGCAGGCACATTCAGCTCCAGAAGGTGATTGGCACTGCTGAGCCCCGCCCTCCGGCTGCCTTCACTCCTGTCTAGGTGCCTTGGTCCATGTTTTTCTTCTCCCTCCCCCTCTGCCAGTCTCCATGGTTTACATCCCCTTCATACCTTCTGTCTCAGCTCAAGCCTCATGTCCTCCCAAAAGCTCACCCCACCATTTATTCTCTTCCTGTAATACTCATTGTTAACTCAATGCAGAATCATGCTTTTAAAAACACTATCTACTTTCTCTTCTTTATTACATGCCTTGCTTCCCCTACTGACCAGTCTACAAGCTCTTACAGGACAGGGGCCCTCTTCCATTTCTCTGGCATCTGCTGGGGCTCCTTTGGTGACTGTCTGCAAAGAGGCCCCCAACAATTTCTTCCACTACTCCTCCCCTCAAGAGGTCGAATCTCTCCCTCACCATATCTGGTCTAGCCATGAGACTGGTTTTGATCAATGGGTAGAAGCAACAGTTAGTTCTGGGACTGAGCCTTAAGGGGTCTTACTGTTCCTGCTTTCATCCTCTTGGAAGCCAGCTGCCAGGTAAAGCAGCTCAGCTAGACCAATGAAATTTGGCAAGAAGGCAGGTGAGGCCACCCAGCCAACACCAAGGCCCCAGACATACGAGTGTGGCTGTCTGAGACCTTTCAGCTCCAGTGAAGGGGTCTTAAGAATCTCTGTTCCTACTATAGGGCCAAGGGTCATGAACCTTGTCAGTTTTGCCAAAGGCAACCCCTGATCCCATTTTCTTGCAGAACGTGACTTCCCAAAGCTGGGGTCCACTAGACATGGCTACCTACCAGATTCTCATTGGTCAGCCGGGATATCTCCTGCTGGATGCCGAATTCCACCTGGGCCTCTGGGGAGAGCAGTAGCGTCTGGCAGAAGGTCTGCTGCTGTTTGTCCATCTCTTCCTTCAGGGCCTCGAGCTGGGACTTGAGACGCTCCACCTCCTCCTCATGCTCCAGGCTCTGGGCCTGCAGCTGGGCCTCCAGCAGCCTGCGTCAGGGAGAGGACAGGTGAGCACGTGGCCCAGGCTAGGGCCCCCATGTGAGGGGACACAGGCAGAAACACAGCAGGGGAGCAGCCAAGCACACAGCAGCAGCAGTTGCACATCCCCGAGAGGGATGAATGCAGCAGGAGACAGATGCCATGGGGACCACGAGGCAAGCAGGCCAAACTGTCCTCCTCTCAGATGAAGGGAAAGCAAGGCCAAAGGCACATCTGGTCCTAAGCCTTCTTCTCAACCCTTGTTCCTCATTCTGTGAGCACAGTTTAGCGGTTTGGGACTGAAAGATTACCTCCCTGTCAAAATGTCCATCAACAGAAACACATTTCTTAAAGCATCTTTTAAATAAAAACATCTACATCTGCCCCAAAGTTCACAAGAACCTCCTTCTTAAGATTAAACTCTGGCAAAACTGAACTAATTATATTATTCACATATTTTCCCTGTGGTAGATTCTCCACAAGTTTTAGAAAGGCAAAATATTAGCCCCTTTCATTTTTATCTTTACCATTATTACTAGCCCCATTTTATTTTATACATACAATTATTACATATACAATTTTTATACACAAGTTTCCTCCAGCCAAAGATGAAAACTAAGACTATTTGCAAACGATCTTGGGGAAGGTGTAAGATCAGTTGGTGTCATGACAAGAAGCAGAGAGACCTAGAGATCTCGCGAAGACTGAGAAATCTCATAACACTCTGGGTCAAAAGGCCCAAGACCAGGAGGTGCCAGTTACCTGGGCAATGCTCCCATCATAATAGAAGGCAAGAGATTAATAAAGGCTCATAGGCAGCCTCATCTTCATGAAGTTAGATGCTATTATGACCATGATGCTGTCATTCTTGGACTTAGTTACTTAAACCAGCTTTCTGATTCAGTGTAGCAGGTTTCATATGGAAGAAAGCTAGGGTGCTGGGGGAGAGGTATTATAAAGAGCTTTCAGACATGGTTACATGGAAAAAATCCACCCCAGTGTCTTCCAGGGATGCAAATAACGATTATGTCCAAGGTAGGCACACAGGTAGGAACCAGGTTGTGCCCAGGGGACAGCTATTAGAGGCCGTGGCTACCCTGGAGGAAGGCGCCATGTTTTTTACAGTTCTGATGGTTTGGGAGGCGAGAATTGCCATAAGAGAGGTGAGACCATGTCTACAAGGGAGCAAGAGAGAGAGGGAAGTCTACAATGTTGATAGAAGCAACCACATTTTATGTAGCTGAGTCAGCCCCATAGCAGCACCGGGTGCAACACCTGACTCCCAGTGACTCCTCAACAAAGTTACATGAATGAAGAAGTGATTGAGGAAAATCACTCATTCACTACAGGTGATATTACCTATTACCAAAGAAATATAACATGAGATTTGTGGAGGATAATTGGGTAATTAAATCAGGATTTTAAATGAAATACAGCATTTAGATAATATCCAATATTGGCTATAGTAAGCACATTAAAAGTAGTCACCAATAAGTTATACATTTAATGGGAGAGAACAGACACTGTTGGGTTCTAGGCGAGCTGCCGTGAGGATTTCTCTCCTGCCTTGTGCGGCACGTTCGCTGTTCATGTCTTATTCTCCAGGTAGACTGTAGCTGAGTGACTCAGCCAGGGTTCCATTCCTACTTAAACATTAGGCTAGCCACCTCATCATGCAGGGGAGAAAACCAAGGCCAAAAGAGCAGGGCTGATTCTAGAAACCAGGACTCTTGATTCATAGGTCTGGACTTTATTAATGCATTCAGTTGCTGATTCCTGAAACCACATCTGGTCTGCTGATGGAGAGGCACGAGGAATCACCTGGTTTCATACAAGGGTCCTTCCTCCAATAAAACAAACTTCTTGGTGGGACAAAAATCTGATCTTACTGAATAATAACCACGATAGTAATAGAAGTAGCAGCTAATATTTGTTATTCCATGGTTACATATCAGGCATGTGCAAAGTACTTCACCTGTATTAACCTTATTCCTTAAAATGCCCCATGAGGAAGGTCCTATTCCATTCACAAGGAAACAGACCCACTGTGTCACCTTGCTCACAGATTGTGGGGCCACATCTGAACCCAGAGAAACACTACCCTGTGAATCAGCTGAGTAAACTTTCTTTTTCCAAGAAGAGATGCTCTTGGTGCAAAGGTACCTCTACTACATCCTCAGCAGGCAGCAAGGAGAAGCAGCCTGAGGGCTTCTGGCTCCTGTTCCTCCACCACCTGGCTGAGGGAGCCGGGCCCAGCACTCATGCCACCTCGCAGAGTCCCGGTTTCCTTTCTGGAAAGTGAGCTCAGTGACCACCAGTTCATCTCTTGTTGAAAGGCTCCAATGGGCAAAGCTATGCCACAGCTCTTAAAAGCCACTTGCAGTCAACGGGCCTATGGTGTGACCATCACGTGGTGTCCTTTTGGTGCATGCCTACCCTGTCTAGCTAAGCTGCTCGCCCACTCCTGAGGGCCAGTGGCTTTCAGGCAGAGACTCTGATATCAGATGGAACCAGGTTCAAATTCTGGATTTTCTGCTTCACCAACAATTTCCTTTAACCCTCCAGGCTTCAGTGTCCCTACCCCACGAGGGTGCTGTGAGGCCAGACGTCAAGGCGCATGCACTGCCCTTGGCTGCCATCAGCTCCAGGGAGTCCCAGAGATCAGGACCAGCACACGTACTGATGGCAGGCTCTGGGGGGCACAGGTTGCATTTGGAGCACAGCCAGCAGCACAGATCAGGCAGACATTTTTGGCTGATCCTGCAGAGTTGGGAGGGCCAATATGTAGTGTGGAAGCAGCACAGGCTCAGGATCCCCCAGAGGTATGTTTCTTTCTCAGCCTTGTTCTAAAGAGCTGCGTGCCTGCTGCCACGTGACCTCCCGCACCTGTCTCTTTCTTCACCTATAGAACAAGTGGGCTGGACCATGTGGTTCCTGAGGTCCACTAAATGCTATCACCTTGACCCAAACAACCAGCCATCCTCAACCACATCTGCACAGCCTGGGTATGGCAACAGATGGTCAACCACAGGGGCTACCAGCCAGACTGCATGCCAACTGTTCCCCGTGCTCTCGTACCCACTCTAGCTGAAAAACGGTTAAGCAGAGACATGAGCAGGCACAACGGACAAAGCAGACACAGGAAGAAAGGAATATGTTCCACCTGGCGACTTGCTTTAGGCCTTGGTAGGCCAAGCCGAGTTCTCCGTCTTCATTTAAATATCCCCAATCCTCAGTCTTGCTAGAAACAAAGGACAGAAAAACAGGGTGTCCAGTGTAGAGGGAAGAGACAGGCAGGCAGGGAGTCCTGGAAAGTGAGGAGATTCTAGCCAAGGTTTGGAAATTTAAAAAAGGCAAGGCGCAAGAACTCCCATTTCCCCTTCGTCCTCTCCTGTCACCTGCAAACAGCATCTCTCCCCCAAGTCCTCTGGTTTCCGGTACTGTCTTGGAAGTGGGCTCATGTGGTCTCATGCGGGGTCTGCTAATAACCCCGGGTAGGAAAGCATGCTGCCCCAGAGACAGCAGAGGGCCAACTTGTTCTGGCAACTCTGTAATGGCAGCAAGGCAGCAGGGAGGGTGGAGTAGAAGCATTCACATAGCCTCACACATGGTGCTTCCCTCAATCAGACTGATTCAGACAAGAACAGGGAGAGATGCAAAACGGGATGGGAGGAGAGGACCCTATGTGTGTGTGGAGGAGGCTGCAGGCAACGAGCAGGCTCTGGTGAGGAAGGCATTGCATCCTGCAGAGCAGCATGGGAAGCCCCTGGGGGACGTCAGTCTCAACCAGGGTAAGGAAGGAGACTGCAGACACTACCTGCTTTTCAATGTAGATCTTTCTGAGACTCCTTAAGCACACAAAAGTATTAACTAATCTTAACTCCAGTTCTCCTTGCAGGGTCTTTCTCAAATAGCTAAAACAAGTTTTGTGATGCCCTAGATGAGAACTGAATGATGTCTCCCCTTGACCTTGGGACTGGGGTGTGTTACCACTTTTACTCAATTTGGGAAAGCAGGACTCCTTACCCCTCTACATGCAAACTCTTTTGCTGTCTCCAAGTCACCCAGTGTCTGCCCCACGCCAGCAAGGGCAGCCCCTGGAGGTCAGGTGTGTCCGATGTTCCACCTACACCTATGTCCTCACCTCACACAGCCCTGGGCACACAGAGATACTCAAGGGCCAGCAGGGTTGGGTGGAGGAGGGCAGGTAGGCGCCTGCTGCCCCCAGCAGGACTCTGTCCCACCTTCCTGCTCCTAACGGCCTCTGTTCCTGGAGTACTCCTCTTGCAGGCCAGATTCCAGCTTTCTACGCAGGAATAATGGAGCAAGAACTGCATTCATACAGCCTGAAATAAGGACCCATAATCCCCTCATCCTCATTCCCAGGGGGCAAACCATCTGTAAACCAAAAGTAAAATCCTAAGGCCCCCCACCATCTGAAGGGACTTCCTCCTCAGCCAGGGCTCTTTTAACGTTTAACCCTAGAGACTGTTTCAGGCCATGAGAGGAAGTGGGGGTCGGGCGTGCCTCATTATACCTCTCCATCATTAACATCAACGCGGACTTTAACAAATCCCAAACTCATAACTCAGCATCATCCCTTCTCAGGTGTTAGTGCCTGCATTTTACTAGGGCCTTTCATGGCTGGTGCTTTAACCCAAAGGCACAGCTCCCCGGAGGACTGTAGGCACCACTGCAGGGATTCTTGGGGAGGGCCAGAAGCAGAGAGCATCAGCGCCGAAAGGGAACGAGTGCAGGGATCCTGGGCTCCACCCACCTCCTTCCCCACACCAGAGAAACACTGACTCCTGTGCCAGGACCCAGTGTCTCCAGACCTTGCACTAAAGCTCCTTTCCAGCCTCCAGCTCTCCAACCCCCCAGGGAGGGGCTGCTGGGGCCCTGTCTCAAAGGGTCACCTCACCTCTGTCGTCCCCATAGAGCTACAGACTGCAGAGCTCTCTAGGGTGGGGCACGCGAAGCTGACTCATACAACAAGGAAGTCAGCGTTAATGCCCAGGCCACCAGCCTCACAGGGCCACACTCCCGGAATTCTTAATTCTGTAACAAGCCAGATACTATGGACAAAGGTAAAAGTACAGAACTGTGCAGTCCAGGCAGCCCACAGTGCTCAGGAAATCAGACACACGAGTTAATTAAAAACCAGTCAACCAACTTGCTTCAGCCATTGGTTCCCAGAGGAGAGAACCCACGGAGGAGATCCTCCAGCTCCACTTAGGCCACTATGGGCCAATTTCAGGGAGGGAGCGCCACCTCCTGGTGGGAGAAGAAAAAACCCAAACTACTTGGCTCGGGATTTTTTGTTGAAAATATAAGTGCTTGATATCAATTAATAAATCTACAAATATTTACAGAGAGGCCACTGTGCCACACAGAGATAAGTTAACTCGCTGCAGTCGGTTCCCAGCCACAGGAGGCAGTGAGGCTCGGCATCCAGGAAACTGGCTTGAGAACCTAGCAGCCCAGGGCAACTCCCAGCCCCACCTGTAATGAGCCTGTGGCCCGGGCTAATCACCTCCACGCCCTGGGCCTCTTTCTTTATGGGTAAAGTGAAAGCAACCCGCTGAATTATCGCAAAGGTTTCTTCCAGATCTTTAATTACTAACCTTATGCAAAGGTTTCTTCCAGATCTTATAGAAGACCAGACAAGGCCTAGAATAATCTTTGCCTCTGTGAAGATATTGAAAAACAGGATCTGCCCTGTTTTTCTTAGCCCTGACACAGCTAAGAACCTGCCTCCCTGGGGAAACAGACAAGGTTCCCGCCAGCTCAGAGATGGTCGGTTTCCCGGTTCTAAAAAGCCCCCTGTGTGCTCCACAGATAACCTAACTTTTTTAGTTCATAGCCAAGCTTTCTATTCAACCTCCTAGCATATTCCCGGGGACCTCTGGGAAATGGAAGACACACCCCAAACGCGAGGAACAGCAGAGAAACATCCGAGGGCCTAGGCCTGGCCACATGAGGGTGAACGGTTTGTGGATCGATACCACCCAGCCATGAAATTACAGGAGACCCAAACTGTGCTACTGACTCAGGACCAGCAGAACTTTGGGAAACATAAGGAAACGATCACCTCCCGGGAAAAAGCCAAGAGCTCTTAGCTAGGACTGGTTAAAGCTGGGCCCTCTGGGGGAGGAGCTGGGTAGAAGTCAGCTCCTCCTGCCTTCTTTGCCATTCTGAGCAAGGCAGCCCACAGCAGCCGAGGCTCAAGGTCAAATGAGCTAACAGCTCCAAGCAAATCTTGAGACTGTACACAGTTCCTTGTCAAACACAATCTCCACTGCCCTGGACAGGCCCATGGTGTGTGTATGGGGGGTGTGTGAATAATAACCCCAGTTGCATCTGACCAAGCCTAGGTGGCAAAGCCTGGAGGCCTCCTGTCTTGCCGGGGACCTGCTGGGTGGAGAGGAGCTGCTGGGAGGTTTTCTGGGACATCAGGAACGCACCAGTCTCACTTTGGAGTTCTACACTCTTGGTAAGGCTTGGGTAGAAGTGGACAGGAATCAAAGAAGCACTGTTCTTAGAGCTAGACCGGAGCCCTGGCCGCGCTCCTGCCCCTGTCTAGCTCTGTGACTTTAAGTGCTCGCCCAAGGTGAGGCTGGTCTGAGGGCAGCGGCAACTTGTGCCCTCCTAACCCACTTCCCCATCCTCCTCCCATAGGCAGCCCTGAAAAGAAGACAAACTGCCCAGCACCCAGCTCATGTTCGCAGCCCTCTTGCCCCTTCATCTTCCTATATGTAAAATGGTGATAATGATGTTGGTGTCTCTTAGTTCCCAGAGGTATAAAAGGAGAAAGCTCTGTGGAAGCGGAAGTGCCACCCGCATTCCTACAGCTCCTCTCAGAGCAGACCCTCAGTAATGGCTTCTCTCCCCAGAGTTCAAAACAAGGGAAAAGACACAGTTGTAGGGACCAAAACAAAACTCTATAAACTATGAAGGTTAGCAAGTGATCAAAGTTCTGAACTTGAGGATCATGAATGCTTAAAGGGGCTGTGACTGGGAATGTGATGGAAGCCCCCAGAAATCTAAGCAAAATTCAGCATATGAGTGTAACTTGTTTTAGGGAGAGGATAGATGTCATCAAAATTCTAAATGGTCCCCCACAAATCACACGTGTAGATATAATTTATATTTAAACAGTGTAACTCTCCATTACAGGAAAACGGTAGGAAAGGTAGAGCAGCTGTCTATCTCCAAAGCACCCCAGTTGCCAGGGTGGCCCTCATGGTAATGGGAATCCCCTTGCTGTGGGCTCCACGGAGTCCCAGTTGGGTCCCCGTTCCCTGCCAGCCTGCCTGGCAGCTCTCCTCCCTCAATGCTGGGATTTGGAGCAATCATGAACACTTCCCAAAACTAAGGCCAGACTGGGAGAGGGGCAGACCCACTGTGGCCACTTCCACAGCACCTGGTGCAGCACACACCGCGGAGCTGGCTCTTCAGGCCTCCGCTCCCCAGGGCAGCCGGCTCCTTTTCTGTACTTAACTCAGTTTCACAGGCTATTAATTTCCTATTGTATGCCAGGCTTGCTGGGAACAGAATTATTTTAAGAAATAATAAAAGCTATTCTTATTTTATCACCATCATTATTATTGCTGTAAAGGAAGACAAATCTAGGGTATTAAGCAGCCCCTGGGAAAACCTAAACTGGGATCTGGATCCCTGACAACCGCTAAATGAATAAAAGGGGCTGCCAACAGTGACGGCTCTGAAGATCGGGAGATACGCATACCGCTTGTCAGATCAAGCACACGGTGCTTCTTCCTTTCTACTTTAATATCACCTGGGCTTTTTCTTATTCATCTCATTTCTTATCTTCAACCCAAGATAATTAAAAATTACTAAATCTTGACTCCAGTTTTAGCACTGAGAGTCACCTGCATTCCTTCTCTCCCTCCTTTAGGGAAAAGAATTATACCTCTCTTGAAATACATTTAATTTCCTCCTGGAGCCTGCGACAACACCTTCAACTTCTGATTACCTACTCAGTGGCCGGAAGCCGCCCCAGCCTGAGTCAGGCCTTCCGGATTCTACCTTGACTTAGGCACAGGCCACCTGCGGGCCTGAGCTGTTCCACCCCTCCCGGCCTCAGTCTCCTCCTCTGCAGAAAGAGGGACTGGATGAAAATACCTGGGAATCAAAGCACCAGAAGTCTTCAGTGACTCTGTGACATTCTTGCAAAAAACTTAAAAGTTGCACTCACAGTGTCACCTAGTGACATTTTTTGGAAATGTTTGCTGTTTTCACCAATTTTGAACAAATACTTAAGGATCAACATTCTACTAGTGGAGGTAAGACAGAAAGGTAGCCAGGGAAAAGACCAGCTCTGTCTTTTTTTTTTTTTTTTTTTTTGAGACAGAGTTTCACTCTTGTTGCCCAGGCTGGAGTGCAATGGCATGATTCCAGCTCACTGCAACCTCTGCCTCCTGGGTTCGAGTGATTCTCCTGCCTCAGCCTCCCGAGTAGCTGGGATTACAGGCACCCGCCACTATGCCCGGCTAATTTTTGTATTTTTAGTAGAGACAGGGTTTCATTGCATTGGCCAGGCTGGTCTCAAACTCCTGACCTCAGGTGATCTGCCCATCTCGGCCTCCCAAAGTGCTTAGATTACAGGTGTGAGCCACCATACTCGGTCAGCCAGCTCCATTTTTATAGGTGCCCACAGGGGCATGAGGAAGCAGAGACGATAACAACGTTGATCACGGCAGTAACACTCATCATGTGTGCACCACAGACAGGCACTGTCCTAAGTTCCTTACATGGATGATAGGAGCTCACCCCATCTTCCCCAAAGCCGCAGAAGGGACGCCACTATGGCTGTCCCAGTTCAGATGAGGTGACTGAGGCACCTATTGGTCATGCGACCGCTACTAAACGGTGAGGAGTGGACTCCGCAGTGCGCCTTCTCAGGCACTCTGCCTTGGGGGTCTGCGTTCTGTCTGCTGACAATGCTTGGCCCTGCTGCCGCCCTCAGACAATCACTCTTGTTTGCCTTAACTCTGGCTCAGCTCATCTTTGAGGGGACAGTGGTTGCTAAACTCACATCCAGGGAGATTTCATTTTGGCTAAGATGGTGGAGGTGAAATGCTCCCATTCCACCCCAGAGTGCCCAGCTTGGGTTCCATCTGTTCTGAATGACAGAGGGTGGGCCCCCAATGTGTGACACACATTGCACGCATGAGAAGCGCATTGCAGCAGGTGGCTAAGCAGCCGTCCGCTGTCAGTTAGCCAGCCCCCACCCCAGCTAGCTTCCTCTCAAGGAGAAAAGCTGTTCTCAGCCAGACCTTCCTATTCCACTCCTGTTATCCTCCCAGGGAAGCTCGCTGTTCCTAATCCTTTTCAGGGGACCTGGGCTCTAGATGCTGAGAGTGTGTTGCTCGAGCCTTGCTGAGCTAACAGTAGGGCAGGGGACTGAGTCAGTCTTTCCGTGTCCTCTAATAATTCTCTGATGCTCAGCACATGGTCATCACCTGAGTAAAACCCCAAACAGATTCGGCTGGGCAGGGCCCTTCTCTGTGGCCTCGTCCAGCACAGGTGACCACGGCGGCCTTACCTGTTTGTCTGGCAGACCCCATGATAGGCTTCAATGGCATCCTCCTGGTCAACATGCTTTTCACTGTTAGGCCAACTTGATCTGGCATTAATGTTCGGCTCCTAGAAATGCCCAGATAAAAAAATAACTCTGGTTAAACAATTGCCACAAAATGGCTTTATATACAAACAGGTATAAAAACGTGCCTTTGGGAAAAGACAAAGGCCTGGAAGAACAGAGATCACCACAATCAAACCCAGGCCAGGAACATGACTCCAAAAGGTCCCCTTGGAAGAGACACAGAACGACGAGGCCAGGCTGAGACAGAGCTGCATGTGGGGCGGTGGGGGAAGATGGCCAGGAGGTGCCCCTGGGAGGAGAGAGCACCCAAGTCCAGAGCACACAGGTAGACCCTGGCTCAGCTGGAATCCTCCACACTCATCAGCAGCTGCTTACCCCAGCCGTCCTGAGGCTCATGCCCAGAAGTGGCTCAGGCTTTTAGAGCCTATGGAGTGACCCAGGTGGCCTTGGTCCCCACCTTCTGGCTCTAGTCTGTCCCAGGAAGTGAGAACATTAGGAAAATACAGTGAACAGAACTTGCCACCCTGGGGGAATGAGAGGGACCAAGGACTCTCTCCACTTCAGAAAGCAAACAGCAAGGGGTATGAGGTGAAAAGGCCACCCTGAGGTTACCTATTAAACGTCTTCATATTAACTTCAGAAGATTCTAGAAGCTTCTAGCTGCATCCCCCAGGGAAGGTCATGCTGACAGGGCAGCAAGTCTTTTGCTCTGCCTTTTTAGAGGAGACCCCACAGCGAGAGACTCTGCTCTTTCAGGTTTTAGACCCTCGTGGGTAAAGATACATTTAAAAAACACTAATTTATCACCTAGGGTCACCCCTCAGCAGCCCCACCGCGGGCCGCCATCTTGTTACCGCGTTTCTGCCGGCGAGTCGCCGCTGGTCGGCGCTCACGATCTGGGTCCTGAGGATGAGCACCTCCTCCTTGCGCACCTCGAGCTCCTCGTGGGCCAGCTTGAGCTGGTTCAGCAGGAGGCTGTAGCTGTCTGGGGAGCCGTGGCTGGAGTTATTCTGCATGGCTTGGTCGGCCACGGCTTTCCTCAGCTCATTCAGGTCATTCTTCAGCTTTTTGTTCTCTGACTCCAGCTCTTGCCTCTGGAAGACAGCCCAAGGGCCGCTGCCATTACTCCCTGCCCTAGGGCCCTCTCCCTGTGTGGGCCTCCCCTCCTCTCCTTCTTTTGTCCACTGGGAAACTTCGCTGTTTAAACGTTGAAACACATGGAAGGTTCTGACTGCCATCAGCAAGCAGTCAAAGCTGGAACCTGGATGTGAACTCATGACTTCAAGTCACAAGCGTGAAGCACCTGCACAATGCCTCAGGAGCGGCAGTTCCCCGAAGTGATTCAACAGTGTTCATGTTTCTAAACACATTTGGCTGTGAAACTCCTCCTTGTGGAAATGCTGGGCTCACAATTTTAAATGACATATAGTAAACATAGGAATTCCTAGAATGCAAACATGTTCACATGCTTTGTGGCTTTCCAAGAAAAGGTACACAATGCAGGATTTCCTGACTTTATTTGCCCAGAGAACCCCTTGCTCCCCATTTTTCTGGGAGCATCATTTTTGTCCAGGACTAATGACTTGGAAGATACACCAGGGATACAGTTTTGTTGTTTTGGTCATATAGAAAGCCACCAACTGTCAATGTCAGCAGAGGAAAAATACCTACATACAGAATCGAATGTGCTATTGGAACTCAACTTTGGAACATTATATTTTCTGGGTAGTACATTTAACTTTGTGTTTGAGATGAAGTCTGATGATCACACACAAACTGCCAGCAGGACCCTGGGATATATGAGATTCAAAATTTCCCAAAGGAAACCCAAAGATGTGGATGAGTATGCATTGGTTGCATGTCTGTTACAGAGCCATAGCATGATGGAACTAGGAGACGGCTGGGGAGAATGAATCTCTTGATTTGCTGAGTGAGGAAGCTGAGCCCAGGGAGGGGAAGGCTCACAGCAAGTTTAGAGACTGACCTAGGACAGATGGCCAGGGCTCCCGACTCCTGGTCCAGGGCGCCCCCATGACTCCACCATATATGTGGTGATTTCCAGAAGATTTAGAACCATGCACAGAGATAGTAACTCTGCAGACATGACGAAGGCCCCAAAATAAGGTGATCAATAATGATCATTGATAAGTCACCAACTCTATGGTGAATCTATTTACTAAGTTCAGAAGTTCAGGATCCCCTCAGTGCCTGGGTGATCTTCCGGCAGCCAAGGCCATCCTCAGGAGAGCCAGCGTCACATGCTAGAGGAACACTGGGTGTAGAGACAGCCCTGGGTCCCCTCCTGGCTCAAGGTGCACACTGCACAGTCCTGGAACCTTAACCTACTCAGGTGTGGCTTAAGGGAGTGAGAACAGCTGGTGGCTAAGGTTTCCTCCAGCCTTGACAGGCCAGAACTGAGCTCAGTGACAGCTGTTGGCTGGGTGCCTGAGCTGACAGCCACCCCAGGCCCTACTCAGCTGTGAGATTGTGCCTCAAGACAAAGAGAGCCAGGTTGGGTGAAAGCTCTGGCTGTTTTTCAGGGATTTCTGCCCAGGGCACATCTGTGACATTTCTATTTATCCCATTCTCTAAACATTCCTGGATATCATCTCCCATAACCATATCCCACAGGTCCCCCACACATCACCTCTCCTCTCCACTCTCCTCTCCTCCCCCACTGGCTCACTACCATTTCCTCATCATCCTTTCTGGTCAACAGTGCCAAAAGAATATGCGTGCTTTATTGTGGTAAAAAATATAAAACACAAAATTAGCCATCTTACCTATTTTTTTTTTTTTTTTTTTTGACAGAGTCTCGCTCTGTCGCCCAGGCTGGAGTGCAGTGGCGAGATCTCGGCTCACTGCAAGCTCCGTCTCCTGGATTCACGCCAGTCTCCTGCCTCAGCCTCCCGAGTAGCTGGAACTACAGGTGGCCACCACCACGCCTGGCTTTTTTTTTTCTTTTTTTGTATTTCTAGTAGAGATGGGGTTTCACCATGTTAGCCAGGATGGTCTCAATCTGCTGACCTCATGATTCACCCGCCTTGGCCTCCCAAAGTGCTGGGATTACAGGTGTGAGCCATGCGCCCGGCCCCATCTTACCTATTTTTACGCGCACAGTTCAGTGACATTAAGTCCATTTATGTTGTGCAACCATCCCCACCATCCATCTCCAGAACTTTTTCACCTTTCCCAGCTGAAACTCTGTCCCCATGAAACACTAACTCCCTATCCCTGCTCCTCATCTGCTGCAACCATCATTCTACTTTCTGTCTCTGAGTTTGACCCTTCTAGGTACCTCATATAAATGGAAACATGAATTTGTGTGAAAGACATAGTTTTGATGCATTCAAATGCTATGCCATTCCAGTTGGAGAATAAGGGAGTCCCATTCCCTGACCCTCCCTCCCACCAATCTTCATCATCTGCCTTCTTCAGGCCAGGCACTGTGCTAGGTGCTGCAGGCACAACACCTGCTTAGAACCTATCCATTACACTAAAGTACAGATCATGGCACTGCGGCCTGGAACACACCATGACACGAGTGAATCCAGAGTGACTGCGGAACACAGAAGAATGCCATCCACTGACTCAGGCAACAGAACAGGTCTGAACAGCTAAAAGACAGGAGCAGCTAGCTATGTGAAAAAGGCAGACAAGAGGTCTCCAGGTACAAAGGCCTCAGAGAAGGAGGACAAGCAGGACTTGCTGGGGAAATGCTGTCATGCAGAAGGCAGAGCAGAAGCGGGGGGGGGTCAAGAGATTCCAAAACCCAGGGAAGGGAGCTGGATCCAGGAAAAAGCAGTGAGTTGGTCATCAGAGCTTCAGAAGGGTTTCCATGGGGAGAGAGGCCATCTGGCTGGAGTACAACATGGCATGGCCCATGGCAGGGAGCAGAGGGAGATGTGAATGAGCTGCAGAGATTTAGGAGGTGGAATTGTCAAGACCTGGAGACTACTTGGATGTGGGAAGTAAGTGGGAAGAAAGTCTAGATGCTTGAGTGACATGTGTGTCATCTATTGAGACAAGATGGGGTTTCAGGGTTCAGATATGTTCAGCTGTAGTCCCCATGGCGCAGTGAGCAGTTGGAATTAGGGGCTAGAGATGGATCAGTATGTTGGTGAGGACTGAAGTCTTGGGAGGATGTGTGGGTGGGTGGGGGTGAAACTGCCCCGGGAGAGTATGCTGAGGCTGGGCCCTGCACACCACATGCTTCCAATTTCCTGTCCCTGGAGAGCCCCAGGACTTCAAGCTCCTAGGTGAGCTGGACACTGGACTGGGCAGGAACCTTTCTGTAGAGTTGGGGTATCTATTTCTTAAACTTCAGTACATCCCTGGAGAGCACTCTATGAGACAAAGTAGATATTTCACACAGGATGAACGTTACCACTGGAGGCGGCACAATTTTGAATGAGGGTTCATTGAAATTCTATATATAGTCAACACTAAATCACCATTCTATAACTTTGTAAGATTTTAAACCAGTAAAACTGATCTGTGTTCCATAAAACAAGCTAAAGTTGTGAAAATGGCTCTCACAAATCTAGCCACAGTAAACAGTAATGGATGCAGTTTGTTTTAAAATTCTGAGGAATTTTAATAAAATGAACAGTCCAGTTCTCTCTCAAAAAAAGCCTAGTTTCATCACAGGATTATTTATAAAAGTAAAACATGAGAATATATTCATCAATTAGAGAATGGATAATTGTGATAATGTCATCAAATTTTAATCAACCATGGAAATCATGTTTACAAAGACATGTAGAAAAATGCTCATTATAGTGAGGAAAAAAAGCAGAATAAAAAATTACATATATAACAGCTATATAAATATGCATATAAAAAGCATTAGAAATAAATATTCAAATAATACCAAAGACTGCCTTTAAGTGGCAGGAATATGGATTTTTAAAAAATTCTCTAAATTTTCCTGTATTTTAAAATTTTTCTAAGATGAACAGAATTACTTTAATAAATTTACAGATAAAATGAAAAATGTCTATAAAAAGGACACATTAAGGAGAAAAAAAAAAAAAACACTCAAGCAAGTATCTTCTCAATTGAGTCTTTTCTGATGCATGTTCAACATTAGATTAACCAAAGGCTGGATAGTCAGTTGAGGTGAAAAGTGTTTAAGTGCCAAGCTGGACTCTCAGTTCCCTATTATTCTTGCACAAACTCTGAGTCAGTGGGTAGCATCTCCTGATTTGAATCCAGCTCTGGCTGACAGCAGTTCGATAAAGAAAAACCAACACTGCTGCTGGCCGCAAGCAGGGTCTGTCTGCCCAGCTGGCTTCCAGGTCAGCACAGTCATGGCTCTTTTTGGCTACCAGGCCTGTCTCAGGCACCAGGGAATGGTGAGCTTCCTCCTCTGCTGGCCCTAGAGCCACCCCTCCTACCCTCACCATCCCTACACTCACTCTCCTCTGCTTTTGCATACTGGCCGGGGCTAACAGTCACCGCAGGGAGACCCATCTTCCATCCACCCTACTCAGGCCTCCAGAGACAATGCTCTGCAGGAGTGACTGGCCCTGAGAACCCTTCTACATGACCTTACCCCAAATGGGAGCACCTAAGCCTCGTGCAGGGTACATAGTCAGTGTGCTTCTGCCAAGAGCTGCAGTTACCTTTTGCATTCCAGCAGGATCAGCAGAAATTTTTAAAATTCTGGTAAAAGGGTTTAAGCAAAAAATCGCTACTTGTCAAGGGGTCTTCCTAGAGTAGCCTCATCTCGTGCATGTACCTGTGGGCAGCTTTTTCAAATCCAACTGGAAAAGGATCAGGCTGGAAGAGGCAGCTGAGTGGCCAGGTGTGTCGACTCGTCATCTTAGCGCTTTGACTTACCTGCTGAGGTAGAGTCTATACTTTTGGAGCGCACAGTACACTTCCCACCCCTTTGCACACTTCAGAGCATTCAGGAGGGATGTGCATAGGGGGAGCTCACTAAATATAAGCTGACTGTGTTCTGCCTAAAAGCCCAATTTCTATTATTATAAAAAATAGTAATAAGTGGTCATAAAGTCCCCTGAATGCTGGGCTGGGCCTGGTTAAGTGAGAAGCACCCAAGCCAGCCTCTTCAACATGAGTGCTTCCTTACAGTGGGTAATTTTAACCCCAGGGGTCCCCAGGACCAGCCTCTGTGACAAGGCCCTTAGGTAAAATCATTTCATCAGAGACACTGCTGGGAAAACCAGGTCTCACACCCTCAGAATCCTGGCCTAAGTCAGCAGCAGCAGAGTGGAGCAGCTATTTAGACTTGTGGCAGTTTAAGACAAGTATTTATTGCACCCTCTCTGTGCTGGGCCCCCTGCTTGGCAGTGGAGATGAAGCCTGTAAAATCAAGAAGGGGCATCTTCCTCAAGCACAGCTAAATGGAGGGGGAGTTTTTGCACTGATTTTAATGCAGGAGTCTGGGAGGCAGCTTCGTGGGTAGGGTAGTACAGTGGTTCTCAGACCTGAGTGGGCAACAGAATCTCTTGCAGGGCTTGTTAAAACACAGATGGCTGGGCCCTATCCCAAGCTTCTGATTCAGCGGGTCTGGGAGGGGACCTGAGAATCTACATTTCCAGCAAGTTCAGTAATGCCTGATGCCATCAGTCCCACATCTACTCCTGGGGAACTACTGGACCCCTCTGAAAGGATGGGTGGCACTGATGTCCCCAAAGTGCTAACTATAATAGTTCACATGCTCATTTTCATCCCCAGGGGCTAAGCCTCCCTTGGGAAAGGCAGCTGAAGGCTGGCACGTAGAAGTCCCCTCGCTGCAGGCATTTATCCCACTGAAAGACTCCCAGGCTCCTTGGAGGGCTTTGAATCTGTAGAATATCACATGAGGAAAGGAAGTCTAATCAACGACTCCAGAAGGAGATCTCTATGACACACTCTCCCATGCCATCTGTGTGGCCCTGGTTGTTTAAAAAGTCAGATGGTGTTGGGAAACCAGACATCCACAGCAAAAGAATTAAGTTGGGCCCTTACCTCAATCTTCAACAAAGATTAACTCAGAGTGGATCAAAGGCTTAAATGTAAGACCTAAAATTATAAAACTCTCAGAAGAAAACGCAGCGCAAACACCTTATGACATCAGATTTGACAACGATTTCTTAAACATGACACCAAAGGCACAGGCAACAAAGGAAAATAGACAAACTGGACTTCATGAAAATGTAAACATTTTGTACACCAAAAGACACTATCAGAGTAAAAAGATGACCCACAGAATGGGAGAAATCATTTGCAAATCATGTATCTGATAAGGGATTAATATCTAGAATATGTAGAGAACTCCTAAAACTCAACACAAAACCCGAAACAGCGTAATTCAGAAATGGGCAGAAGACTGAAAAGACATTCTTCAAAGGCTACATAGAAATGACCAATAAACACGAGAAGATGCTCAGTATTACTATTAGGAAAATGCAAGTCAAAACTACAATGAGACATCACCTTACACCTATCAGAATAGCTACTATCCAAAAAAAAAAAAAAAAAAAATACTAAGTGTTGGCAAGGATGTGGAGAAATCAGAACCCTTGTGAACTGCTGGTGGGAATGTAAAATGGTACAGCTGCTATGGAGAACAGTACAGCAGTTCCTCAAAAAATTAACAATAGGATGACCACATGATCCAGCAACTCCACTTTGGGGTATATACCTAAAAGAACTGAAAGCAGGGTCTCCAAGAGATACTTGGAAACCATGTTCAGTACAGCATTATTCAAAATAGCTAAAACAGACAAGCAGCCTAGATGTCTAACAAATGGATAAGCAAAGTGTGATCCGCACACATACAATGGGACGCAGTCTTAGAAGAAGACGGACACATGCTACAATAGAGATGAACCATCAGGACATAATGTTAAGTGAAATAAGCCAATTACAAAAAACAAATACTATACGATTCTACTTATGTGAGGAACCTAGAGTTGTCTAATGCAGAGAGACAAAGTACAATCGTGGTTGCCAGAGGTTGTGGGAGGAGGAACTGGGGAGTTGTTAATGGGTACAGAGCTTCAGTTTTAAAAGATGAAAAGAGTTATGGAGTGCTGGTGAGATGCTAGAATAACATTATGAGTGTATTTAATACTATTGAACTGTACACTTAAAGGAGTTAATTACAATGGTAAATTTTTTGTGTATTTTACCACACTTTAAAAAATTAGAAATAAGCCATGGGAATGCTTCAAGGCTGTTCTCCTGGGCAATGTAGCTGTTACCAGAGTTATTTATTTTTTTGACAAGTCAAGTGCAGCAGTAAGATGGGGGAAGGAATAGAACAAGGAGTTCGATCTGTAACAGACTGTGAACAGTCCATTGAGATAACTTACTACCTTCAGATCAACCAGCCAGAGTTATTTGTAGTCCTGTAAGTGACTGGCAGATAAGCTAAATTCCCACATTATCACGTCTTTGAGGATGGTAATGGGGTGGGCCTCTTCTGAAGCTCCTTTTCTGTGCACTCCTCCCTGCTGTGGGGCCCACTCACCTCCCACTTTTCTACTGCACTGTCTCCCCGCATGCCACCAGAGGACACACTGGCAGATCCCTCTGCCCTATGTTTGCCCATGCAAGCCTTGCTTTTTCCTAAGTGATTTTTAGTGGCCATATTTGAACTGAAATTGTATTGGGTAGGTCATATATTTATAATCATGCCTGTAGTAGATACAAATTTTCCTTCATTCCAAAGGTGAAGAAACTGCAGCATGGAAAAAGGAAGCTACCTGCTTATGGCTCTCCTTGTCAGCAGACTGTGGCTCAGGGCCTGATCTCCTGATGTCCAGATTTGTCATCTGCCCTCTCCTGGGGGAGTGTTCCAGGAAGCCTGTCCCCTAAGAATCTTACCTTCAGACTATTGTAGGCCAGATCTGCATCCGGGTCCAAATCTATGTCAGTCTGTGGTGGTTCCACCTGCATGGATAGAGAGACAAAGATGAGCGTGGACCTCGAGCAAGATATTCCACAGAGGTGTTTCCGACTGTGGTCAAACTTGCTCATCCTGCCTGCGCATGAATACCCAGCACTCCCACCCTCCACAAGTCCACTTCCTTCCCACCTTCAAAGTGCAGCTCAACACTCCAGCCTACCATGAAGTGCTCCATCAACACCTCCCTCCTGTCCCCACCCCACCTTCCCTCACCTAGTCCCCACAGGCACTTATAGGTTAAATATGTATAACACGGTGTTATGGCTTGAATTTTGCCCCCCAAAAGATATTCTGAAGTCCTCACCCCTAGAAACTGTGAATGTGACCTTATTTGCAATTAGGGTCTTTGCAGATGTAATCAAGTTAAGCTGGGCTCATTAGGGTGGACGCTAATCCAGTCGGAAGAAGACCCGGGGAAGATGGCCATGTGAAGAGGGAGGCAGAGGCTGAAGCCACGCAGCTGCCAGGCAGGGAACACCAGGATGGCCAGAAACATGGGAAGTTAAGAGAAAGGCATGAAGCAAATTCTCCCTTAAAGCCTTCAAGAGAACAGAGGCTGTCAACACCTTAATTTCTGACTTCCGGCCTCCAGAACTCTGAGAGAATAAATTTTTGTTGTTTTGTCATCCAGTTTGTGGTGTTTTGTTTCAGCAGCCTTAGGAAGCTAACACACACTGTAAAACTACGTCTCTAGTAACAAGGTTAACAAGTTACGTTCCAATTTATGAGGGAGGAAACCTCTCTAGTGTGTTGTTTCCTAACTAAACTCTAAGCACCTTGCAGAGAGCTCCTTCTTCCATGACACTACCGCAGGTAGTAGAGATGGCCCACAACACTCCGTAATGCCGTCTGACATCAGAACTGCAAAGCTAGTGCTTGTCTATGGCAATTTCTGGAGTAACAACTCACTAGGATTCAGCTGAGCAAATAATTCCTACAGTTATTTAGCTGCTACTAGACTTAAACTGCCAATGAGAAGGGGTAGAAACAGCTTCATAAATGGTTAACTACTTGGAGTAATTTCAAGTAGTGGGTGATAGTCCCTGAATAAGATGGACTTTTGGAGGTAAAAATGGAAAGATCACTTACTGAGATTACCTACATGCTAGCTAGCAGTGTTAAGTCCTCCTGCTGTGGATGGACTAGCGTGCCCCAGGCTTGGAGACAGGAACAGGATCCGAGCATCTCCTGTACTCCTCCCAGTTGAAGGATGCCGACACTTAACTGCACTGTTTCCAGCCCTGCAACCTGGGGGCAAAGCCCCTCCAAGGTACCAGTGCCTGTTTTGCCTCCACCAACACCAGTGGTACAGGAGGCTGTGGCTGTCCAGGGTCCGCATTCAACCTGCTGCTCCGGTGAGAGTTCTGTACTTGTGTTCTATGTAGCATGGATTTGCCAAGTGTCCATGGATAATATTGAGTCCATTAGATTCTCAGAAAATGGAGACCACCTACTCAGACTCAAGGGGCTCTATTAAGATGGTCTGGCAGTCATGTTTGTAAGTGGGCAGCCCATAGGAATCACCCTATTGGCCAAGGTGACTTTGCCAGGCTTGAGAAAGGGAGGTGGCTGGGTGAGAGGTCAAATGCACTGACCATAGACTGTTATAGAGGCCCCACCCTCACTCTCATACTGATGGTACATCCCACGGGCTTCCCTGCTATTCCTCACTCAGTGCGTGGCCTCTCTCTGCGGCTGAGACCCGAGCCATCTCTCTCCAGTATGAAGACCCAGGTAGTTCAGGATCCCTTTTTTGACCAACAGCGAATCCAAGAACTTGACCTCCAAAAGCTCCATTTCAGGGTGCTACAGAGGGATCCCATACCCTCCCCCAACCCACTCCTGTCTTTCCTTCCTTAAACTGTCAGAAACAAGGCCATTGTCCCTAAAGAGAGATCCTTAATATACATGACAGAGCTACGGCCCAGGCCTAGAGTTCTAACTATTGTTCCATGGTTATTTTGGAGGAAAAAGATACCCTTTTTTATTTGGTATCCAGAGAAGTTCTAAAGCCAAGATTCCAAAATTAGTTGGCATGTCTGGAATGGGGAGCCTGGAGAATGAATCTTTAGGTACAGCTGGATAGGCTAAGAACTTGTACGTCAGGCACCGTCTGATATCATCTGTGTAGCTTTTCATTGATTTGATTTGCACTTGCCTGTCAGGGCGCTTTCCTTCTAATTCAGAGTAATTTAGAAACCTAATCTCTTCACTTTCCATTCTGAATCAAGTCCATCTGAGAGATTTAAACCCATCAGCAAGATTTACGCCCCCCCCCCCCAGTTACTGCTCGGGGAGGGGAGGGGAAACAAGAATTTGCTAGCAATATAGATCAGAATCTGTATCACAATTGATTGCAAAGGGAACACAGGTGTTGCAAAAAATGACTGGGCACAGAAGTGAGGTAAGGGATGGGGATTGAGAACATGGGGTAGGTGTCAAACTCCACAATTAATAATTCAGGCCTGAGAACACACGAAAGGCCTTTTTCAAGCTCACTATGAGGTCAGCTGATGATATAACCCATGGCAGAATTGGCCTTGTACCCTTTAGAAGTGGTCCTTCTATCTCCAGAGAAATAAATGGTTCTTTCCTCCTTAGCACTGCTATATTCAATGGATTCTCTACTCCTATGGCACCAACCTGTTCACACTCAACTTGCATTTATTTAAGTGCCACCAAAGGTATTTTTTACTTTTCACATGTATTATGTCCGGTTCTCCCAGACATAACATCTAAATTCCTCGTAACATTTAAATTCCTCAATCCTCAAGAGAAATCCTGAGGATTTCTCTTACATTGTTATCTGCTGTCCTTTAAGGAACATTTTGTGTACCTACTACATGCCTGGCACTGGCATAGTTCTGAATGCAGCGTGGGTGCCCAATAGTTCCTTGAGATGGAACGATTATTTTTGGGGCTACTAAGATTTCAAACAATATCCTTTCTAGACCCAAGAGGCTGCTGATGATCTGGACTGAGGCAAGGGTGCAGCCATGGGAGAGGAGGGTGAGTGACACACACTTGGTCTGCCTCTGACCCAAAAAGGCTGAACCCAAGCCCATGCCAGATCCCAGGTATGAAAGGGCGATAGGTTATCTCTGTGAACATTTGACTTCTGCTGTATTTACACACTTATTACACAGCCTGGTCCTCCTGGCAGGGAGCTCCCCTCTTTGCAAGTAGGTGATGATGCCACAGACTTCCCCCTAGCTTCACCAGTGGAAACCCAGGGCACGAGGGAGCTTACTCCTGTTCAGCTGGGTGGTGTAGGGGCACTCAGAGAAGACTCAGCATGACTCCAATGCAATAAGGAAGAGCCCTCTGAGACTTAGCAGGAGCATGATCCCATGTGGTCACACATGCCACATGAGCCCTGGGAACACGAGCTGGATTGTTCTCTCATCCAAGCACCATAAGAGCACTGCAGCCCCTTCACGTACCTGGACTTTCTTGCTGTCCTGCTGTTCTCTCTTCTCCAGCTGCACTTGCAGCTTCTTCCTCTCCTGCTCCAGCTCCCGTACTCTCTTCTGCAGCTTCAGGAAGACCGTCATGTCCATGGCTGCCTTCTCCAGGCCGATTTCCTTCAAAGGAAGACAGGCGCAGAAAAGAGGTTTTCCTAAATACATGCCTTAGGGAACACACAGCACTTCACTGTCTCCCTCTCTATCAGCCATCTGTCTCCTCTCTCCTCCCAAACATCAATTTGCATCTCAAATACAGAGCCAATGACAACCAACTAACATTTCTCATATCACAGTTGGTGCTCCAGGCTCATTTTCTGTCCAGATAACATCTGAGTCTCAGCCATTTATATTCCTCCTGTGTGAGCCACTTAAAATGACCAATCATATATTCCAAGAACAAATGGATAAAAACACAGGCACTTTCTTTGGAAGTTAAAAGAGCTCTCTTCTGGAAAATGGTCCCATGCCGGAGAAACTACAGAACTTGGGACATAGCGCTTTCTAACGAAGATTCAACGTGGTTACCAATCACTGCAATGTGCCGTCAGCCATCACTTGATTGCATCTTGAAATGGAATCAATGCTTGCTCTGCCCTGGAACCTATTTATCCAACAGATCTTAAAGCATCTATTTCCCACATTTTGTTCCTTTTGGATTTATGTCTGAGTTTGCCCTCCAGGACTCTAATGCGTGGGGACAGGGGTGTACAAACACGTGCATCTGCCTGTGAATGGGGAATGTGTATAAGCACATCCATGTGGATTTTTAAGCACATGTATGTACATGTGAGACAATATAATTTGGTTCCACCAGTGCTTCATGTTTGACCAGCACTGGACCAGTCTTGACTTCCTTGAAGAACATAAACCCAGTGATGACAATGCTTATGTCTACATATAGACAGTCACACATACAAACACCAGGGTGATATGCCTGGAGTTGAGGCTGACTGAAGCCTCCAGGGGCCTAGGCTTAGAAGACTGCAATGCAAAGCCAAGCGTCTCAAGCCAGCACTTAGGCAAGGCTTACTAAGTGTGTCCAGCAGGCGGCAAGCCATGCAGAACCACACAACAGATAGGAGGCCTTCAGATAGAACCTCCTTCTCTCCCTCCACCCCCTGCCCCAGCATTCTCTATTGCTCATGGTCTCTTTTTTTTCTTTATAGCACTTAGCAGGACCTGCAATCACATCACATGTTTCTTCCCTAACGGCTCGTTGTCTAGCTGTCTGTCAGATGAGGGCAGGGACTTCTCCAGCTCGGTCACCACTGTTTCTCTAGCAACGACCAGCAGATCCTGCACAAAGACCTGCTCCAAACCCATTTGTTTTTATTCTGTCTCTCCTCCATGTTATTTCCACATGCTTTATAAGGTTGTGTGTGTGGCGCGCGCATGTGCCTGTGATTTTCTTTTCAAATGCCAGAGGAAAAATTGTATCTTTTGTACCTTTGACAAAATTACACACAGACCAGACAGTCCACTGTGTGGTACATTTAGTGACTGACTCTAAGAGGCTATTACCAACAAAGATACGGTCACCCAGCATATGTTCATTCCAAATATTTTTTGTTGTTCTGAGTTTTATCCAGCTTCTAAGTGAAGGGGCAATTTTCTTGTGTATTTATTGATATTACTATATGCACTATGATATTAAGTGGGGATAAGTTGTATCTATTTTAATGACTTAGCTGTTCCTTCTTAAACCACCTATTTCACCTCTCTGCATCAGTTTCTTGGTTTTTCAAGAGGAATCAGAGCTCCATCTTCCTCTTTCCTTTCTGGATAGGGTGTAAGGTAAACAATAATGTATTGCTTTGCACAGTAAGTGTTAACTCCAGAGAACTGTCTCTAAATCCACTGCAGTCCAAGTGATCCTCTCTTGAGAATTAGCCCCTGGGCACTCTGGTCACCACCAGCAGAAGAGTAAATCTCTCTTGGACAGTTCCACACAGAAAAAACACACACTCCCTCTGGCGAAGGGCAGTACCCAAGAGCCTGCATCACTCACCTCCACCTGCTGGAGGGCATCCTCAGTGTCTCCGATGTCAGATGTGGAGATGGAAGGGTAATTGGAGTCAGATTCTAAGCTACTTTGGTTTGATGGGTTCCGCCTATGACCTGGAGTTTGCTGTTCAAGAAGAAAAATGTGACAGCTCATTAGGAACTAATGTTCTTGGTGGCAGGCCCTAGAGTTATCCTTCTGCCTAATTTGTAAACAAGAATGGGTATCATTGCTTCTTGGAATGATGGCTAAATAGAGCTAGTCCTATGAAACATGTCACCTACAGTTCTTACTGTAGTCATCCACTTTTCGTCTCTTAATGAAATGCAAATTCCTAACACTTGGGTCAATTTCTCTGAGAAGTCCTGGAAAAACCTTTCACTCCCAGTCTTGCTTGTGAAATGCATAAAGGCAGTCACATTACCCACTTCTCCCTTGAAAAGAATGTTCCACACCTGCCCAGAATGGCCCCTCCCTTCAACCTGCACTTCCCAAATTTTGTTTATGAAAATAGTAGCATATTAAAAATAGTTTACCATTTATACTGTTCATTTAAAAATACTTTTTTTTTTTCCTGCATCTGATTTGGCTGTCAGTGTGAACACTGAGCTTGGTAGGACAATTTTAGACTTCTATGGATGCTCCTATTCAGCTCTTCTTCCTGGCTTCTATGCAATTAACTTACTCCATCTTGTTTGAATACTCATTTCTGGAGGAAATGTTTACATGGGTTAAAAAAGAATGACAGATCCTAAAATATCATAAAATTATCTCTATGTATACTGCATCTCATCAGATTAGGAGACACAATTAGGCCCTGGGGGTCTCTCTGCCACACACACACTAATGAAGCTGAGAACTCCCACACCCCATTACTGTCTCAACACAGGAAATCTTCCCATAATAGGAACCAGGAAAGATAACACACTTGGGTGGAATGTTCCTTAAACTCATAACTGAGATCTCCATGACCCCAAAGTTGGAAAAGGAGCTGTCTGTCAGTAGGAATAAATCACCCAGCCCAGCTACTTTTGCCTCTCTGCAGTAATGGCAAGCACTGCACATACAACACATAGACTGAGCATCACGCATCAGAAAGCAGTGCCTGAGATCATGGGGTCAGAAGCTGGACAGGAGCCGGGGACCCGTGCCATGGCACAGCAGAGGCACCCCCCTTGCCTTTATGATGGTCATCTCATCCCGAAGGTTGTCGTATCTCTGCTCCAACTGTGAATACTCCTTCACAAGGTTCTGGTAGCGGGATCGCTCGTCCTCCAGTTCTTTCTTCACGAGGAGATTTTCCTTCACAGAGTTCTGGGCAAATTCATCTGGAAAGCAACATGCTAAGCTGCAGTTTTTCTGGATGGATTCCCTCACATGTATTGACTCAAGCTTTCTGATTAATCTCTTGTTAAGAGGCTGCCCATGACGAGCTCATCAGAGGCTCCTGATGAATCTATTAGGCTCCTCACCTACTGCAGAGCAAAGGTGAGTCTCCTTACTCTGGCTTAGTCTTCAGAGAGGGAGAGAAAGACTCTGCTCTCAGGGAATGGGGAGACAGAAGTTGGCGGCGTAGGTGAGAATTCCCTCAGTTGATGCCCCAGCCTCTCTTCTGCCAACTGTCACAGCAAATGCTGGCAGCATTCCTGGAAGAACGGCGGCTTATTCACACTGCTTTCCTAGTCCTGATCTTTCAGTTCTTGGGAGTGCAGGGAGATCAAAGGAGACTGGGGTGAAAGGAGGGAAGGCAAATAGAGACGGAAAGGGCACTCCCCTGCCAAAACTTATCATTCACATTAACGGACAGAAGTGTTTTAAAAGGACGTTTAAAAACAGTTCATGTTTTCAAAAAGATGTGATATTGGGTGGGACTGTGTGGTCATGCGGTTCCATCCTCTTGCGACATGAGGAACCTGAGGATGAGAGAAGCGGATTTGCTCTAAATCACGGTGAGTTGGGGCAGAAACTGGGGTCTGTGGACTCCCCCTGCTCCTCCACAGCCGAGTGGCACATGGGGACTGATGGCAGCCCAGGAGCTGGTGGGCACTTGAGAGAGGCTGACCTGGGATCTGATTCAAGACGCTTTCTTCAGTAAACATTAACAGATGACCCAGGGGGTAGAAGAAACCATGATGCGTGGATGGACACGAAAGACAAATGTGAAACACAGGGATGAGGACAGCTCCCAAGCGCTCACTGCGAGTCACCCACCCTCCTAAACACTTCACCGGCTGCCTCTTCCTCATTCCTTCCATGAGCCCCCTGATGTCTGGACCTTTATGTCCACGTAGCAGATGAGCAAACTGAAGGCCTGTTCAAGGCCGCACAGAGGCACATGGCAGAATCATGCTTCGAGTGCGGGCCTCCCTGACTCCAAGTCTCATGTACTATGTTGCCCATTACACATGTCTCACCTCTTTAGACTCTTGAAGCCAAATGTTATAGCAGGATCTTAAAGGTCATTATTCTTTCTTCATCTTCCTCTATTAAGATCCTTTCCCCACTGTAGCCTCCAGTCTAACTGCATGCTTGCTAGGAGTCTTTGGGGGAAGTCAGTGAGGAAAAGAGATTAAAACCCCAAAGAAAAACTCAAGTGCTTTGGTACTTACCTTTAGACTGGCACAGGATTTGGTTGTTGAGCTGTTCTTTCTCATCTTTCAAGAGAGCATTTTCTTGCTCCAGGTCTGCAACTCGCTGGAAGAGAGCAACAGGGGAAAAATGTCTCATGATGCTGGGAAGAGGAGAGGCTTCTCTTGTGGGATTTGAGTTTTAACTGGATATGTGTAAATGCTCTTTTTGTTTAAGAAAATTGATTTGGGTAAAGCTTCTTTTGTTTTCAAGGAAAAATGTGTACTAAAAGAAAAATCCCATTAAAACAAGACAGATGAGGTCAGCACTATTTATGGTCATCTAATGTCCAACAAAACATCATGAAAATTCTATCCCAAGCTCACATGCCTTGTTGAGGAACTTACAAAGATAACAGGCTTTCTGAAGAGAGCTGAAGGCCTGTGGATCGTGACCAAGTCAGCAATCCACTGAGGCTATATGATCAAACAGCAAACTGTGTATCATGAATGCAGGATGTGGGCAAACACATCTACACCTGCCACCAGAAGGTTTGCTGAGTGCAGTCACTCCCTGGCACCGTGCTCCTTGAGGTTATCTACTAGAACATCTGGAGACTACTGTTCAGAGAATGCAGTTATGCAAGTCTGCACTGAGTCAAGCTGCTGACTGACAATCACCCCCTTCTCCCTATCTCTTTTACTCAATAAATATGAAGGGAGCTAAAAGCTCAGGCCCTTGTTTACTGGAAGCAAGGAGCCCCTGGATCCCTTCTTCCAAATATACTCTTCTGCCTTTGTCTTTATTCCCGCGTTCATCCCCTTTTGTTAAGTCCAACAGGGACTGGTTCCATGTCAGCTTTCATGTTTATGTATTTGTTTGCCTTTCTTGCTAAATTTTTGAGCTCTCAATCTGGTCTTAGGAAGGCCAAAAGCTCACAATGAACAAATTATCTCTGGTCTTCATCCCACTTGCTTTACCTGTCTTACTGGCCCAGCAAAGTTCAAATTCTGGAAAAGAGATGACTTGCTATTGACATTCAACTGTCTAACCTAGTGTTGGACTTCTGATGATGTTGACAAAACCAAAATAAGGTGATTATTACCAGAAAAAAAAGGTATAAAAGAAAAAATACTAATTAAAGAAAAATTGTAGTCTACTCAAAGAGGAGTAAGAATTAAAACTGTGAAGAGGCCAGGCGTGGTGGCTCATGCCTGCAACCCCAGCACTTCGGGCGGCCGAGGTGGGTGGATCACGAGGTCAGGAGATTGAGACCATCCTGGCTAACACAGTGAAACCCCATCTCTACTAAAAATACAAAAAATTAGTTGGGTGTGGTAGTAGGCACCTATAGTCCCACCTACTCGGGAGGCTGAGGCAGAAGAATGGCGTGAACCCGAGAGGCAGAGGTTGCAGTGAGCTGAGATCGTGCCGCTGCACTCCAGCCTGGGAGACAGCAAGACTCTGCCGGAAAAAAAAAAAAAAAAAAAAAAAAAAAAAAGTGGGGGGCAGATCCAAGATGGCTGAATAGGAACAGCTCTAGTCTACAGCTCCCAGCTGAGCGATGCAGAAGACAGGTGATTTCTGCATTTCCAATTGAGGTACCGGGTTCATCTCACTGGGGCTTGTCGGACAGTGGGGGCAGGACAGTGGGTGCAGCACACCGAGCGTGAGCCAAAGCAGGGCAAGGCATCACCTCACCTAGCAAGAGCAAGAGGTCAGGGAATTCCCTTTCCTAGCCAAGGGAAGCGGTGACAGATGGCAACTAGAAAATTGGGTCACTCCCACCCTAATACTGCTCTTTTCCAATGGTTTTAGCAACTGGCACACCAGGAGATTATATCCTGCGCCTGGCTGGGAGGGTCCCACACCCACGGAGCCTCCCTCATTGCTAGCACAGCAGTCTGAGATCGAACTGCAAGGTGGCAGCAAGGCTGGGGGAGGGGCGCCCACTATTGCTGAGGCTTGAGTAGATAAACAAAGCGGCTGGGAAGCTCGAACTGGGTAGAGCCCACCACAGCTCAAGGAGGCCTGCCTGCCTCTGTAGACCCCACCTCTGGGGGCAGGGCATACCTGAACAAAAGGCAGCAGAAACCTCTGCAGGTTTAAGTGTCCCTGTCTGACAGCTTTGCAGAGAGTAGTGGTTCTCCCAGCACGGAGTTTGAGAGCTGAGAACAGACAGACTGCCTCCTAAAGCAGGTCCCTGAACCCCGAGTAGCCTAACTGGGAGGCACCCCCCAGTAGGGGCAGACTGACACCTCACATGGCTGGGTACCCCTCTAAGACAAAGCTTCCAAAGGAATGATCAGGCAGCAGCAATTGCTATTCAGCAATATTCGCTGTTCTGCAGCCTCCGCCACTGATACCCAGGCAAACGGTCTAGAGTGGACCTCCAACAAACTCCAACAGACCTGCAGCTGAGGGTCCTGACTGCGAGAAGGAAAACTAATAAACAGAAAGGACATCCACACAAAAGCCACATCTGTACATCACCATCATAAAAGACCAAAGGTAGATAAAACCACAAAGATGGGGAAAAAACAGAGCAGAAAAGCTGAAAATTCTAAAAATCAGAGTGCCTCTTCTCCTCCAAAGGAACACAGCTCCTCACCAGTAATGGAACAAAGCTGATGGAGAATGACTTTGACGAATTGAGAGAACAAGGCTTCAGATGATCAAACTTCTCCAAGCTAAAGGAGGAAGTTCGAACCCATTGTAAAGAAACTAAAAACCTTGAAAAAAGATCACACAAATGGCTAACTAGAATAAGCAGTGTAGAGAAGTACTTAAATGACCTGATGGAGTTGAAAACCATGGCACAAGAACTACATGACAAATGCACAAGCTTCAGTAGCCGATTCGATCAACTGGAAGAAAGGGTATCAGTGATTCAAGATCAAATGAATGAAATGAAGCAAGAAGAGAAGTTCAGAGAAAAAAGAGCAAAAAGAAACGAACAAAGCCTCCAAGAAATATGGGACTATGTGAAAAGACCAAATCTACGTCTGATTGGTGTACCTGAAAGTGATGGGGAGAATGGAACCAAGTTGGAAAACACTCTGCAGGATGTTATCCGGGAGAACTTCCCCAACCTAGCAAGGCAGGACAACATTCAAATTCAGGAAATACAGAGAACGCCACAAAGATACTTCTTGAGAAGAGCAATTCCAAGACACATAATTGTCAGATTCACCAAAGTTGAAATGAAGGAAAAAAGGTTAAGGGCAGCCAGAGAGAAAGGTCAGGTTACCCACAAAGGGAAGTCCATCAGACAAACAGCCGATCTCTTGGCAGAAACTCTACAAGCCAGAAGAGAGTGGGGGCCAATACTCAACATTCTTAAAGAAAAGAATTTGCAACCCAGAATTTCATATCCAGCCAAACTAAGCTTCATAAGTGAAGGAGCTTGTCCTTTACAGACAAGCAAATGCTGAGAGATTTTGTCACCACCAGGCCTGCCCTACAAGAGCTCCTGAAGGAGCACTAAACATGGAAAGGAACAACTGGTACCAGCCATTGCAAAAACATGCCAAATTGTAAAGACCATTGATGCC
The DNA here is from genome assembly GCF_008728515.1 of Papio anubis. Lineage (NCBI taxonomy): Eukaryota > Metazoa > Chordata > Mammalia > Primates > Cercopithecidae > Papio > Papio anubis. The sequence goes on from NC_044994.1 coordinate 41,919,188, forward strand.
AGGAAGAAACTGAATCAACTAACGAGCAAAATAACCAGCTAACATCATAACGACAGGATCAAGTTCACACGTAACAATATTAGCCTTAAATGTAAATGGGCTAAATGCTCCAATTAAAAGACACAAACTGGCAAATTGGATAAAGAGTCAAGACCCATCAGTCTGCTGTATTCAGGAGACCCATCTCAGGTGCAGACACACATATAGGCTCAAAATAAAGTATAGCGGAAGATCTATCAAGCAAATGGAAAACAAGAAAAGGCAGGGGTTGCAATCCTAGTCTCTGATAAAACAGACTTTAAACCAACAAAGATCAAAAGAGACAAAGAAGGCCACTACATAATAGTAAAGGGATCAATTCAACAAGAAGAGCTAACGATCCTAAATATATACACACACAATAAAGGAGCACCCAGATTCATAAAGCAAGTCCTTAGAGACCTACAAAGAGACTTAGACTCCCACGCAATAATAATGGGAGACTTTAACACCCCACTGTCAACATTAGATAGATCAACGAGACAGAAAGTTAACAAGGATATCCAAGAACTGAACTCAGCTCTGCACCAAGCAGACCTAATAGACATCTACAGAACTCTCCACCCAAAATCAACAGAATATACATTCTTCTCAGCACCACATCACACTTATTCCAAAATTGACCACATAGTTGGAAGTAAAGCACTCCTCAGCAAATGTAAAAGAACAGAAATTATAACAAACTGTCTCTCAGACCACAGTGTAATCAAACTAGAACTCAGGATTAAGAAACTCAATTAAAACCATTCAACTACATGGAAACTGAACAATCTGCTCCTGAATGACTCCTGGGTACATAACGAAATGAAGGCAGAAATAAAGATGTTCTTTGAAATCAATGAGAACAAAGATACAACATACCAGAGTCTCTGGGACACATTTAAAGCAGTGTGTAGAGGGAAATTTATAGCACTAAATTTATAGCACTACATGCCCACAAGAGAAAGCAGGAAAGATCTAAAATTGACACCCTAACATCACAATTAAAAGAAACTAGAGAAGCAAGAGTAAACACATTCAAAAGCTAGCAGAAGGCAAGAAATAACTAAAATCAGAGCAGAACTGAAGGAGATAGAGACACAAAAAACCCTTAAAAAAATCAATGAGTCCAAGAGCTGGTTTTCTGAAAAGAGGAACAAAATTGATAGATCACTAGAAAGACTAACAAAGAAGAAAAGAGAGAAGAATCAAATAGACACAATAAAAAACGATAAAGGGGATAACACCACCCACCCCATAGAAATACAAACTACCATCAGAGAATACTATAAACACCTCTATGCAAATAAACTAGAATCTAGAAGAAATGGATAAATTCCTGGACACATACACACTCCCAAAACTAAACCAGGAAGAAGTTGAATCCCTGAATAGACCAATAACAGGCTCTGAAATTGAGGCAATAATTAATAGCCTACCAACCAAAAAAAGTCCAGGACCAGATGAATTCACAGCTGAATTCTACCAGAGGCACAAGGAGGAGCTGGTACCATTCCTTCTGAAACTATTCCAATCAATAGAAAAAGACGGAATCCTCCCTAACTCATTTTATGAGGCCAGCATCATCCTGATACCAAAGCCTGGCAGAGACACACACACAAAAAAGAGAATTTTAGACTGATATCCCTGATGAACATTGATGCAAAAATCCTCAATAAAATACTGGCAAACCGAATTCAGCAGCACATCAAAAAGCTTATCCACCATGATCAAGTGGGCTTCATCCCTGGGATGCAAGGCTGGTTCAACATATGGAAATCAACAAATGTATTCCAGCATATAAACAGAACCAAAGACAAAAACCACATGATTACCTCAATAGATGCAGAAAAGGCCTTGACAAAATTCAACAGCCCTTCATGCTAAAAACTCTCAATAAATTCGGTATTGATGGAACGTATCTCAAAATAATAAGAGCTATGTATGACAAACCCACAGCCAGTATCACACTGAATGGGCAAAAACTGGAAGCATTCCCTTTGAAAACTGGCACAAGACAGGGATGCCCTCTCTCACCACTCCTATTCAACATAGTGTTGGAAGTTCTGGCCAGGGCAATCAGGCAAGAGAAAGAAATAAAGGGTATTCAATTAGGAAAAGAGGAAGTCAAATTGTCCCTGTTTGCAGATGACATGATTGTATATTTAGAAAACCCCATCGTCTCAGCCCAAAATCTCCTTAAGCTGATAAGCAACTTCAGCAAAGTCTCAGGATACAAAATCAATGTGCAAAAATCACAAGCATTCTTATACACCACAAACAGAGAGCCAAATAACAGACAAACAGAGAGCCAAATCATGAGTGAACTCCCATTCACAATAGCTTCAAAGAGAATAAAATACCTAGGAATCCAACTTACAAGGGATGTGAAGGACCTCTTCAAGGAGAACTATAAACCACTGCTCAACGAACTAAAAGAGGACACAAACAAATAGAAGAACATTCCATACTCATGGATAGGAAGAATCAATATCATGAAAATGGCCATACTGCCCAAGGTAATTTATAGATTCAATGCCATCCCCATTAGCTACCAATGACTTTCTTCACAGAATTGGAAAAAAGTACTTTAATGTTCATATGGAATCAAAAAAGAGTCCGCATTGCCAAGACAATCCTAAGCCAAAAGAACAGAGCTGGAGGCATCATGCTACCTGACTTCAAACTATACTACAAAGCTACAGTAACCAAAACAGCATGGTACTGCTACCAAAACCTCTATAGTCCAATGGAACAGAACAGAGCCCTCAGAAATAATACCACACATCTACAACCATCTGATCTTTGGCAAACATGACAAAAACAAGAAATAGGGAAAGGATTCCCTATTTAATAAATGGTGCTGGGAAAACTGGCTAGCCATATCTAGAAAGTTGAAACTGGATCCCTTCCTTACACCTTATACAAAAATTAATTCAAGATGGATTAAAGACTTAAATGTTAGACCTAAAACCATAAAAAACCCTAGAAGAAAACCTAGACAATGCCATTCAGGGCATAGGCATGGGCAAGGACTTCATGTCTAAAACACCAAAAGCAATGGCAAAAAAGCCAAAATTGACAAATGGGATCTAATTAAACTAAAGAGCCTCTGCACAGCAAAAGAAACTACCATCAGAGTGAACAGGCAACCTACAGAATGGGAGAAAATTTTTGCAATCTACTCATCTCACAAAGGGCTAACATCCAGAATCTACAAAGAACCAAACAAATTTACAGGAAAAAAAAAATAAACCCCATTAAAAGTAGGTGAAGGACATGTACAGACATTCTCAAAAGAGGACATTTATGCAGCCAACAGACACAGGAAAAAATGCTCATCATCACTGGCCATCAGAGACATGCAAATCAAAACCACAGTGAGATACCATCTCACACCAGTTAGAATGGCAATCATTAAAAAGTCAGGAAACAACAGGTGTTGGAGATGATGTGGAGAAACAGGAACACTTTTACACTGTTGGTGGGACTGTAAACTAGTTCAACCATTGTGGAAGATAGTGTGGCAATTCCTCAGGGATCTAGAACTAGAAATACCATTTGACCCAGCCATCCCATTACTGGGTATATACCCGAAGGATTACAAATCATGCTGCTATAAAGACACATGCACACATATGTTTATTGTGGCACTATTTGCAACAGCAAAGACTTGGAACCAACCCAAATGTCCATCAATGATAGACTGGATTAAGAAAATGTGGCACATATACACCATGGAATACTATGCAGCCATAAAAAAGGATGAGTTCGTGTCCTTTGTAGGGACATGGATGAAGCTGGAAACCATCATTCTCAGCAAACTGTCGCAAGAACAGAAAACCAAACACTGCATGTTCTCACTCATAGGTGGGAACTGAACAATGAGAACACTTGGACAGAGGAAGGGGAACAACACACACTGGGGCCTGTTGTGCGTTGTGGGGACGGGAGAAGGATAGCATTAGGAGATATACCTAATGTAAATGTGGAGTTAATGGGTGCAGCACACCAACATGGCACATGTATACGTATGTAACAAACCTGCATGTTGTGCACATGTACCCTAGAACTTAAAGTACAATAAAAACAAACAACAAATGTGTGTGAAGAAATTTTTAAAAAAATGTTTTTGGTATTTATTATTAGAGCAACTATTTGTATGGGTTTTTAAAAAGCAACAGTTCAGCTGTGTTCTAAGAGAATTTGAAATCATTAGTTGGTATACAGGAGGATGGGAAAGGGTTTTTTATAACATGGGGGCTAAACTGCAATTGATTCACCTTTGTGCTTGGATCCCCCAGAGATTCATCCTGCAGTCAAGTAATTTTCCCTACTAAAATCACATCCCTGCCTTTGTGACATGGATAAGGGCATAGTTGAGCATTGCAAAAAACAGGCAGGGAGAGAATGAGGAACACGTGCCAGTGCCCCCTCAAAATTCAGGCTTCCAGACCTGAGATCTCCCTTCCCCTATGGCTGGCTGATCCATCACCATTCCCCACAGAATGATCTCTCTTGATCACATCCTAAGTGTGGTATATGGCAAAGACAACAAATTTCACGGCTGCACAGATCCTGGGCTCTATACACCTGTTTCCCCCTCTATAAAATGTAAACCTGGCTGGGTACAGTGGCTCACGCCTGCAATCCCAGCGCTTTGGGAGGCCGAGGTGGGCAGATCACGAGGTCAGGAGATCGAGAGGATCCTGGCCAACATGCTGAAACCCCATCTCTACTAAAAATACAAAAATTAGCTGAGCGTGGTGGTGCATGCCTGTAATCCCAGCTACTTGGGAGGCTGAGGCAGGAGAATCACTTGAACCAGGGAGTCGGAGGTTGCAGTGAGCCAAGATTGTGCCACAGCACTCCAGCCTGGCAACAGATCAAGACTTCATTTCAAAAAAAAAAAAAAAAAAAAAAAGAAGAGGAAACCCACTTCACAGAGTTTTTCATCATTTACTGAGATGACGCATGTGAAGTACCAGGCAGAAGTCATTGCATAGAGCAGTCGATTAATGTATGTCGATGGCTCCACATTACTCTTACTGGGCATGAAATGGAAATACACACTTTAAAACCATTCCAGCACTTGCCAAAAATTTAAACAGTATCTACTCTTTACAAATTATTCCAGAAATTAGAAGGAACACTTCCCAATTCCATTCTATGAAGCCAGTGTTACTCTGAACCAAAACCAAAGACATCACAAAAAACCAAAACGACAGCCCAGTATCTCTTATGAACATAGATTCAAAAATCCTCAACTAAATACTAGCAAATGGTTATGATAAAAACATTCAAAGTATAAATAGAAGTGAACATCCTCAACCTGATAAAAATCCCACAGCTAATACCACACTTTATGGTGAAAGACTGAATGTGTTTCCCCTAAGATCAGGAAGTCAAGGGTGTCTGCTCTTGCCACTTCTATTCAGCATTGTATTGAAGGTTCTAGCCAGGGCAATAGGCAAGAAAGACAAAAAGCATCCGGAATGAAAAGGAAGAAGTAAAACTACCTCTGTCTGCAGATGACACAATCTTGTATATAGAAAATACTAAGAAATTCACTTAAAAACTATTAAAATAAATGAGTTCAGGTTGCAGGGTCCAACTTCAATATACAAAACTCAATTGTATTTCTATATATTTGCAATGAACAATCAAAAATAAATTAAGAAAACTATTCCACTATAATGGAATATTTAGGAATAAATTTAACAAGTATAAAATGAAAAAACATTATTGAAAGAAATTAAAGATCTTAATAGATGGAAAGACATCTTGAGATAATGGATCAAAACACTTTTTAAGATGGCAATACTCCTCAAATTCATCTACAGATTCAATGTAATCCTCACAAAGATCCTGCATGGCTTCTTTGCAGAAATTCATGAGCTGGTTCTTAAATTCATATGTATCTAGGGATCCAGAATGCCCAAAGGATCTTGAAGAAAATGAACAAAGCTGGAATAATCACACTTCTAAATTTTAAAACTTACTAGAAGACAAAGTAATAAAGACAGTGTGATACTGGCATAAAGATAGACATACTGATCAGTGAAACAGAATTGACTTTCACATTGACAGTCAATTGATTTTTGACAAGGGTGCCAAAACAATTCAATGAGGAAAAGAATAGTCTTAATCAAAGGTGCTGAAACAAATGGATATCTACATGGAAAAAAATGAAGCTGGACCACTACCTCGTAATATATAAAAATTAACTCAAAATGCATTAAAGACTTAAGTGTAAGGGCTAAAACTATAAAACTCTCAGAAGAAAACATAGTAACAAATCTTTGTGACCTTTGGATTAGGCAATGTTTTCTTAAATACAATGCCAAAAGCACAAGCAACCAAATTAAAAATAAGTTGAACTTCATTAAAATTTAAAGTTTTTATGCTTCAAACCATCAAGAAAGTGAAAGGGCAACCCATAGAATGGGAAAAAATATTTTCAAATCACCTATCTGATACATCAGCAGTCCCCAAACATTTTGGCACCGGAGATCAGTTTGATGGAAGACAATTTTTCCATGGACCAGGGTGAGGGGGGAATGGTTTCAGCATGGTTCAAGCACTTCACATTTATTATGTACTTTATGTAACCAGTACATTTATTATGTACTGGTTACAGTGCTTAAATGCCATCTTTCCTTCCTCTCCTGGCTTTAAATTAAGCTCAAGGCACCAAGAGGTGAGTTAAGGGAGCAGCTTCCCCATCCTTAGCACCATGTAGAAAGGGGCAGACAAGGTGTCACCCTGTTACCCAAGCTGGAGTGCTGTGGTGAGATCTCGGATCACTGCAGCCTTGACCTCCCCAGGCTCGGGTGATCCTCCCACCTCAGCCTCCTGAGTAGCTAGGACTACAGGTGCATGCCAACATGCCCAGCGAATTTTTGTATTTTTAGTAGAGATGGGGTTTTGCCATGTTGGCCAGGCTGGTCTTGAACTCTTGGGCTCAAGAGATCTGCCCACCTTGGCCTCCTAAAAGTGGCTGGGTTTACAGGTATGAGCCACTGGTACCCAACCAACACTCTTAACACTCTAGAACTCCTTCAAATTTCAAAGAGTTTTTCAATCTTTCTTTCCCCTCAATTCAAGCAGACTCAGTTTGTCTCATCCATTTATCTGTGGATGGGCTTCCACCAGTTACAAGGAGGCTCTGACAAGTGTGTTTTCAAAAGTCGTCCAGGTAATTCTGAGGCTGTAGAGGTTGAGAGCTGCTGGTCTTATGTTTTTATATCCAGCAGAACTCTTCACCCCACAAGTAAATGATAAGCATAGTCAGGGACTCTTGGTATGGAGAGTCAGGCAAAGGGGCTGGCTTTCTGCCCCACAGGAGGTCAAATCAGATAAAGCTGATAAAAATATACAGGCATCAAACTAATTATACCAAGTTGTTATTCTTTGGCAATTTATTTTGCCAAAGAATAATAATATTTATTGCCTATATTTATTGCCTATAATAATTAATGCAACAGATGTTGTATGTCTTCAGAGGCTAAAATGTGACCTGGCGTTGAGGGCAAGTTACAGAAGAAAAAGCACTGACCGAGAGTGACAATGTTTTATCTGTAGAGGCACCCACTCACCAAGCCTCGTTCTGGCCCCTAGTATGACAAAGGGCAAGGCTGTCACTCATCCATCACACATTTCCTGATACACTTCTCTGTACCAGGAGCCTTGCCAGGGCTAGGGAATACCAAATGAGACAGACTGATTCATGGTAGTTGATATGGTTTGGACATTCATTTCCTCCAAATCTTGTGTTGAAATGTGATTCCTAGTGTTGGAGGTGGGGCCTGGTGCGAGGTGACTGGGTGATGGGGGCGGATCCCTCGTGAATGCTGTAGCACCATCCCCTTGGTGAACTCACCCTCACTGAGTTCACAACAGGAGGTGTAGGTGGCATACACGCTGCTAACCATGGCACTCCCAGACTGTAGTCTTGGCTCGGGTTTTACATCATAGGTTGTTGCAATGAAGTCACATGTTTTTAGGTGGCATTCATAGGACTGGAGATTTCAGGACCCACTTGGTGATGATGTCATCCACTTGGTGATGATGTCATGCACTCTGTGCTGGTCAGATGGCATGTTCCATTTCAGAGGGATATTGACTGTGTGTAGGATGCTCAAAGGATGGTGAGGGGTCTTAGTCTTCTCAGGTGACCTACTGCTCTGTGAGCCATCTAGATATTAGGAGGATGTTAAGGGGAAGCAAAGTTTTCATTGCCCTAGCGTGAAGTCAGTGAGGGATGAGTTCTCACTGAGTTCACGCGAGATGTGGTTGTTTAAAATCGTGTGGCACCTCCCCACACTCTCTTGCTCCAACTCTCGCCATGTGATGCCTGCTCCCCCTTCACCTTTTGCCATGACTGGAAGTTCCCTGAGGCCCTCATCAGGACAGATGCCAGCACTACACTCCCTGTACAGACTACAGAACTCTGAGTCAATTAGACATTATTCACTTATAAATTATGCAGCCACAGGTGTTTTGTTTTTTTGTTTTTTGTTTTTTGAGATGGAGTCTCCCTCTGTCGCCCAGGCTGGAGTGCGGTGGCGTGATCTCGGCTTACGGCAACCTCCACCTCCCGGGTTCAAGCAGTTCTCCTGCCTCAGCCTCCTGAGTAGCTGGGATTACAGGTGTGTACCACCATGCCTGGCTAATTTTTTTTTTTTTGAATTTTTTAGTAGAGACGGGGTTTCACCATATTGGCCAGGCTGGAATGGAACTCCTGACCTCGTGATCTGCCTGCCTCGGCCTCCCAAAGTGCTGGGATTACAGGCATGAACCAGTGCACTCGGCCAAGATGTATCTTTATAGTAAAGCAAGAACAGTCTAATATAGTAGCTGCCCTCAGAGAGTGTCCAGCCTGGCAGGACAGGTGCATACACAGTACTGATACCAATAAGGGCTGTAGCAGCTTCCTATAAGGCAAGGTTTTTCAGCCTTGACACTGTCAACATTCTGGGCTGGAAAATTCTTTCTTGGGGGAGTAGGGGACTCTTCTGTGCATTACTGGGTGTTCAGCAGCATCCCTGGCTTCTACCCACTAGATGCCAATATAACACACCCTCCTCCCACCTTCAATTTGTGAAAACCAGAATGTCTCCAGGCACTGCCATATGGCCCCTAATGGCTAAATCACCCCGATTGAGAATCACCACAATGAGGTGATTTAGAAGGACAAGAAGGTAGCCTCAGGGTCCATGAAGGCTTCACAAGAGGTGGGGGTCATCTGGATTAGGCCCAAGTGTCTCAGGCAGCTGAGGGCCATTCTAGGTGGAAAGAATAAGTGCCTAAAGGTCTGGAAGGAGGAAGGGCACAGGTTTGGGAATGTGAAGCGTTCGTGTGGTTGCGGCAGGGGCACTGAGAAAAGTCAAGGCTGGGTAGGTAGAGGGAGGGAGAATCAGCTTGTGAATGGCTTCTCTTCCTTTGTCCTCAGGAAACACTGAACTCCTCTTACTCCCCTAACTTGACCTGGGTGGGCCCAGCTCCTCTCCCCAGCCTCTTCCTGCCCTCCAGGATCTGCCTGAATATCTCACTGTTCCTTCTTCCAGGCTCTGATGTCCCCATTCTTTACTGGTTACTTTCTTCTCATTATTAGCTCTTGACCAGCATTCTCCTGGGAAACTTTCCTGTACCACACGGGGTAGTGGGGGTGCCCCCGTGCTCGGTGTCCTGCTCTGACGGGGCCTGCACATCCCTCCAGAGCCCGTGGGACAGCAATGCTTCCTCATGCACCTGCATGCTCAGCCTGGACCAGAGTCCTCAACGCGGACCAAGGGACTATATCGCCAGACTGTCACATCCTCAGAACCCAGGCCACCGCCAGCACCTGAAAGCTTATCAAATGAATAGAAGGACCCTGCAGACCAAGTTAAGGAGTCTGCATTCCCTCAGTCACAAATAAGGGCTCCCTTTAAAATTGTTTTTTTTTTTTTTTTAAATAAATGTGTTTATAGTTGACTAAAATATCTAGAATAAATGAGCTTGTTTAATCAAATAATTCAATTTAGGCAGCACATACAATGTAGGAAAGACACTCTTCAAATGCATCTAGTTTGCTATTATTGGAGGCAGTTCACCACTCAATGACTTCAGGAGCACCTTTAAATTAGCTTGGCAAATGATCAAAATGATTTCACTTTTCTAGACATACAAGTAAAATAAAACTGAAAACAACCCAACAGGAGAAACCCGGTATGTACCTCTACAAAATAAAGCCTGGCGTGGTGCACTGAAGTGGTGCAATCTATGTCACAGTTAGGAAGGCAGGGGTCTTGCCTCATCCTGCCAGGAACAAGGCCGTACTCTCTGAATTAGCCAACTACTGGTAGGTTTTATAGCAGGCTGTGAAGTAACCAGACCTTACCATGGAGCAAAACTTTGCTTTCCCTTAACATCCTCCAATATCTAGACGGCTCACAGAGCAGTAGGTCACCTGAGAAGACCAAGACCCTTCGCCATCCTTTGAGCATCCTACACAGTCAATATCCCTCTGAAATGAAACACGCCATCTGACCAGCACAGAGTGCATGACATCATCACCAAGTGGATGACATCATCACCAAGAGGGTCCTGAAATCTCCAGTCCTATGAATGCCACCTAAAAACATGTGACTTCATTGCAACAACCTATGATGCAAAACCTGAGCCAAGACTACAGTCTGGGAGTGCCGTGGTTAACAGCTTGCATGCCAGCTACACCTCCTGTTGTTTTTGAGGCTCCTTTCTTCCCTCTGTCTCCCTCTTTGATTCATGAATGCAGGTCTCTGACTTGGCTTTGTTATTCTAAGCCATACATTAAAGTGGCATCAGGGGGATTTGTTTTTCTTGCTTGCCTAAACAATTTTGGAGGTAGGCCCATGTTTCTGATCTTTCATTAACAGCAGGAAAGGACCAATCCCACACTCAGCTCCACACCCCAGGGGGGTGAAAGAATGCTTCCTCAATCCTATTTCCCCAGGTACCAGCCAACCCCAGTCTTCCCAGCCAGCTAACACAGCTGTTGGCAGACACAGCAAGTAACAAACTTCTGCAGCCAAATGGCCCCCACTTTGTGGTTGTCAGGGCTGCAGGGTATGATGGGAGACGCTTTAACAACATAAAACAGGCGCCTGCATCCCCTGAGCATGATAAAAAAACACCTTAGGTTTCAGGACTCATGCAACACTGTTCAGCAGGTCCTTTTTTTTTTTTTTTTTTTTTTTTTTGGAGTTGGGGGAGTGGTTAGTCTTAACTCTTGCAGGCACTCTTACTCAGAGTGTTTCTTCCAAAAGCTTATTTGGGACAGCTTATCAGAACCAACACTGGGGGAAAATCCTGTAACTCTGAGGCTAATATAGTCCCTATTAAGTTACGTAAACAAATGCCCCAGCAACATGCTAAAGAACTGTCTTTACTAGTTTGTCTTTGGGGATCCAAATGTAGCTATGGGCTTTGTTTTGTCTTTTTTTTTTTCAAGTGGGATATTAGTACTGTAAGAAGAGCCAGTGCAAGGTTTCTAGTAGCAAACATGGGAAACTGGTTGGACAACGCCGATCAGAAAAGGTTCCTCTGCCATCTGTCCACGCCGATCAGAAAAGGTTCCTCTGCCATCTGTCCTTGAGGCTGTGCAGTTACCACATAATAAATTTACAGGCACGGCCCCAGGTAGGGGCAACACCTTTAATTCTCCAAAATCTTTAAGGGTTCATTTGACCATTTTCTGAGGATGTTCTTCTAAGTAAGCCCAGTATGAATTTGTTTTTTGAAGTAGCTGAGTTATTAAAGCAAAAGTTGAAAATCAACATCCTTTGGATAGTAAGACAACTTTGAAATGATGGCTAAAGTATCTTCCAAATGGTCATGCAGATGGGTTTTAATTCCTCTTCCACCCCTAAGCTCACAGAAGCTGAAGTGCCTAGGACAGAGTTGCTCATCTCTCTGGAGGTTTCACAAGTCAAGGCTGCCCTTAAAGTCAGAAGATCCTTCCTGACCTGACCGCACTGTGCTCCTGCTGTTCGCAGCCTCACTTACTCCACCTGAGCCCAGTGAGCACCTCATTGGTCCTCACACCCACCCAGCCTACTCGTGCCCCAAGGCCAGTGCACGTGTGCCACACCTGTGGCCTGTTATCCCCAAATCGCCTTGGCTTACCTTCTCTTACTCAGGTGTCTTCTCAGAAAGACCTTCTCTGGCCATCAATGGTGAAACCACACCCCTCAGGCCCCCACAGGTCACCCTCCATCCCCTTTACTCTGCTTCATTGTTGTTTGTAGCCCATGGTGGGTAATTCACGTTTGATTCCTGTCTGTACTTTCTTCCCCCATCCCCACACATTTAAACTCCTTAAGAATGAGAAGGGCTTCTTCAAACACCATTCACCTTTGCCCCAGTGTGTAGAACAGGGTCTAACACATACAGGCATTCAAACACCTGCTGAATGAAGGACCATGAGCTTCTTGCTTTCTGCAGCAAGATAACATCCTTCCAGAGATGGGCCAGGGTCCCCTTCCTAATAACCCTCAGCTTCCACATGAATCATGAGTCCTGGTGCTGCTGAGAGCACAACCCCCTCTTGGCTGGTCAAAGTAGTTCTACTCCATGCCTTTGGGGAGAAGGCTCAACACACTCTGCTGTGAAAGGCCCCATTCCCCAAGCCAGATCTCTCTACCTCTATTTGGAGAAATCAAAACCTTTATAACATGAACTACCCAAGGCAACCGACTAGCGGCTAGTGGTTCTATGACTGATGTCTTGATACAATGCACAACCCAGCCCCACTTGTCTGAATGCTCAGTGCCTGGGGGCCTGACAGTCATCTCTCACAAGGACCAGGGACCCCCCCTGAGAGCCAGGCACCTGGCTGTGGGTGGTTCCTCCTGACCCACCATAGCCCTGCACCAAGCTAAGCCTTGCTCTGGTCCCACTGAGTAGCCATCAGAGCAGATTCTGAATGAGCTATCACCTCTGTGCCTAGGGCAGCCCTGGGGGCCACCTCTCTTTCACCAAACAGAGCAGCCATGCAAAACAGCACAGCTGTACAAAGGCAGCCGGCATAGGGATCGCTGAAGTTTTCAAAAAGAACGAAATGTACACAATGCACAGGCTAAAAGGGAAGGAGGCTAAGGGCCTGGGTGTGGACTACCCTGTGGAAGGTGCCAAAACAACGGATACATTTAGTAGAAAAGAATGTCATCTAATTTATGCGACAGAGCTGCTCTGGACTCTGTGGACACAGAGATGAATTCCTGTCCTCAGGGAGACTTGACCTCCCACAGGCCAAGGCAGGGCAGCCACATGGCCCGCCAATTAGTATCGTCAGAGATGGCAAGCCCAGAGTTTTCCAGCATAGCAGTTCCAATACGACACTCGCTGCCTTTGCTGATGGAAATATCAAACTCATTAATTAAACATCTACTGGCGGTCAGGCCCCTCACTGTGCTTGGCTGGTCTCATCAATCTCGCTCAATGCATAGCAGCCCCCTGCTCAAGCCCCGGAGGAAACCGACCGACTGATTACTCAGCATTTATTGAGATGGACACAGTGCCTTTGATAAATACTATACCCTGAGGAGGCACAGAAGGCAAAACAAAAAAAGCCAGCCAGCTCATCTACCTCCCTCCAACCACCACAACAAAAAGATTCTGAAGATTCTAAAGAATGTTTGCTTCCGCTTTTTCTTTTCCAGGACACGCCACTTCATGAGTCATCTCCTGTTGGTTTCTGAGTGTTACTGAGTTGGAATTTGCTTACATTTGGGGTAGGGAAGGGGCTTTTGCACTACTCTGCTCCTAGCGTTCCCCTCCTTGCAGCGTCCTTAAGTTTTTGTTATCAATTCCAAGCTCTAATTTTCTTTAAGACCTAGGCCAGCATATTATTGCTAGGGAAGAGTAGCAACATTTCTCAAGGAGAGGAGGAGGGAGTCTGCCTCTCTGTTTTGCTCTTCCAATGAAGATTGTCATATTATAAACTCTTATGCACTCCCTTTGATGGAGACTTGGGTTTTTAGAGTGCTGAAGTCCCCAGGTTGTAGCATTTAGCAGGAAGCAGGGAAGTGGGGCTGGGCTAGTCAAGTGCTATCTGTTGGGGCAGAGATAGGTGAGACCTGATTTTGTGGATCTGCTGGGTAAACAGACTTTGCAGGTGTCTGATCTGACTGGGACACACATGCAGGGAAAGTTTTTTCTCCCAGGGTCACTATTCTCAGGAGTCTCCAGTTCTATGCTTGATCCTTTCTGACTTTGGACCTCACCTTCTGGTTTTTATTCATGTAGAAAGGTTACCATCCCATTCATCTGCTCCCAAGGGTAGACAAACCACAAGTGTGGAATTCCATGATTTGTAGGTTACAAGGCTTGTAGCCACATTTAACAGGAGTTTCCAAGTACCACATGCTTTCTCCTAAAGAATGAATCCACTTCGTGCCTTGTGGTGGGCAGGCTGGCAGGTGACTTATCTGGGCAGAGGGTCTTGTGGTACCTCAAAGCAACACATCAGGAGGGTGGCCTTTTATGGGAAGCTCGCATCTTACTTTCTTCTTCCCTTAATCCCCACACCTGGATCCCACCTCTGGCTCCTGGGGTCTGGGTGAAGGCAGGAGCTGATGGTGCTGAGGCCGGAGATGGGAAGAAGATCTACGCAAGCCCAGCAAGGGCCGGCACTGTAGGCTCTAACCCCCATGGGTGTCTGTGTATTCCTCAGCTGCATGTGAGGGCTCAGGCCAGGAAAAGGCAATGGGAAATAGAAGAGAGAAGGACTCCCACATAGGGCCAAGGGCCTCTGCTCCTTCCAGAAGCCAAACACAATCTCATAGCGGCGGCCAGGTGCAAGTCCAGAAGAGGCCTTGGAGATGATCTGAACCAACTTTTATAAATATACACACAGGTGAAGGAACTGAGGCCAGGGAGGCTTTCTGCACATGCTTGGGAATGGCAGAGAGGGGATGGAAGTCTGGAGACTCCAAGGTCTACCCCAGGGCCCTTCCTGCAGCAGCATCCAGCCTGCTCCAATTTTGAAGTTGTTACTCTAACACCCTGAACACTGGGTCTCTCCCTCTTAGATTCCCACCCACTGCGACTCCGCATTGATGGACAGACACTGAACAAGTGGGCGATATGTTATTTTCCCTGTGGCTTGTAGAGATGGGGTGGGGGATGGTGGTGGGAGGCAGAACAGCAATGACCCAAGTCTGTGGAGGGCTCTCCAGGGGCCCTTGGGACTTCCCTGGCTGGAACAGTTATCTTGGCAGTGGAGCAGGGAATTTCTGTGCCCTGATGTTCAGAGTTGGGGCAAAGCTCAGGAAGTTCTATTTCATGGCGTAAGAAATAAGCCCACCAGGGTGGGTGTGACAGGCTGAGACTTTCAATGTTCAAAGGGGAGGCATCTCTGCCAAAGCACAATGCTACGTCATGGGCAGGGGTGCCCAGAGGCTGCCCTCCCCAGCAGGCAACATCAAGATCAGCCCCAGCCTCTGTCACAGCTTTCTTGCCAACGAGGATGCAGGCCACCGAGCCAGCCCTGGGCCTAACTCTAGAGCATAAGAACAATGCTCACAGGCAGACACCATGTGTCCCTCCCAGGGGATGCCACAGTGTCCAGCTAACAGCAGAAGCACAGTCATGCTTGTGTGGGTTTCCCCAAAGCATGCCACTTTCTGTCTAGACACAGATGAATGGTCAGTCTGTGGACACGAGCCCAAGATCATGGCAATTTTACCACTTGAAGCAGCAGTGGTCTCTGAGGGGTGGCTCCGTGTGCCCACCCACTGCTTGCCAGCACCGGCCCCTCTGGCCTGAGCATACCTTCCTCAGCTCGTCCTTCTCCCTACTATGTGCATCCTCCAAGATCTTGCGCTCCGAGTGGGCCCTCTGCAGCTCCGTGCGCAGGCTCTCCACCTCCTCCTGCAGACTCAGGCTGGGGTCCTCACCCGGGCTCTGCTGGTAGTGCGCCAGCTCCTTCTTCAGCCTCTCTACCTCCATGGTGTATGTGGAGGTGGTCACGGACAACTGCTCCGACAGTGTCTTGAACTCTTTGTTCTGTGGAGAACATCAGCAAACAAGGAGAAGGGAGAGGAAGGGGTTGGGGGGAGAAGAGGTTATTTTACCAGGAAAAAAGCATGAAGGCAATCAAAAAAGGAACTTCCAAGGTGGGATTAAGTCTCACAATCATTGCATGCTCAAGTGCTTGCCTGGCATCTCCCTAACAAAACACTATTGTGAACTTACAGAAACAGGAGAAAACAAAGAACAGCAACACTGGCATTCAAAGAGTTCGAGAAGCTTTCCTGAGCATGTGCAGAGCTGGAAGCTGCCTGGTAGTGGGTGGCTCTATGTCGGGCTGGGTGGATCCTACACCTTATTTTTAAGTTGCAGAAACAAAGAAGCTGGCTCCCTGGGTTTGCAGCCTTCACTTTTTAGGTTTCCCTGCTCTTTCATACTGAGCCCTCCTGCCTGTGGACTTGCCAGCACAAAGAGCTGCAACCTAATCGCTGGCTCTGAGACAAAGGACCCCTTCAGCATCCCATCTTCCAAGGAGGCCCTCCATGGGGCCTTGGGATCTCTTTCACCACCTGTCAGCCATGGCTTGCCCCATAAGACTCTAAGACTCAGGGAACTGATGCCCTGACCCACCCTGCCCAGACTATGCTTCTACGGATGGGGTACCCAATCCCAGCCCACTCAGGCAACACACAGTTGTGAAGCATCCCCCATGGGCCCAGAGCCCTAAGAAGCTAGTGCTGGTATCAAGTGCTACTATAAATTATGGGCAGAAATCAGCACCGCAAGAGTCGAGAGCATCAGCTAAGAGTGGTCAGTGGGGAAAGTGGAGAGGAAGAAACAGGGCTCTCCAAATCATCAAGCAGGCAACAATGGTCATTGATTATTCTTCATTGCTCTGGTCTGCAGGAGCACCAGGCAGAAAAGAGCTAGCGGCCAAATCACTGATAAGCTGGAGCATCCAGGAATCAATGATTAATTCACATAAGAAATTAAACTTCACAGAAAACAGTGAGGAGCAGCAAAAGAAAAGCCCTTGGACCCTGTAAAATGCCACACGTGCTGTAGGGCCTTGTGGTTGTGACCAGTACGGCAATGCACAAGCCAGCAGTCCATTTCTTGCACCAACACAACAGAATGACACATGCTACCTGCTCCCCAACACTCTGTGAGAACCTCCCAGTTACAACCTGACACACCTTCAAGCCTGGTCTGCCGGTCAGCCATGTTCTAAGGCATCACAAAGAAGAAATCCAATCAAGCAGATTCTATTTGAAAACCCCAATTCATGTCTGTATTATCCACTCCAGTCTGGGTCTCCACTGGAGGCTGAGGGTCTCTGCACAGGGGAGTGGGGCAGAGGGAGGGAACACATGCTGGGGTAGCCACCCTCTGACTTCATCTCTGCTCTGGGCTAGACATGAGGTTTGGCCCAGCTGCTCTCTCTAGATGGTATAGCCTGGGTCAGATCACTAGGAGTGGGAGGGTAACTAGGTGGGGGTCTCTAGGTAGAGTATGTTGGGGTATGAAGAGAGGCACAAATGGTAACAGGAGGCACGTCGTGTCCTGCTATTGACAAAGATGGTACCTCAGAACCCTAATGCAAAGTATGATGTATCCAGAAGGCCCAGCTGCATTGATATTGACATCACCTGAGACCTGGCTCAGGGATGTCAGGGAGTTGAGTGGCTGGAGCTAGACAGACCTGTGCTCAGACCCCAGCTCTATTGTTGATCAGCTGTGTACATCTGACCTAGTCATTCAATCTTTCTGTGCCCCAGTGTCCTCATGTATAAAGCAGGAATATAACAGTAACTCCTGCTCAGAAGGTGGTTATCAAGATTAGGGAGATAAAGTACTTTGCTAGGGGCTCAGTAAACATCAGCTATCTTCCTTGTTCAGGTTCTCTATGGAGAACCCTGGAGAGCTGCCTGAGTCTCTGGCTCTCTGGGGTGTGGGTGGGGAGCTCCTATGTCTTGTCATGGGCATCCAGATATGGTCACTGGGGACTTGTGGAGGCAGTGCGTTTTCTGTTCTGGACATTTGACTTCAGAAGGGCAGGCCCCAGAAGGCTTGTCCTTGCACCTGTAGGTGTCACGGCCATGCAGCCAAGCCTGGAAGAGGGCAGGGCATGGGATGCCCACTCCCTTGGAGACCCCAGAAGCCCTCCCTGCCATGTTACTGCCCTGAAGACTTTCCAGTGGAACAAGATATGGAGGTAGAAGGCAGTGATACTGACGATCCTGACCTTGTGTGGGTCTAAGCTAATGAATGTATCTGTGTCTTAGTTATTAGCAAAAAAAGTAAAGAAAAAAATTTAACTTTATTTTTAATTTTTCTAGGTACATAGGTGTATATATTTATGGGGTACATATGATGTTTTGATAGATATGCAATGTGAAATAAGCACATCATGAAGAATGGGATACCCCAGAAATAAATTTTAAAAATAGAAAAAAGCTTACAGAATAAGGATGTCAAAAAATAAAATATTTTTGTACAGTTGTACATGTTTGTGTTTTAAGCTAAGTGTTATTACAAAAGAGCCAAAAGTTAAAAGTATTATTTATAAAGTAAAAACATTACAGTACTCCAAGGTTAGTTATTGAAGAAAAACAATTTTCTAGTAAGCTTAGTGTAGCCTAAGTGTACGGTTTATAAACTCTACAGGAGTGGACAGTTTATAAAGTCTACAGGAGTGGAAAGCAATGCCCTGGGCCTTCACATTCACTCATCCCACACAGCTTCCAGTCCTGCAAGTCCCATTCATGGTACGTGCCCTATATAAGTGTGCCATCTTTTACACCACATTTTTATTATCTCTTCTCTATGTTTAGATATGTTTAGATACACAAATACTTACCATTGTGTTACACCTGCCTATGGTATTCAGTACCGTAACATGCTGTACAGGTTTGTAGCCTAGGAGCAATAGGCCATACCACATAGCCTAGGTGTGTAGTAGGCTACACCATCTAGGTTTGTGTAAGTGAAATCTATGATGTTCACACAACTACAAACTCTCCTAATGATGTATTTCTCATAAGATACACCTGCCATTAACAGATGCATGACTGTATATTTTATATATATATATATATATATATATGCATGATTACATATAACAAATGTAACATATTTACAAAGTGACTACTAAGTATATGGAATCAAATTGATTTAAAAAGCTACTGACTCCATATATTTACGTCATATTTTTCACATAAAATATATTTAAGGATAACCTTATATTCATAAGTGTCTAAGGAACTTTACTCTCATTATAAATAAATTGTAAGTTAAACTGGCCAACTCTAAATGTGTGCTTGACTAAAGTCAGGCTGGCAGAGAGCTGAGTTCATGGACTACATCGTTTTGCTGAATGATGTCATACCACAGCCTATCCCAGGGACACTGTAAGAAATGGTCTCAAGAACTAGCACTGTATATATCACTGCAGGATATGGTGAAGGATGTGGTTTGTCACGTCACAGATTGTGAAAGCCCACAGGAACAACATGTCAGCACCACGGACAGCTCCAAATCCTCTTGAACTGCATGGTTCTTTTCTGTTAAGAACTCTCAAGCCACTCAGTTTCCTTCCTGTTACTGTTTGCGTGGAAACTTGGTGCCAAATTTGCATCTTTTCCTTCCAGTTGGGTGTACAAGGCCTTAGGATATGAATTTTGGGTGCTAACCTTACCCTGGTTTTATCTTCATTTCCTCCCTTACTGACTTCTTGGCAGTGAGGATACTTTTTTAGAAAAAAAGCTTCCCAGGGTATTCTAGAGTACAGTCTGGGGATAGGAACCTTACTCTTGCCAGATCATGGTATCAGTGAATTTTTGAGCTAGATGTTACCTTAGAGATCTCAGGCGAATCCCCTTGGAAGAACTACAGGCCAAATCATTTCCAAGCTATCAGCTCTGGTGGTGAATATAACTGAGACAGAATCCAGGCCTCTGTCCAGTGGGGACTCTGTCTACTCCTTGTGCTGTTCTGACAAATACCTTGGGACACCTTCACCTGTGGTGTCCTTGGTGTTTGCAGATCCTCCCCTTCTGGTTTAAAAACCCTGTGTGCCCAGAGGACCACTGCCTAAATTGTCTCCAAGAACTACAGGAAAAAAAAAAAAAATTCACTTGCAAACAGCTGGCCCCATCTGCTAAGAGACTGCAAAGAAACAAGCCCCTATACAGAGCTCTAATGGAGATTATGTCGATGCTTCCTCTTGTAACAGAGTGTCAAGCATGTTATTTGACACTGGGTCACACTCCCCACTTTAAATGCCAGCCAGTCCCAAGGACAAGGCTATCTGTACAGGCATGAACCCAAACTAAGGCTAAGAGTCTCCCTTGGACTGAGGAGTTCTCCTGACATGTTCCAAGAGTCTCCCAATAGCTAGAGATCTTATAGTTTGGTCAGAGGTGGCAGAATATACCTGAAACCAGCTTGCCAAGTTTCAATCCCAGCCATGCTACTTACTAGCTGTGTGACCTCAGTCAGGCTACTTAACCTCTGTGTGCCTCAGTTTATTCATCCTTAAAATGGGGATATTAATATGTATCTCCTAGGGTTCTGATGGGGATTAAATGAGTTAATATGTGAGAAGAGCACAGGGTGCCTAGTCAGGTAGTGCAGGCAAGGGCACAAGAAAGCAAGAGCTTATCCACCCCTCCTGCCTTTTCTGATCACCCTCTACACACAGGGCATCCTGCCCAGGGTAGCTAACACCTGCCACCACTCACAGATGTTTGTCAAGCAGGAAGCTTAAGCAAAAAGCTTTTTTTTTTTTTTTTTTTTAAATAGACCATTTAAATCTGCTTTTCTTTGATTTTTCAAGCACGTGGATTGTAAAATGCTAGATTTATTTTTATCCTCTCAAGTTAACTTTAGAAATCAGCAATGCCGATGCAGAGCCCTATGGCTGGAAAGCAAGGGCTGGGGGAGCCAGCATGTACACAGGGCTCCCAGCAGGATGCAGCGGTCAATGCCTACTCATCCCTGAGACTGCACTTTGGCTGGAAGGTTAACTTACAACATTTGACTAAGCAAGTCTTTTCTTCTTGTCAACAGCCACAATAGCCACCACTACCTTGGCATGTTTTGTGCTTGTGTTTTTCAAAGGGCCAGTGCCAGACAGCAGACCTTTTTCTTTGCATTCCTATCCCTCTGAGTGGATGGGCCCTCCTCCCTGACCTGGCATATCACAGCAGGCCAACCAGGGGCAGGCATCAAGGTCCCCACCCTGTGCCTGGGCTCTCTGCCTTGCTTCCCCAGTAAGGAGCCAAGCCAAACAAGGCACCCTGTAGAACTCGCCCAGAGAAACACCCAGTGACAGTCTCTCCTCAGAAAGACTTGTCTTTTGCAAGAACCGGGAAACAGAGGCATTCTATTGCTATCTCTGCACCGCTTACGGGCTCCTGTTCAGGGCAGATGGCTTAGGTGTAAAATGCTTTTTCCTGCCCTACTGGGTCACGAGAAGCTTTTAAAAATGCCCAGTATAGAATAGATACATTAAAACCCAATGAATTCCAAGACCATACCTGGTGGCTCCAACTCTAAAATTCTCTGTTTCTCCACACCACACACACCCTTCATGTCCTTTCCTTCCCTAGGAGGCACTCTCCAGGGCACCTCAGAAGCCTGGTTCTGTGGTCACTTCTACACCCTGCATGCACAAAGTAACAGTGGGCCTCCATTCAACTCTGGGAGCCAAACGCAGCAGTGGGCATGCACGGGAAAGGACTGAAACCCTTCAGTAATGTTTGGGGTTAAAAAGCCAGCACTGCCCTCATTATGGCTGTGGGATCAGAGCTGAGGTAGGATCCTGGTCCCAGCACTTTCTATTTCTGTGACTTTGACAAGGGACTTGATGTTCCTGGCCTACCATTTCCTCATATACAAAACAATCTCACAAAATCGTATGAAGATCAAATAAGAGTGAACACAAAACACATATTGCAGAGTTTGGCACATGGCAGGTGCTTGGAAAATCTTTGGAGGATCAGTGCTGTTCACCCTGTTGGCATAAGATTTCCTCCCTTATGATACAGCATGTGACGTATGTCACAGCCATCCTCTGTCCAGCAAGACCAGCAAAGCACCTGAAACAGCCAGGCATCCAATACAGGTCTTCTGAAGGGAAGGAGGACTAGCCATGTAGGCTACCAAAAAGTGTGAGCCTCATCTATTCCATCAGACAGAGCTAAGTGTTTTGTGCTTGTCTCTAATCTTTTGTACTACCTTGTGCAGTACCCAACCCCCACAGGGATTTAATCAATGGCTTGTTACTCCTGTGACTGGCTGACATGGGAAGGTGGCCAGGGTAGAAAGAGGACAAAGCTTAAAAATAAGAGTGCTAACCATTTTTCAAGTTTCTCCTACTGCATACCGGGCCCTGCATATGCATTAGGCCATTTATTCTTCTTTCAGCCCTGTCAGCCCCATTTTATGGATAAGAAAAGAGGCTTGGAATAGTCACATCAGTCACTCAACTTTTAAGCGAAGAACTGGATTCTGATTTCCCAATCAAACGCTCTTTCCAAAAGAGGCAGACAGACAGACAGGTAGATAGAGAGGCAGAAGGGCAAAGTGATGCAGAGCATGGGCTCTGGAGCCAGACAGCTGGGGTTCAAACCTCGGCCCTGCCACTGCCACCTGTGTGACTTTAGGATGCCGTGCCCTTCCAGTGTCCTCAATTGTACAAAAAGGGGGATGGTAATACTTGCCGTAGGAGGGCCGCTGTATTAGACAAGCTACTCCAGACAAAGTGCCAGCCTCATGCCTCGCACAGCAAGCCCTTCATGCACATCAGCTGCTGCTGCATTATCCTATGCCACCCCTGCACGGGCAAAACACCAGCACCTTGGGCTAGTGTGTCAGTTTCCTATTGCTGCTGCAACAACTTACCACCAAGTTATGACTCAAGATAGCATAAATCGTTATCTACAGCTCTGGAGGTCAGGAGTCTGACGGGGTCGGCAGGGCTGCATTCTTTCTGGATGCTATAGAGGACAGTCTACGTCTTTGTCTTCTCTGGCTTCTCAGGGTTGCCTGCACCTCTCCCACCTCTGATTCTGTCATCACTTCTCCTCTGAACCTGACCCTCCAGCCTCCCTCTTACAAGGACCCCTGTGATTATATCAAGCCCATCTGGCTCATCTGGGATACTCTTCCCATCCTACAGTTCTTAATTGCATCTGCAAAGTCCCTTTTGTCACATAAGGTAACACACTCACAGACCCTAGGGCTGAGGGTATCTTTAGGGGCCACTGATCTGCCTGCCACAGTTAGTATCTGCTGTGGTCTGAGGACATCTGTGCTCCCTTGGGTCTTCGGCATGTGCCATTCCCCAAGGAAGCCACGGGCTCTCTCGAACATGTTCCAGTACCCCAGCCCCTGACACCCGCGTAGCGAGCTGCGGACACTGACCTGCTCGTCGATCTTCCGCTGCAGCTGGACCACTTTGTTCTCCATGCCCACATTGAGACGTTTCAGATGCTCTGCTGAGCGGGCCTCGATCCTGAGGGCCTTCAGCTCCCGCCTGGCCTTGAGCATCCGGAAGGCACATTGGATGACAATGGCTGCATCCCGCAGCCGCTGGAAGTGCCTGCGTGCCATCCAGCCCCGCACGTGCTTCTGGATGGTGGTGGCCTTGTGCTCCATGAGGACCTGGTGGGAGACAAGGACACACACCTTGTGGGTTTGCACTGCAGGACAGGAGTGAAGGAAGCATACATCGCTGCCTGTGGAGGGGAGAGCCCAGGGCAGCCTTGGTTCTAGGAGTTGCACAGAGAATGTGCACCCTAAGATCTAAGGCTTTGGTGGTTGCTTTGTAACACATTTTAGCAAGGTTCTGCAGCCCACGTATCCACAGGGAATCAGCTGTCAAACTCGTTTCAGCTTTGTTTTACGGGTTAGGAAATCAGTCTGAAAACCTCAAAGGTGTAGGGGTCTAATGATCATCCACTTGCTCTCTCCCCATTTAACAGGTGGAGGTCCCCTCCTGGTGGCACTGAGTTGGAAGTGAGATGCTTCAGTGAGTGTCCACAGCAGGCTAATGACTTATAATTACAAACTTGGTGTGTAACTCACTGGGTTTTGTTTTTTTTTCCCTACCAAGTTGAAAAACCACTCAGGAAATGAAAGCATCATCAGTGTGCTCGCCCTAATACCTGGCAAAATAAATGTGTGGAATAAATGAGTAAACAAGCAAACAGGCTGAGTGACAAACAGTGCCATAGCCATGAGTGACAGAGCTGGGAGCCACATCAGTACTCACTCTTTGCACGTGCTGGCCCTGCTGAGTGCCTCCCAAACATCACCTGCCCCTTCCACGGGAGCAGCACGCCGACGCCACCCATCACCCAAGAACCCTCACAGAACCTTCTCCCGCTGGCCTGGGATTCTCCACATATTATTACACCAGGGTGTGCTGCACTCTGACCACATTTTTATTATCAATTTAGTGTTTCACTTTTATTATTTAGAAAATCGCACCTTCTGTGATCATAGAAGAGATAGCTGTTCATTTAATGAAAAAGAAAACCATTTTAGACATTTCCTTCCAATTCAAGTCAGCTCTGTGCTTCAGATGTGTTGGTTCTACCTGGTTGAACAGATGTGTCCCGATGTGGGGCTTCCGAACCCAAGGGTTTTGGCTTCACTGGAACAACCCAAAGTGCAAGAGCCTGGCAGGGAAGGGTCAGGGTCTCCCTCCTGACCTCACCGTGTTAGGCTTCAAGCTCCTGCTCCGTTAAATGGAGGGGTTAGACCTGATGATGCCCAATACCACTGCCTGCTCTCAAGTGTGAATAAGCCCTAGGTGGGTCACCTGGCCCTGCTGTTGGCTGGCCTGGGCAGGTGACCTGGCTTCTCTGAGCAACTCAGGCATCAGAAAGGGTATGAAAACTGCCGTGGTTGGATGCTGGGCCCCTTCAAACCTCATGTTGAAATCTGATTCCCTATGTTAGAGGTGGAGTCTAACAGGAGATGTTTGAGTTATAGGGGCAGATCCCTCATGAACAAATAAATGCCCTTCTTCAAGGGTGATTTCTCACTGTTAGTTCTCATTACAGCTGCCTGTTAAAAGAGCCATTCTTGTGCTTCCTCTCTCACCATGCGATCTCTGCACACACTGGCTTCTGCCTCCCACCATGAGTGGAAGCAGCCTGAGGCCCTCACCAGAAGCAGATGTTCAATTGTGAACTTTCCGGCCACCAGAATTGTGAGCCAAATAAACCTCTTTTCTTCACAAATCAACCAGCCTCAGATATTGTTATAGCAACACTCAATGGACTAAGACAACAGTATGCACACCCTTCCTACCTTGTGGGACTTCAGAAAGGACTGGTGAGAGCAGAGATGTGAAAGCATTTAGAAAAAAGTTGGGAGCACTTGACAGAGGTTCATGTTGGCAGTAACTCACCTGTTGCTGCTTTAGTTCTGAATCTGCAGCCGTGAGGCCCTTAGGGTAGCTACTCACCTGGCGGTAGGTTCTCCGCACAAACATGGCCCGGGTGAAGGCCTGGATAACAACGGCAGCCCTGCGGACCCTCTGGTAGGCCTGGCGGGCCCTCTGCATGCGGTAATGTTTCTGGAGCACCACGGCTGCTCTGGTCCTCCGCAGATGCTCAGCCAGCCTGGGGAGCAAGAGGAAACGGGCAGTGTCAGGGAGAAAGTATTGACCACCCTGATGCAGAGGACCCTGAGACATCTGGAAATGCAAACCCCTACCTGGACACACCCAGGGGAAGCCAACTCTCTTCACTCCTAACAAATGTAGCAATGCCTTAGGCATTTGATGCTGAGGCTAGAAAAGCAGTGTTAGTTCTTTCCTTACGATCCCAAAAGGCTTCCCACAAGCTTCAAACTCAGTCAGAGTCTGACCTCCTCTATGATCCTTATCTTAGCACTCTTCTACCTCACTGTGCCTAGGCAGTCCTCATCTACTCACCAGCAGCATTCTACATCGTGAATTCACATTGCTCCCTGTCCTCTGCACCTCCCCAGGCTTGGAGATCCCAGGGGCTGTGCCTCCATCATCCTGGACCCACTGTCTCTGGCAGAGCAGGCACTGGGTAAGTGTTTGCTGAGTGACTAAAACCTTCTCAGGCCCACACCAATCTCTGTTTCCTTTATGTCCTCAACCCTTTTATGTCCTCAACCCTTTCTGCTCGGGATGCACTGAATGTGGTCATTTCCTCTGCTCTCTTGCCTTTCTGCGTTCCCATCTCACCTCCCAAAAAAAAGCCAGTCTAATACTTTCTCCCCTTCTGAAGTGTCTTGTTTGCTGCCAGGCCTATAGCAAGTGCTCAATTAGAGACTCAGTGTGAAATGCTACAAAGAACCTTGGAAATCATTCAGCAAAGCCTCAAAGGAAAAAGTGACCCACTCAGCCCATGTGTCACCTGTTTGCTGAAATGCATCTGATTCCCTAGTCTAGCTCTCTGGCCTCCAAACACAAGACTTTGTGGCAATCATTGTCACTTCCCTAAGAAATTCCTTTCTGGAGAGGGCACTGGACTTGAACCAGGCCTGGGTCCAAAACCTAGCAACCAAGGGTAGGGTCAGAGGGC
The DNA here is from genome assembly GCF_008728515.1 of Papio anubis. Classification (NCBI taxonomy): domain Eukaryota; kingdom Metazoa; phylum Chordata; class Mammalia; order Primates; family Cercopithecidae; genus Papio; species Papio anubis. The sequence continues at coordinate 41,945,776 of NC_044994.1, forward strand.
AGGCTGTCTTCAGCCTGTCCTGGCTGACACTCTCCTGCTGCTGCAGTGCCTCATCAGCTCAGTGTCAGTGAGGAAGGAACCCTGCAGTAGTTTCTTCTGCTCGGGGTCGAGCTGGGGGGTGGGCAGGGGAGGCTGATTGGCATCCTGGCTCCACCCTAGGTAACCACTCATGCGTAGACAAGCCACTCTCTCTCCATCCTGGCTTGTACAGTAACTCACAAAAGGGGCCCTCCAGGACCTTTGCAGCCCTAATCGCCCAACTCTAAGGCATTCTGAAATCTGTGGGGTAAGTAATGAGGCCAAGCACAGGTTAACTGTGCCAGGCTGTATTGGTCTCTTTTCCTAAAAGTAGTTTTTTACTTTGGGGTTTAGGCAAAAGAGAAATGGTTGGTTTGTGGCAAAACCAGTTGGTTCTAGTGCTGGTAGGATGGAGGGAGCCTGGGAGAACCAGGAGACATGGAAACTGGACCCACCCTCTGAGGTGAGAAGGGCATTGATTCCAGGGGTAGGCCCAGCTGCCGGGGAAAAGCCAAGAGGCAGACATGGCCCCAACAGGAACCACTCTCAGCACAGAGGAAGAGAAACCAAGTAGCTGAGAAAGGCAGACCCCCATCCTCCCCACCATGATCTGCTGCCCTGATCTGCCCCAGCCTGGCTCACCTGCGGGCCAGGTGTCCTCGGCAGTACCTCTGCAGGGTTAAGGTAGCCCCCTTCAGCCTGCGATATTTCACCTTCTGCAGCCACCCCCGGACAGTTTTCTGGATCATGATGGTGGCTGTCCGGAACTTGTCAGCCCGCAGCTTCTCCAGGTAGGCCACCTGGCCTGCTCGGAAGAAGATCTTGGTGCGGCCAAACTGGAACTTGTCGGGGTCCTTTACAAGGTAGGGAGGGGATCTGGTTGGTCACCAGTGAGCAGAGAAATAACATAGCCCATACCACCCTTGTTCTTCCAATGCAGAATCCTCTGACCAGACTTCATGCACCCCTCTCTGTAGACGGACACAAAGTCTCAGCATTTGCTTAACAGACCCCAAGACCCTACTATGGGCCAGACTCTAGAACATGGCAGTGAACAAGACACCTGCCCTTAAGGAGCTGACATCGTGGTGAGAGCAGACAGACAAGCAAATAAAGATGTTTCTGCTTTCAGAGAATGGTAAGGATTATGAAGAAAACAAACTAGGGGCTAGGGGGATGGGATGGGGATGCTCAAGGAAGGCAGCTCTGTGGAGGTGACATCTCAGCAAAGACCTAAATGAGCTGGAGGAGGCGGCCACAGAACAGAAGGAAGGAGGAAAGTTCCAGGAGAAGGGCAGAGTGGATGCTTATGTCCAGTGGTGCAACTGCTGGGTATATCTGAGGATCAGGAGAGCCAGGATGGCTAGCTGGGGGAACTGAAGGTGAGCGGTGGGAGAAGCCAATCACCAAAGGCCTTGTAGGTTACAGCATAAAATTGGGGTGAGAGCCACAAGTTTGAGCTTTGAGCAAGGGAATGACCTGATCTGATCAACATTTTAAACAGATTATCCTCAAATGGCCACAGAGTTGTATGCGTAATTACAGGATGCAAATAACCCCCAAATAAAACTATGAGATTGTTTTGGACCTGTAATTACTGTCTTAATTACATCCATTAGGTTAAAATTAGTTGGCCTTCCCTGGGCTCACCCCTGTGGATGAGGAAAGACAACCCAGCAGGGTTCCTGTGGACAAGCCTGGGACAGAGCACTGGGAGAGTAACCCACGATGACAGAGCTCTTTGTAAATCAACTGCCATCTCGTTTTGCTCACTGGCATGAAGACCATAATGAGAAAGGAAGGAATGAGCCAAGTCCAAGGAAAACACACACACAAGATTGCTTTTCATGTTGGCAAATGGCCCTGAAAAGTGCTGAGTCATCATTCTTCATAGGCTAAACCCCATTGGGTCACTAGGAGTCACGTTCCACACTCAGGGAAGGCTGTCCTGGCTGAGCTAAGGCTGAGGTGGTGGCACAACTTCCAGCTTCAGTGTCACTGACTGAGTCCCCAGCCTGGGCCAGGCTGCTGGTGAAGCTGGCAAGAGTGGGCTCTGGGCCTGGCGCTCCTCCCAGTGTCTGCTCAGAGCCATGCACCCACTGGGCCTTCAGCTCATGCTGAGAGGAACAGGGGCTGGATTGGGCTTGGGAGCTTTGAGGCAGCCACGGCCCTGCTTTGATCTCTGCCCTGCTGGGGAAAGCTCCATGCCTCAGCCAGGAGGGGTCAGGAAGCCAAAGCAGGGTAGCTAAACCCTCGAGTAGGGGGAGAAGCCTGGGTCCTCCAGCTGAAGCAGAGTCAGAGGCTGGGGGCTGCCTACCACATCCAAGCAGCCAGAGTACCTGCGCTTCATTCCCTATTCTGGAAAAAAAACAGGGAGGGATGATATGCTCTACAAACCCACTTTTTCTGAACAAGGATTTCTCTGAGGGTCTCACCTGCTCCACCGAGACACCCATCAGCCTCATCTCCACACTGTCCTCACCCTGTGTGTCTCTAGAACATCTCCCACCCAGATCTGCTTCCTTTAACCCTTAGAACTGACTGTTCACTGATAGATCAATCAATCATCTTTTGAGAATCTTTCTCCAAGAGTCAGACTGCAGGGCTGAAAGCAACCTTAGCAATCCATTCCATGCCACTCCTTTTACTTCACAGATGATAAAACTGAAGCCTAGAGTAGTGAAGTGACTTGCTCAAGGTGACTGCAGCAAATATCAAAGGATGACCCCAGATCTGGGTCTCCCAGGCCCCAAGTCTCCAACTGCAGCATCCCCTTTCGTGACACTGTCTCCTCTACACAGCGCTCACGTAGTTCCTTGTGCTCTGTGGGCTCCCTGTAGATGTTGTTAATACACTCCTTCACCACTGTGATGAAGGTTCAGGCTTGCACAACAGCCACTCTCCATGATGTGGTCCTCTAGAGTTACGGCCGTCGTCAGATTACACTATTATTAATTCTGGAGGGCAGGGTCCATATAATGCACTCTTTTTATAGCCCTCACACTAACCCCTCTAGATTAGAGTACAAATAATTAGGTATGTATCCGTGGAGTTAAAGAACAAACAAATTCAGGTTAAGAATGATAGGGGCAATTCCTAAAATCCTTGCAGGGGAGAGGCCACCAGAATCGACTTTTCTCCCCGAAACAACCACAACAATTTATTAAAACCTCACTGACAGCCTAATGAAGCAGCCCCCAGCCCCAGGCTGCCTCTCCAGGAAGGTGGTCTTGAAGCGCCTGGTGCCTGTCCGGCAGGCCACCTTTGTCCCCACTTCTTTCCTCATTGTTCTATTCTAAAACATACTTAGCACTTGCTTGGGACAGGGTGGGGAACTGGCATGTGCCCTTCTAAGTTAACAGGAGGCTCTGTCAAGTCTTGGTTTTCTTGATACGAGTCCCAGGTCACTCAGCATGAGAAGTATGGGTGTCCGGATGTGGCCCAAGAAAAGGAGAAAACTAAAAAGGAGGAAACAGAAGGTCCCAGGGAAGTCTTTAGCACTAGAGTCTCTATTCAGTCTCCAGGAAGGATAACTACGCTCAGTGACATTACTCAATCAGACTGGATCAGAGGGCAATGTAGTTTAGACAGTGGGAGTTAGAATCCGTACACCTATGCAACCTTGGGCAATTTATATCAGCTTTCTGTGCCTCAGTTTCCTCATCTGTAAAATGAGGCTGACTTCTGTATATTCCTCATATGATGAGCCATTACCGGCAGGTTTCTAGTCATGAGCAGCTCTTGGCTGGTTCCCATGCAGCCAGCTGCACAAACTCACATATTCCTGTGACAACCAGGAATTGTGCTAGGAACACAGCCACAACAGGACCCTTGTCATTTATGTGTTCACAGTCTGGGGAAATGACAAGTCCTCAATTACAACATAAGGGGATGAATGCAATACACGGAGGGAGGAGGTGAGTGCTGCTGGCCCATAGAAGATGGAGTAGCTAACATCTGGGAGACTAGGAGGTATTTCAGAGCTCAGTTTGGAAGGCAAATACCACTTTGTCAGGCAGGCGAAAGAGGGGGAAAAAGCATTGCAGGCAGAGGAAGCAGCATGTATTCATATAATTTTTCTTTAGGCAAGTCACTTGTTCTTTCATTCATTCCATAAATATTAGGTGGGTTCCCCCTGTGTATTAGGCTCAGTGCTCATAATTAAGGAGGTGGCGTCAATGTAAAGACACTGTTCTCTATGAAAAAGGACACACACATCTGGAACATGGTCAGCATGCTATGGGCTCTAAGAGTGACATGAAGTACCACATGCTACACCAGGGGAAGAAGGAGGGAGAAGCTGCACTGAAGCCGAGCACTGAGAAGCAGGTAGGCTCCCCATCAGTGGAGAGAAGAGGCAACTGTGCCAGGAAAGGCCCAGTGTCCTGAGCACATCACAGCAGCAACCCCAGGCAGTGGCATATGGTCCTGTTAACTGGAGGGGAGCCCAGTGTGAGGGCCGACTCAGCCAGTCTGATCTGGGTCCCCTGTAGAGTTCCCTGGCTGGGAATCAGAGGTCTTGGTGGTAATCCTGGAGAAATCCAGGGAAGGAACAGAGGAGGGAAACTATGACCCCAGACAAATGAGAAGGCAGCCACCTGGCAGAGTGGGCTGCTCGCAGGCCCTGAAATTAGCTGACCTTTAACAGAGATTTTTCTTGTCCATAAAAAGAAAGATGTTAAAATGTGGACACTGAAAGGTAGACCACAGCAAAAACTTCAAATGACCAGAGTCCAACTAACTACAGTCCTTGATTAACCAGCCTGTTACCCCCTCACCCTGTTAAAAAAAAAAAAAAAAAAAAAAGATGGCATGGCAAGGGCAGTTTAGGCTCTCTTTTTAAAAAGGAAACTTTAAAGCTATGCCTACATTTACTATAATATTCTGCACTGTCTATAGCTAGACTTGAGCAGCTAAGATGATGCTCAGAAGATGGCTGCAACACATTTACAAAATGAAATGTGACCTTAGATTTGAATCATCTGGCAATGAGCTACTCCAGATGAACAGATTTTCCTAACAGAAAACTTGAAAAAATAAAACTTCTGAGGTAATTTTTATTACCCTGTTCAAGTGATTTTTGATATAATTTAACCTTTATTGAGCCATTAATGATCATACTCTGCTGTAATCCCTGAAATGTCTGGCACCATGGAAATGTTTAAGGATTTGCCCCTCACAAAAGGCCCCAACAGCTCTGCTTCTATAGTTCTTCAGTCTCCGCTGTCAGGTGTGAGTTCAAATTGTTTCAATTAAAACATAAAATCTATTGCCTTACTTAAAACAAGTATCTGGGGGAGGGCCTGAGGCTGGTGATGCAACCAGCTAGATGCAGCAGCTACCTTCTCCTCTGCTGGCTTCAGGGCTAGGCCTGGGCTCCGCATCAGAGCCCTTACGCAGGTATACCAGATGGGCCATGCTATGTAGCCCCTGAGAACTGGAGAAGCCAGAGATTTGGGCCAGCAACTTGCAGTCAGGAGCAGCCTCATCATAAACTCAAGCGAGCTGTATAAAGAATTGTTGGGGTTCAGTCAGGCTGGTGGGCAAAATATTAGAGATAGTTATAGAAATAGACACATATCTTCTTGGAAGGATGAGAAGTTTACATAACTTCGGTAACAGATCTGGCTGAAGGCGGCCTGATCCCTTTATCTTTAAACAAATTAAAATAGTAATAAAGAAAGGCAGAGCAGTTTACCTAGCTAGCTTGTTTACTCATATAATCTTAAGACTAACCTTTGATGTACCATGGGTGCATAATGGCTTTTTTATTCGGGAAGTCCACAATGTCAATTACTCTCTAATGGTGTTGACTCAAGCTTTTAATTAATCTTACTGCATAAATGTGAGTCTGACTAGCTGATGAGGGCCGAGTTGCAACTGTTTACAGGACTCAGCAGGGAGCCTGTAAGTGGCTCAGACGCTTAGCTGGACTGGCAGAAGAGAATATCTGTGTGTCAGTGTAGTTTATTCACCCGTCGCCGGGTCAGGGGTCTGCAAGGGACAGACTCCCCGTAGCTGGTGTCCTCGAGAGGAGCACTGCCACAGAATTCCATTTTCTATGCCTGCTGAGCTGTGTCATGGGGTCGGGGGAAGCGGGAGGGATAGCATTAGGAGATAGACCTAATGTAAATGACCAGTTAATGGGTGCAGCACACCAACATGGTACATGTATACATATGTAACAACCCTGCATGTTGTGCACATGTACCCTAGAACTTAGAGTATTGAAAAAAAAGAAAAAGGTTGGGAAGTGCTCTAGGTAGGTGACTGGGTTGTCTTTTTTTTTTTTTTCTCCTAGTCACTGATGTAGGAAAATGGGTTAGTATCCTAGAAATAGATTCAATAAGAAGGATGAAGACCAAAAAAAATGTAGATAACAATGCCACCCCTTCAATCTTTAGGGGCCCTGGTCAGGCCTCTCCTGGAGCTGGGCTGTGTGGCTCACCTTGATGAGGTTCTCCAGGACAGACCTGCAGATAGCCTTTTTGTCTGTGTTGGCGAGCTCTCTCTTCTTGACCAGCACCCGATACCGGTTGAAAAAGTCATGGTAGGCCCACCTGGAGGGAAAGCAAAAGGGGCATCAGATGACATGTCCTGCCTCTTGGCCACACAAAAGCCATGAGTGACCTCAAACAGTGCCCCATGGGGTCTACACTGTGGCGCAAAGTCATTCTTCAGAGCAGCAAAGAACAGTTCCAGGGGAGTTTGTCCTCCCCAGGGCCCTCCAAGAATTTCAGTGTGGAGGGCTGGAAAAAAGGTGAGCTTTGAAGGTACTTCTTAGAGGACTAAACAGGAGGTTTCTGCCTGATATGGTTTGGCTGTGTCCCCACCCAAATCTCATCATGAATTGTACCTCCTGTAATTCTCACACGTTGAGGGAGGTACCCAGTGGGAGATAACTGAATCCTGGGGGTGGTTCCCCCATACTGTTCACTGTTCTCATGGTAGTGAATAAGTCTCATGAGATCTGATGGTTTTACAAGCAGTTCCCCATTTCGCTTGGTTCTCATTTTCTCACCTGCCGCCATGTAAGATGTTCCTTTGCTCTTCCTTTGTCTTCTGCCATGATTGTGAGTCCTCCCCAGCCATGTGGAACTGTGAGTCCATTAAAGCTCCTTTTATAAATTACCCAGTCTCAATAGTGTCTTTATTAGCAGCATGAGAACAGTCTAATATACTGCCCAAGCATGCAGTGCTCCACTCCTCAGAAGCAGGAGCCTTACCTGGAGCACAGCTTTATTTTCAAATGTTGGTTTTCTTATAGAATACTGCTCATTGTAAAAAGCTGTTTAAATGCAGAAATATGTACATTAACAAATAACAAGTGGCCGTAACCTAACCCCTGGAGAGATAACACGGTTTATGTTTTCATCAGTATAGAAGGAACTATTTTTCTCCCCAAAGTAGATTTTGCTTGTGATTTTTTTCTTCTGATTATTAGAGTAATTCAGGCCCACTGTAAAGAAAATGTCCAGCAATTCACATAATCAAGAGCATTTACAACACCCCTACCTATGTAGGTGAGTGCTGTTTTGGTCTGTGTGGGAGATGAATCTTTAAGAAAGGCTAAGTTTTCCCCTTGGTCTGTGAAATGATCTCCACTTAAATAAATGCAGTCTTTCCGATAAGCAAATCTGCTATTCCCAGGTAGGGTCTGTCCCTTTCTCATTAAGGTGGTCTCAATTCATACATATACTCATTCTCCTGAAACTGATTATTCTCTCAATTTTTGGGAGGTATTCAACAACTTCCACATACAGTCATGTAGTGACTCAGCACAATCTCCACTCTAAGGAGACTGAATTTTCACTCTACGTCCCTCTGAAGGTCAGTCCAGCCTATTCCCACTTTCTCTGCGTCCTCAGCGGAGGTGTACAGGCAGCACCCACTCTCATCTTCCGAGGCATGTGCTGTCCATACCCCTCACATGGAAGTAATTTATGTAACGGTCCAACTACCTGACATGGACAGGAGACAGGGAAATACTGGATAGAAGAGGACAGTTCCCTGGCAAAGGTCCCACCCTCAAGCCTGGATACCTGTGGCCCTAAATGAGGAGGTGCATTCCTGTTTTTGTGACCAAAAAGTTGCCGTTTGGCCCACCACACCCCCTATCCTATACCTATATAAACTCCAAACCCCAGGCTCCAAAGGCAGACAAGGAGACAAAGAGACAAGCAGGTGAATGGCAAAACAGCACGAGAGAGAGAGAGAAGAGAAAGAGCATCTGAACACTGAGAGGAGTTCACCTGGGGGGTTTGGGAGAGGAGTTCGGCCACTGCATGGTCAAACTCCAGGGGAAGATCATCTTCCCACTCTATACCCCGCTTCCAGCTCCCCATTCATCCCGCTAAGAGCCACCTCCACCACTCAATAACCACCCCCCAGGAACCATCATTCAAGTCCATGTGTGACCCGATTCTTCCAGGACGCTGGACAAGGGCCCAGGTACCAAGCGGGCACTGAGCTGGTTAACACTTAAGCCATCCACTGACGGCAGAGCTAAAAGAGCACTGTGACACTGGGGCTTCAGGAGTTGCAGGCTCCCACCCTTAGATGCTGCTGTGGCGCTAGAGCCCAAAAGGGCTTGTCCCGGTTCCTGCACCTGCCCTTATGCCTGCTCCCCATTCCGTAAGGGGTTTGAGCTTAGAGCAGCAAAGAGAGAGCCACAACCCCATAGCACACCCTGTGACGGGGGGGCCAGGGAACTCTCCAGTCTCAAACTCAGGTAAACTCACTCATTTTGAGATATTAAAAGAGAGTAAGTGGCTTGTATCCCTTCTCCTGGAGCACATCTGCCTTTTAAGAGGGCCCTTTAAAAATGTCCAAAGAAACAAGGTAAAAGTTTGGCCAGGCATGGTGGCTCACACCTGTAATCCCAGCACTTTGGGAGGCTGAGGTGGGTGGATCATTTGAGGTCAGGAGTTCGAGACTAGCCTGGCCAATATGGTGAAACCCTGTCTCTACTAAAAGTACAAAAATTAGCTGGGCATGGTGGTGGATGCCTGTAGTCCCAGCTACTCAGGAGGCTGAGGCAGGAGAATCACTTGAAGCTAGGAGGTGGAGGCTGCAGTGAGCTGAGATCATGCCACTGCACTCCAGCCTGGGTGACAGAGACTGTCTCAAAAAAAAAAAAAAAAAAAAAGGAAAAAAGAAAAACAAGTACTGTGGAATATCACATACAGCTTTGGATTCAGCTGCAGCATGGTGGGCAGTAGGGGCACACCGTGCTCTGGAGCAGGTCCTCTTAGAGTTCCAGATCTTCCAGCATTGCGGCCCTTGGGTTCCTAGGAGGCCCTGTTCCTCCCAGCAGCCTGGGATGAGAAGGAAAATGGAGGCTGAGCTCCTTGCCTTTCCCTCTCCTCATCGCTCCTTTGCAAACACTTTACTTGGTCTGGTGGAAGACATCTAACACAGTCACGGGTCTCAGAGAAGGGGTGAGTATAAGAGCAAACAACAAAATGACATCTCTCCCTTTTCCTTTTTCTCTATGTAAAATGGCTCCTTACCATTAAAAAATTAAGTTTGAGCTATAACTCACATACTGTAAAATATACCCCTTTAGAGTGTACAATAACTGTTAGTATATTTGCAAAGTTGTGCAACTATCACGCCCTACTCTGCCCTATTCTCCCCTCTTCACAGGTCCTGGCAACCACTAACCTACTTTGTCCCTATGCCCGTTCCCTCTTTAATTGGTCCCGTCTGTCACGCACGTAGTGGCACACGGGAACAAGAGCCCGTATTCTGCTCAGAGCTCATGAGTCTTTACAAGGCCCTGCTCATCAGGCTACTGGTCCATGTGGATTCCCTTCAGAAGGAAGGGCGCAGGGCACTTAGAGCACCGAGGTCTCTGTTTTATGGCCTGGGAAAGGGTTGCTCTGCCCTTTGCCCTTTACTCACCCAGCAGAAACTATTTCCTGCCCCTTTAGTAGTGGAAAGACTGTGAACCAAACCCATTGAGTCGCTGATTATCTCTAACAGGCGGCTTTAAAAATGGAAACATTTAAGGTTATTTGCCTAGCTATATGCTGTTTTAATTATTTTATCATGTACAGTAAGTATCCAGAACACTCCTAAGCCCTGACCCATACTTGAACAACTTAATGCTGGAAGCCTGAGAAAGAGATTGCCAGAGCTGACAAGCTGTCCATGAGATGTGCGTTTTCTTTTAATATACACCAGCACCACTGAATTTCTTCCAGGCTCTTCCTGTGTCGGCCCCCAAGTTTTAAATATAGACACTTCTCTTGGGGCAAGATGGATTTGGGTAAGAATCAGGTGGAAGAAACCATATGAAAAAGGGCCTCACAGAGTCGGAGTCCCCTGGGTCCCTATGCTCGCCATCCTTCTTCGACTCTTTCGGCTTTGCTGACCCAAAGGCTCAGGTGCGGTCTCCCCTTTTAAAGCTGCCCTGCCCTTTCCTTCTGTGTGTCTTTCTGAGGGCACTGCCCACATTATGCACCATGGTTATTTGCGTACACACTTGTTTTAGTTCTCCTTAAGAGTTTGCAGTTTCACTGGGGAAATAATTAAAGCATCATTTAGCTGGGCTAAAAACCTTAAATGCTTCTAATTTGAAAACCTCTTACTGCTGACAGATCCATAACTCAAGGAAATTACTAGAGTGAGGAGCTGTGGCTGCAAAGATATCAAGGCCAGTACAGGACGAACCTGGAGAACAGAAAGACAGAAGCCTGGCTCTGACACCAGCCGGCAGTGTGACTGGGGCCAGTCCCAGCCCGGATGCCTCCCCTCCCCTACCTGTACAGTGGAGAGAACATCACCTACGTCATAAAAGCACCCACAGGGCTTTCGTAGCCAGGGAGTTCAAGAGATGGGGTGTATGGAGAGCTCCAAAGCTTCTAAAGACCATAATTCTCTTCTTTCCTGCCTAAGCTACTCCCTTCCCCTTTTCTTACAAAGGTGTCCTTCACACACAGCTGTACTACAGACAGGGTGTGCAGACAGGCTGAGGGGAGAGGAGATGCCAGCTCCTGTGTGAAGGGAAACCGTCCACTGAGAAGCAGCACCATTGCTTCGTGGCCGTGAGTGTGGGGACACCCTTAGGAAGGACCGAGAGAGGTCGGTGCCCACTACAGGGTCCGGGCATAAGGGCTGTAAATGCGTCGCTCCCTGAAAGACCCAGCATCAAATGTGAATTCTCCTTTCTGTGGATTTCTGTGAGAAAACCCTCAGAGATAAAACTCTCACAAGAAAGGCTCCCTCACCTTTGAGAGGAAAATCTTCAACGTAAAGCTCAAGAGAAATTGTGATTCTTTTTCCAAAAATAGAACTTTTTAAAGGGGCTCTCTGATTTGGTGGGGACCTTTGGGTGGGCGTTCACTGCAATCACCTAAAGCTGTAACAGCCCACTCATGAAGACCACGGGCTGTCCAGGGTTTCTTGAGGCTGCCGTGACAGACTCTCCCCCTCTCACAGCATTTTAGCTATTCCCGAGTCCACTGCGGGACAGAGAGCATTCTACCTCGCGTTGTGGGTATGTTCATGCAAGGGCAGTTTCTCTGCAAGACTTGCACCTCCTTCAAGTCTGTCTCTGATCCCTGTTTAACCTTTACAGCCCCTATTGTCATGGTGTCTTTATACTTGGTTGCCAATTACAGTTTTAAAAATGGGTATTCTCCTGACCATTCAACATGTTAAATCTTTTCTCGCTACCAGTGTTTCTCACAGAGGGTACTACTGGCTTTGGGGCAGCATCCTTGGGTGTGGGACAGTCCTAACCCCATGCAGCATCTTTGAATCATTATCCCCGACTCCATTCACTGAGACATCAAAAATGCCCCCAAATGTTTGTAAAAAGTTTACTCCAGAACATGGTTTTAGTGCAGGATAACTTCTTGACTTCCATCACCTCCATAGCATGACACCCACCCTCATCGGGTGGCCATGGAGACGCCCTTTCCCATTTGGTGTAGCTCTGTGGTTCGCTGGCCAGGAGCATCTTTTAACCCCATCACCCAATCCTGGGCTTGGCTGCTCTTCCATTTCATTCCATATCAATGGTGGGAGAAGAGCCCTCATCCCAAGTCTAGTGACTCCAGGAATGTAATTCTTACTCAGCCCTGCTCTCCCTGGATTCTGACTTGCTTGTCAGGGGCCTGGCTGAGCGTTCTGGACTTCAGTGGCATGCTTCCTCCAGAATCAAGGCCTTCTTCACCTGGAGTGCCTCTAGCTTGCTGGGGAGCAGGGTCAAGGAGTCACAATTGGGTGTATGGGAGAAGCTCAGGACCCGTGACTGCTTCCTGGTAGGAAGAGGGCGAGATCAGAGACAGTAACAAAGGCCAATATGGGATGAACCAGGGCAGGCATTCAGCAGAACCCACCAATCTGGAAAGATGTCTCCTTGTAATGAGCTCCTCAGGCTCAAGGTGGGGAGCGGTGGCACAGCTGCTGAGAATGGTGCAGGAAGCGCAGTAGTTTTGGGATGTTGTTTGGCTAACAAAGCTCCCATATAGAGCCTAACACTGGATTTAACCATCTGCACGTGCAAATATTCTGCAGAAGAACATGCCTGCTTGCAAGGGCCCTGATGGACCAATGTGGACAGACGGCATGGAGCTGCAGAGTTACAGCACTTTGTGCTTCTTCTCCCTTGGGCATGTTTCCTCATGAGGTGACTGGCTGGATCAAACAAACCCTAGAGTCCCTCCAGTAAGAGCATAAGGCTCTAAGTCACATAACTTCTATGACATCAGTCCACATAAAGAATCTCTAAAGATGTCCTGATGGGTAACCCGAGAAAATGATAAAGAATCCCTCAGGGCTCCGCCGGTCAGACTTAGGTGGGTCAACGCATCCTTTCAGGTACTCCACTATACCATCATGCAACCTAGCTCAAGGATTCCTCGTCACATGGAGGTAGAATGCAGGAAGCATGCTTCTCTTCTTGTTAAAGAGCCTTACAGGAATCTATGAGCTTCAGTGGGACTTTGTTCCCTACAAGGTCTCACATGAAAACCAGTAGCAATTTGCGGGGCAGAGTTGTTTGGCCATGCTGTGAAGGCATACCTACCAGGACCAACAGGCTCTCTCTGGGTATTGAGACATGGATAATCTTTATTATGCCACCAAGCAACACACGCTTCTTTCCCTTTTTGAAGGAACAAATCAGCAGAGAAATAGATGATACTGCATACAAGAGTTTCCCTTGGAAGTATACTGGGGATGGACAAAACTTCTAAAGGGACATAAGAGGCCAAAATCAGAGAAGAGAGGGACACCTTATCAAAGGCTCAGAGGGACAGGCATCCTTAACCTGTGGACATGCGGTATGGTGGCTCCACCCCTTTCTATCTGGAGGACTTGATCTGATCACTTAACTTTTCTTGGGTATATTTCTTTATCCATTAAGTTAAGTTGTCACTGCCAATCTTGCCTTCCTCAATGGTCAATGTGATCCTTTCAACAAATGGTCCTGGGACAAATGGATAAATGCATACAAAAGAATGAGATTGGGTTCTTCACATCTAATACATAAATTAACTCAAAATGGATCAAAGTCCTAAAATAGTAAAACTCTTAGAAGAAAACACAGATGTTAGTCTTTGTGACCTTGGGTTAGACAATGGTTTCTTAGTTATGACACCTAATGCACAACCAAATAAATAGATTTCTTCAAAATTAAAAGCTTTTATGCTTCAAAGAACACTATTAAGGAAGTGAAAAGATGGTTCACAGAAAGGAAGAAAATATTTGCAAGTCATACGTCTTATAAGGTTCTCATATTCTTAATATATAAAGAACTCCTATAACTCAACAACAAGACAAGTAACTCAATAAAAAAATGGGCAAAGGAGATCAATAGACATTTCTCTAAAAAAGATGTACAAATGGCTAAGCACATGAAAGATGCTCAGCATCATTAGTCATCAGGAAAACACCAATCAAAATCACAAGGTATCTCTTCACACCCACCAGAAAGGCTGTAACGAAAAAGACAGACAAGAACAAATGTTGGTAAGAATGCATAGAAATGGGAACCCTCGTGTATACTGCTGGTAAGAATGCAAAATGGTACAGCCACTGTGGAAAAGAGTATGGAAGGTCCTCAGAAGAGGAGAGTGTTACCATATGACACAACAATTCCACTCCAAGGTATACCCTCAAGAGAAAAAATGTGTCTACACAAAAACAGGTACACAAGTGTTCATAGCAGCATTCTTCCCCAAAAGTAGAAACAACCAAACATCCATCCACTGATGAATGGATAATATAAAACGTGCTGCGTCTATCCGATGAAATAATATTCAGCAATATAAAGGAATAAACTACTGATGGATGCTGCGCATGGATACCTCTTGAAAACATCCCTGAATGAAAAGAGCCAGACACGAAAGGACACATATTATATGATTCCAATTATATGAAAAATCCAAACTGGGCAAATCTATAGAAATAGAAAGTAGGTTCCAGGGGCTGGGAGCGGGGACTATTAATGGGCACAGGGTTTCCTTTTGGGGTGATAAACACACTCTGAAATTAGACAGTGGTGATGGTTGTATAATTCTGTATATAATGAAAATCACTGAAATTGCATACTTTAAAAGGGTGAATTTTATAGATAAATTATACCTAAATTTTGAAAAGATAACATAATGACAACATAAGAGGTCTGTGGGTGGCCTTTATAAAGTAATATATACGATTTGTCATTTCAGCTCTGAAACTCATGGAGCGGTTCCTAGTGCAAAGGTTGTCAGATGCTCACCCAGCACTCACACCATCAGAAACACTCCATATTTGCCTTTCCCTTTATCCCTCAACTATGTCCTGGGCCTCCTAGGGGAACACAGGCCCAGCCCCCTTTAGCGGCCCTAGAACTGAAGCCTGCAGAACTTTGTTGCAGAGAGAAGGAAACAATTCCTCCCCACTGGCTCTGAGCTGGAGCCGAGACACAAATAGGAAAACCCGATCCATCCTAACACTGCCTGGATGTGACAAAGTAGCTTATAGTTGACCCAGGGGCCAACACATGCTTCCAGGGTAATGACTTTAAGGCAGGATGCATTTTTCAATCACCTGGGAAACCTTGTCAAAATGCAGATGTCCAGGGCTCAGTCTCAGGCTCTGACTTAACAGGTCTGAGGCCACCCAGCTTCTGAGGCTGCTGAGCATGTCCTCATGACTGACGCGTAGCCCTGCGTGAGAACTCCCGGGTCAGACTCCAGTCCAAAGGAACAAAGACAGATCTCAGGCAAAAGAGCCAGACCCAAAAGCTGTGAGATCCTGAGATAATGACTCATATCATTCCAAAATCAGTTCTGTATTATTCTTCCTCTGTGGGATGTTTAATAGCAAGGGAAGTAACTGTGCATTGGTTTTAAATTCAACCATGATTAAATAGGGAGAGGAAGCAAGCCACTTCTAAAGCTTTCCTCTAGTTCTCCAATCTTATGCTATTTACTCTTTAGGGGGTTGGGGGGAAGGAAGTTGAGGAAGAAGTGCAAGTCTTTTCAGAAAGCACCACTTTTATGAAGTAAAGGTGGGATGGTGTGAAGGAGAACTCAAGTTCATGCAGAGTTTTTTTTTTTTTTTTTTTTTTAATATAAACATCACACATTCAAGTAGTCCCCCCGCCACACACACACTTTTCGGGGTAAGCAGTATTTGCTTCACAACTTCTCCAGGACACAAAGCTGCTGACTCTCTGGAGAGGGAGACAGATGACCGCACAGGCACGAGACCCAGGAGCTGGGTGACGGGTGGATGAGCCTCTGTTCCTGGGCAGTGCATTTATCACAGTGCTTTATGTGCATAACAATGGACATATTTCTTAGCCACTGCACAGCATTTCAAATTGAGTGATACATTTTCATTTTAAATCACACTCACAGAGGGCCATAATTCTCAGGGAGGATAAAAATAGATAGGGAAGCCCGAGGGCAGGCTGAGGGAACACCCAGCAGCCACTGCTGTCCTGCAATGCTACATTCCTGCTCTCTGGCTTGGTGGATTTTGGTGGCAAATGGCATGTATTAATTTGAGGAAGGGGGGTGAGAATTCCTCTTCCAGGGCATCAGTAGGCTGGATGCAGGAACTCTGCCTAAAAAGCCCTCTGCTTGGGCTCTTGGGGAGCAGCCCTGTGGATAATTCATCACAGGCTTCTGCAGGACTGGGATGACGCATTTTCTTTTCCTTTGCCATCTCCCTCACTTTGGCTGATTCCTCACAAGGAATGTTGGAGATGGCATAAATTGTAATTCCCTCAATCAAAGAAGGCCATTGAAGTTTCTTTTGGAAACAGCTGTTCAAAGTTGTATAGTTACTTGACAAGCTAATAAAAGCTGAATCACTTCACTGTGCTGAGTTTTTAGCAGCCAAAGAGCTGAATTTTTGTAGAAAACTCCCAATTTATCCATTTATCCAGCACCCAACTCAGGTCCCTCTGGTCCCATGAGGGTCTCCTAAAGTCAGATCAATAAAATAACTGTTCAACTCCACATTGAAGCTAGCACACATTACACTTGTATATTTCCTTCAGTAGCTAACACCTTACTGGGCACATAGTATCTACTAAACCTCATTTGCTTTATCCCCAGATATAGTAGACACACACCAATCTCCTGGATTAAGCAGTTAGGTAGCATTATTATTTTAATCAGAGACGTCACTCCAAACGGTTACCACGGTTGGCGGATGGAGAAGATTAAGCAATGGTGCTGAGTCAAAATATTACAGGTGTAATAGCTTCCCACCTTCTCACCACTCATCCTCAAAGTAAATGCCATCCTATGTGCTATGGCTTGGTTGTGGTGAGAGGAAAAGGATTAGGCTCTAGATTAAATGGTGAGGATGATTCGACTGCAACTCAATACAGTACTAACAAAAGTGACACAAAACCACAGTGCTTCTTTCCAAAAGTTAACATTTCAAATAGCAGTTGGGGGAGGGAATCCTCTCTTTGACCCTTTAGCAAAACCTGCTAAGATGGCAAATGCCAGGAGGATATGGCAGCATTCTGGATCTAAGTCCACACATTTAAGTCACAGAATTAGAGAATGGTTCCTGTGATACCAGAAATACAGTCATTCCTTCCTTCCCTACAATTTCCACAATACCTGTAATTACAAAAAGAAATGGTACAGACGCACTTGTAAGTATCTGCTAGAAAAAAGTCCGAAACAATTAGAATAGCAGTAAAAGACAGCTATCAGCTGCCCCTTAAGAGTCCAGGGGTTGTGGGCATTTTGACTCTGCTGGCAGCTCTGATTTGCAGTGAGGTGGAATGAATAGTAGGAGAATCCATTTTCCATACGGGTCTAAAGACTTTGGGGAAATGCATTCTTTTAGCTGCTAAAAATGACGTTGTGATGAGGCAAAATCACACCTGGTCTCCCAGCATGCTACAACTAGAGGAATAAGCAGTAGGAATGGGGCAGTGAGCGGCCAGAGAAATCTTCTGTAACTTACTGTGGCTCCTAGCCTCAGGCATCATGCTGCTCCCTGGCAGACAGTCTCTTCACCTTTCAAGGCCCAGCTCGTCTCACCTCCTCAGTGAAGCTGCAGCTCCTTCTGCACTTGCACTACAACCTTGCATCTGGTTATACATATGTTGTTCTGTTTCAATCTCATATCACTTCCCTGCTGTGAGCTCCTGCTGGGCAGGGCCCATGACTTGCATCTTTCAATCCCTCCCAGGAAGCAGCACAGGGCTAGATGCTCAGTGCAGGATGAGACATGGAAGAGAAAGATTCCCAGGAGACAGGGACACCACAAAGGCCAGAAACTGTTCTCATTCTACATAGAGCCCATGTGAGCCCCTAGAAGCAAAACCCTCTCTCTCCCCACTGGCTTCCCCCTCTAAAACAGACCATTTTGCATGGAGACAGCAAGACCAGTAGGAGTGTGGACAACACACACCATCACTCTGATTTCACACAGCAAGGCTTCACGCTAGCTCAGCCGGTGAATCAGAGGTGGCAGAGATGTGTATAGACCTCTGCCTGAGCATGGTCTATGGTTAACCACATCAGATCCATGGACTTCTAGCTCCTCTGTAACGTTCTCTAAGGAGAAACCCTTGAAGCAACATCCTGTGCAGACTCTTGTCCTATTATTGAACAATTCATTCTGTTAAAAAGTTCTTTGTGAAATCTGTGGCCCCTTGTATACTAGAGGGGTCCCCGAGGTTCCACCTGGCTTAGAATACCTCATTGTCACATGCTTTCCTTGTTTCCTCTCCCCTGCTTGACATGGTCCTAATGTTCACAGCTCCTACCTGACAAGTCCTCCATGAGCACCTTGGGTCTCTCTGCTCGCCTCCAGACCTCTGCTCTGTACAGCACAGGATGGTTGTGAGGACCTGTGATCCCTCAGTTTCTCGTACAGTGATCCTCAACAGTTTAACATGGGACATTCAGCTCCAGTCTGTTTTGACAGACTTTACATGTTTTTTAAACTGAGCTTTCTAATTGCTTGGAGAGATCCGGGAATTTCAGAGTGCTCTTTTGAGGTGGCCACACATGTTGGGATTTCACAAAAACACTACCATAAAGTGCTGAGATAGACACATTCTATCCAGATAGTTACACCCACAGGGAGGTAGCATCTTGCTCATATCCCAATGAGTAATAAATATCTTATTAAATGCTCAAGTGTCCAGTGCTGGCTGAGAACTCCAGATACATTATCTAATTCCTTATAACAACCTACCAAGTGAGTATGATCATTCTCTTTAAGGATAAGGAAACCCAGCCTCATTGAGATTAATTTACTTCTCCAAGGTCACCCAGCCAAGAAGTGTGGGAGTCAACGTTTGAATCCAGGCCTGACTCCAAAGTCCAAGAATTCAACTACCAGGCTCTTTCAGCTCTCTGACAGGCCACAGCTCTGCAGTCTGAACTCCCACAAGCTAGAAAGAAGAGGGAATAGTTTTGTACTGAGTCTTAGGTTTGGAGCCAGCCCCAGAGGGCAGTCTCTTAGGATCTCGCTTTACCCCCTTCTCCTCTGATAAACCTTTGCTGGGATGGTAACACTTCCTGCACACGAGCAGTAAGATGCTTGGCAGCAGCAACAACATAGCTTGGGGCAGAGAAACGGCAGGTATAGGCCTAGCTCAACCACCAACCAGGTTGGTAATCTTGAGCAGTTCACTTCCTTGTCTGTGTCTCACTTGTAAACATGCGCTTTACATCCTGATGCACCCATCCCTATAGATAACACTGAAATATGACCATGCCACAATGTCCTTTCCTCCCCAAATTGCTCTCTCCCATTTTCCACCCCAAGTTATTTCCTGAAAAAACCAAAAACAGTATATTGGTCACAACTGTAAAACAAAAATAAAATTCTAAAGCCCCCAACTATCTGAATGGATCCCTTCTCGCAGCTGCGGGTATTCCAAAGATAACCTGAAACACTAGTTCAGGCCATGCTGGGAATGGGGAGCTGGGCATGCCTCATTATACCCTCCTCGCTTTGGAATTACTGATAGAACAGACTCTAAATCTGATAAGAAACGTTTATGATCTATTCTCTCTGAAGCCTGATACCCGGGGAGTTCGGCTGCATGACAAAACCTTGGTCTCCGCCACCTTTTATCATAACCCAGACAGTCCTTTCTATTGATAATATCCCAACCAATTGCCAATCAGAAAATCTTTGAATATGCCTGTGACCTGGAAGCCCCCACCTTCCGGTTGTCCCACTTGCCTGAACCAAACCATTGTATATCTTACATGTGTTGAGTGATGTTTTATGTCTCTCTAAAATGTATCAAACCAAGTTGTTGCCTGACCACCTTGGACACATGTTCTCAGGATCTCCTGAGGGCTGTGTCATGGGCCATTGGTCACTCATATTTGGCTCAGAAGAAATGTCTTCAAATATTCTATAGTTCGACTCTTTTCATTGATACAACCCATTGAATTGATATCCTAACCCATAAATGGGTTGCAGTGCACAGTTCTGAGAAACGGTGGATAAGGAAATGTTTTCTGTAGGTATGTCCTCTCCTGGAAGCCTGGCAGATACGAGAGCCAGGAGCAGGAGTGCAGCCAGCTGCCTGTGGAAGATGGTTTGAAAACAAGTAGCTCCACAGCTCCTTAAGGTCCTTTCCTAGTTCTTAAACTGGATGAAGATATGTCTGATCTGAACCCTGGGCTTGTAAGCAGGCACTGAAAAGCAGTCTAATTCATCAGACTAGTGGTTTGAACTCAAAACTGAACTACTACACCCGTTGCCTGAGCCCCATCCCCTCGATCAAAAAGCTGATGTAGGAGACTGCAGGGCAGACTGGGAAAAGGAGTGCCAGGCCTTCATCTAAGTTGACAAGCTTGGCCCACCTCATTAACAGAGTTGTTAGCTATTTGTGTTCAGACCCTAAGGTCAAAAAATGAGAGACAGCCCTAGGACACTCTCTGTCCTTTTTTCTAAGCAGGGACAGATGTGGTTGAAAAGAAAATAACAGCCTTCAACTTAGCTAGAGCAGTTCATCCTGAACAATGCTGGGACCTGCTGGGTTTTGAAGAACTGCCTGGGTGTTGCAGATTACTGACAGCTCTTGTACTTTCCAGGTCAAATGTAAATTCCTAATTCCATCAGCAGCTTCCTTCTCAGGCCAAACATTTAGGAATTGTTTGTGGTTAAGTTGTTTATGGGTAATTAACCACTGCATATGAAATGGTTCCTCCGCTATAGTGGGAGAGTGCCAGGTGGAGAGAAGACAGGGAGGAGGGGAGGCCCATATCACATCCTTTCATTCCCACTTCTGGTTCCTTCCACCTTCTGATACGAGCAAGTTGTTAGGACAGAGGGTCCCAGTGGGACGGGCTCTGGGCTGCTACACTGTTCAGTTCAGCTCCAATTAATGGCGGATGTTTGGTCTACATGACGCTGGTAGAAAGTGTGATTTCACAAGAGCTAGTGGGGTCACCAGCCACCCTTTACCCTTATTTCAGGGAAGTGTCCAGAGGGCATCCAGTGTTGGCATAGCTCCAACAAGCTCTGGACTGGTTCAGTAGCTTATCCGCAAGGCAAATCAGAGCATGATAGTTATTTTTTAACTCAAAGAAATTTTATTTTCCCACCACAGATTTCATTCTAATTTAAAAGTTACAGGAGTCTATTGAGGAATGAATGGGTAAGCGAAATGGGATACATCCATACAATGGAATATTACTCAGCGTTAATAAGGAAGAAAGTTCTGACACACGCTTTAACATGGATGAAGCTCGAAGGTATACTAACTGAAATAAGCCACTCACAAAAGGACAAATACTGTATTATTCCACTTATATGAGGTTCCTGGAATCACCAGATTTACAGAAAGTAGAAAGGTGGCTGCTAGGGACTGGGGGAGAGAGAACAGGGAAATATTGTTAATTCCACAGTTTCAGTTTTGCAAGATGAAAAGAATTCTAGAGATGGATGATGGTGATGGTAGCATTAAAAAAAAGGAATGTACTTAATACCACTAAACTGTACACTTAAAAGTGGCTAAGATGGTAACCAAGGAGGTGAAAGACCTCTACAAGGAAAAAAACAAAACATTGCTGAAAGAAATAATAGATGACACAAACAAATGGAAACACACCCCACACTCATGGACAGGTAGAATCAATATTGTGAAAATGATCACACTGCCAAAAGCAATCTACAAATTCAATGCAATTCCCATCAAAATACTACCATATTTCTTCACAGAACTGAAAAAAAAAATCCTAAAATTCATACGGAACCAAAAAAGAGCCTGCATCACCAAAGCAAGATTAGCAAAACAAACAAACAAAAAAACCAACCAACTAACCACCCAACCAAACAAAAAACCCCCCAAATCTGGAGACAATACATTACCCAACTTCAAACAGCACGATATTGGTATAAAAACAGGCATATAGACCAATGGAACAGAATAGAGAACCCAGAAATAAGACCAAATACTGACAGTCAACTGATCTTTGACAGAGCAAAAACAAAAAGTGGGGAAAGGACACTATTCAATAAATGGTTCTCGGATAATTGGCTAGCCACATGTAGAAGAATGAAACTGGATCCTCACCTCTTACCCTATAGAAAAATCAACTCAAGATGGATCAAAGACTTAAATGTAAGACCATAAAAACATAAAAACCATAAAAACTCTAGAAGGTAACACTGGGAAAACCCTTCTAGACACTGGCTTAAGCAACAACTTCATGACCAAGAACTCAAAAGCAAACACAATGAAAACGAAGATAAATAGATGGAACTCAAACTAAAAAACTTCTGTACAGCAAAAGAAATAATCACCAGAGTAAACAGACAACCCATAAAGTGGGAGAAAATCTTTGAAATCTATACATCCAACAAAGGACTAATGTCCAGAATCTATGAGGAACTTAACGTAGCAAGAAAAAAAAATCCCATCAAAAAGTGGGCTAAGGACATGAGAAAACAATTCCCAAAAGAAGATATGCAAATGACCAACAAACATGTGAACAAATGCTCGACATCACTATTTACCAGGGAAATGCAAATCCAAACCACAATAGGATACTACCTTACTCCTGCAAGAATTGCCATAACTAAAAGATCAAAAAATAGATGTTGGCATGGATGTGGTGAAAAGGGAATGTTTTTACACTGCTGGTGGAAACATAAACTAGAACAACTGCTATGGAAAACAGTGTGGATATTCTTTAAAGAACTAAAAGTAGATCTACCATTTGGGTCAGGTATGATGGCTCACGCCTGTAATCCCAGCACTTTGGGAAGCCAAGGCAGATGGATCACCTGAGGTCAGGAGTTTGAGGCTAGCCTGGCCAACATGGTGAAACTCCATCTCTACTAAAAATACAAAAATTAGCTGGACATGGTGGTGTGCACTTGTAGTCCCAGCTACACAGGAGGCTGAGGCAGGAGAATCACTTGAACCCAAGAGGCAGAGGTTGCAGTGAGCCCAGATCATGCCACTGCACTCCCACTACTGGGTATCTACTCAGAGGAAAAGAAGTCATTATACGAAAAACACACTTGCACATGCATGTTTATAGTGGCAGAATTTGCAATTGCAAAAATATGGAACCAGCCCACATGCCCAGTTAATGAGTGGATAAAGAAAATGTGGTATGTATATATGAAATACTACTCAACCATAAAAAGGAACAAAATAATGGCATTCACAGCAACCTGGATGGAGTTAGAGACCACTATTCTAAGTCAAGTAACTCAGGAATGGAAAACAAAACATTGTACATTCTCACTCATAAGTGGGAGCTAAGCTATGAGGATGCAAAGGCATAAGAATGATGTAATGGACTTTGAGGACTTGGGGGAAAGGGGGGCGGTGGTGAGGGATAAAAGACTACACATTGGGTACAGTGCACATTGCTTGGGTGATAGGTGCACCAAAATCTCAGAAATCACCACTAAAGAACTTATTCATGTAACCAAACACCACTTGTTCTCCCCAAAAAAACCTATTGAAAAAATCTGAAAAGTGGTTAAGATGGTAAACATGTATACTTTCCCACTGTGACAAAGGGTGGGGGAATGGTAAAGGGAACAAGGTGGGAGTTGAGAAAAGGGGAAATCCTCTTTTTAACTCTAGCTAGCTTATCACTTACACCAATGCCAAAAATCTGAAATCTGAAAAGGACTTTAGAGAAAAGCAGCCAAGCGGACATGACTGCTAACCTTCCCACTTTTTCAGGCTCATCTGAGAGTCTCATTTCCATCAGCATCCTGCATGGGCCTCAGTGTTTGAGAACCGTTTTGAAGGATCCATCAGCATCCTGCTTGGGCCTCAGTGTTTGAGAACCGTTTTGAAGGATCTGTTTCTGGATGACGGTATACAAGAGGGCTCCCTGGGGGACCAAACTCTGGCTGCTCTAGGGCAGTCCCAAGAGGCAGCTGGCGGGCACGTTAGTTACCTGGATGGGTAGCCAGCTGCACTGATTCGAATCGTCTCCAATACCCCGCAGGCTCTGAGTTGCTGCACTGCTCTCTTTGGGTCAAAGCTGCCAAAGGAAAAAAAAAAAAAAAGCAAGACAAGAGGTGAGTCGCCACATTTACAAAAAAGAAATAAAAAAGAATATTTTCCTGCAGCACGTGAAGTACCTGATGCCACTGAGGTACAGCTCATCAGGCACTCTTGAGCTAAAGTCAGGGGTGAGGCATAGACTAAAAGACACCAATGTGCAGGCACCTGAGCCATCTCAGCATCTTCCATTCTGTGCCTGAGGTTTTTGTGCACATTCTTATTATCAACTGGGATACCTTTCTTCTTTGTCCACGTGAATCCTCCCCACCCTGCAAGACTCATCATTGCTGCTCCTCTCCAGAGCCTACTCTTATTATTTTTATCCACATGGACAAGCATCTTCAGTCACTGTCCCAAGCATATACGCTTAGCACCATTATTTGGCTTAAGCATTAAAAGGATGAGTTTTAGGCTAGGCAGATCTGGGTTTGAATCATGACATGCTCACTTACCAGCTGGGTGTCTACTTTGGGGCAAGTCACTTCATCTCCCCTTGGGCCTCAGTACCCTCATCTATACAATGGGGGAAAACAGCAGTACCTATTTTATCAGGTTAGTGTGAAGCTTAAAGGTAAAGATCCCTGAAAGCAGGTGGAACAGTGCCTAGCAATGCATAGGACACACATGATGTATATGTTGTTAGCTATAATCACAACAGCTATTCAGTTAAGAATCGTGTAGATGAACTTCATTTACATTATTACAGATTACTTTCCAATCTTCAGAGATATGTGCACCATTTTCAACCACTCACGTGTTCTACAAAGCTAAGCCTAGCACTCAAAATCCAGTATGTTTTCAAACATATATTGAGTATGGCACTGTAGAATAAAAAGCCAGTTGCTGTGTGAGCTTTCTGAGCATCCCCGCTTGAAGAGGACAGTTTATACAAGACAGTACATAACAAACGTGGTGAAAATGCCAAAAGAGAGGGAGGTCCCAAGATGGCCGAATAGGAACAGCTCCAGCCTCCAGTGCCCAGCGTGAGCGACACAGAAGACAGGTGATTTCTGCATTTCCAACTGAGGTACTGGGTTCATCTCACTGGGGTGTGTTGGACAGTGGGTGCAGGACAGTGGGTGCAGCCCACTAAGCGAGAGCCAAAGCAGGGCGAGGCATCACCTCACCCAGGAAGCGCAAAGGGGAAGGGAATTCCCTTTTCTAGCCAAGGGAAACCATGACACACAACACCTGGAAAATTGGGTCACTCCCACCCTAACACTGTGCTTTACCAAGGGTCTTAGCAAACGAAACACCAGGAGATTATATCCCATGCCTGGCTTGGAGGGTCCCACGCCCACAGAGCCTCCCTCATTGCTAGCATAGCAGTCTGAGATCTAACTGCAAGGTGGCAGCGAGGCTGGGGGAGGGATGCCCACCATTACCTGAGAAGGTAAACAAAGCAACAGGGAACCTTGAACTGGGTGGATCCCATTGCAGCTCAAGGAGGCCTGCCTGCCTCTGTAGACTCCACCTCTGGGGACAGGGCAAAGCCAAACAAAAGGCAGCAGAAACCTCTGCAGATTTAAATGACCCTGTCTGATAGCTTTGAAGAGAACAGTGGTTCTCCCAGCATGGAGTTTGAGATCTGAGAATGGACAGACTGCCTGCTCAAGTGGGTCCCTGACCCCTGAGTAGCCTAACTGGGAGACACCCCCCAGTAGGGGCAGACTGACACCTCACACCTCACATGGCAGGTACCCCTCTGACATGAAGCTTCTAGAGGAATGATCAGGCAGCAACATTAGCTGTTCAGCATTATTCACTCGTCTACAGCCTCTGCTGCTGACACCCAGGCAAACAGGGTCTGGAGTGGACCTCCAACAAACTCCAACAGACCTGCAGCTGAGGGTCCTGACTGTTAGAAGGAAAACTAACAAACAGACAGGACACCCACACCAAAACCCCAACTGTACATCACCATCAACAAAGACCAAAGGTAGATAAAACCACAAAGATGGGGAAAAAGCAGTGCAGAAAAGCTGAAAATTCTAAAAACCAGAGCGCCTCTCCCCCTCCAAAGGAACACAGCTCCTTGCCAGCAACGGAACAAAGCTGGATGGAGAATGACTTTGACGAGTTGAGAGAAGGCTTCAGACGATCAAATTTCTCCAAGCTAAAGGAGGAAGTTCAAACCCATCACAAAGAAGCTAAAAACCTCGAAAAAAGATTTGACGAATGGCTAACTAGAACAACCAAGGTAGAGAAGTCCTTAAATGATCTGACAGAGCTGAAAACCATGACACGAGAACTACGTGACAAATGCACAAGCTTCAGTAACTGACTTGATCAACTAGAAGAAAGGGTATCAGTGATTGAAAATCAAATGAATGAAATGAAGAGAGAAGTGTAGAGAAAAAAGAGTAAAAAGAAATGAACAAAGCCCCCAAGAAATATGGGATTACGTGAAAAGACCAAATCTACATCTGATTGGTGTACCTGAAAGTGATGGGGAGAATGGAACCAAGTTGGAAAACACTCTGCAGGATATTATTCAGGCGAACTTCCCCAACCTAGTAAGGCAGGCCAACATTCAAATTCAGGAAATACAGAGAATGCCATAAAGATACTCCTCGAGAAGAGCAACTCCAAGACACATAATTGTCAGACTCATCAAAGTTGAAATGATGGAAAAAATGTTAAGGGCAGCCAGAGAGAAAGGTCAGCTTACCTACAAAGGGAGCCAATCAGACTAACAGCAGATCTCTTGGCAGAAACTCTACAAGCCAGAAGAGGGTGGGGGCCAATATTCAACATTCTTAAAGAAAAGAATTTTAAACCCAGAATTTCATATCCAGCCAAACTAAGTTTCATAAGTGAAGGAGAAATAAAATATTTTACAGACAAGCAAATGCTTAGAGATTTTGTCACCACCAGGCCTGCCCTACAAGAGCTCCTGAAGGAAGCACTAAACATGGAAAGGAACAACAGGTACCAGTCACTGCAAAAACATGCCAAAATGTAAAGACCATCGAGGCTAGGAAGCAACTGCATCAACTAACGAGCAAAATAACCAGCTAACATCATAAGGACAGGATCAAGTTCACACATAACAATATTAACCTCAAATGTAAATGGGCTAAATGCTCCAATTAAAAGACACAAACTGGCAAATTGGATAAAGAGTCAAGACCCATCAGTTTGCTGTATTCAGGAGACCCATCTCACAAGCAGAGACACACATAGGCTCAAAATAAAGGGATAGAGGAAGATCTACCAAGCAAATGGAAAACAAAAAAAAAAAAGGCAAGGGTTACAATCGTAGTCTCTGATAAAACAGACTTTAAACCAACAAAGATCAAGAGAGACAAAGAAGGCCATGACATAATGGTAAAGGGATCAATTCAACAATAAGAGCTAACTATCCTAAATATATATGCACCCAATACAGGAGCACCCAGATTCATAAAGCAAGTCCTTAGAGACTTACAAAGAGACTTACACTCCCACACAATAATAATGGGAGACTTTAACACCCCACTGTCAACATTGGACAGAAAGTTAACCAGGATACTGATGAACTGAACTCAGCTCTGCACCAAGCAGACCTAATAGACATCTACAGAACTCTCCACCCAAAATCAACAGAATATACATTCTTCTCAGCACCACATTGCACTTGTTCCAAAATTGACCACATAGTTGGAAGTAAAGCACTCCTCAGCAAATGTACAAGAACAGAAATTATAACAAACTGTCTCTCAGACCACAGTGCAATCAAATTAGCACTCAGGATTAAGAAGCTCAATCAAAACCGCTCAACTACATGGAAACTGAACAACCTGCTCCTGAATGACTACTGGGTACATAACGAAATGAAGGCAGAAATAAAGATGTTCTTTGAAATCAATGAGAACAAAGATACAACATACCAGAATCTCTGGGACACATTTAAAGCTGTGTGTAGAGGGAAATTTACAGCACTAAATGGCCACAAGAGAAAGCAGGAAAGATCTAAAATGGACACCCTAACATCACAATTAAAAGAACTAGAGAAGCAAGAGCAAACAACATTCAAAAGCTAGCAGAAGGCAAGAAATAACTAAGATCGGAGAAGAACTGAAGGAGATAGAGACAAAAAAAAAAAAAAAAAAAAAAAACCATTCAATCAATCAATGAATCCAAGAGCTGGTTTTTTGAAAAGATCAACAAAATTGATAGACTGCTAGCAAAACTAATAAAGAAGAAAAGAGAGAAGAATCAAATAGACACAATAAAAAACAATAAAGGGGATATCACCACTGACTCCACAGAAATACAAACTACCATCAGAGAATACTATAAACACCTTTACGCAAATAAACTAGAAAACCTAGAAGAAATGGATAAATTCCTGGACATATACACTCTCCCAAGACTAAACAAGGAAGAAGTTGAATCCCTGAACAGACCAATAGCAGGCTCTGAAACTGAGGCAATAATGAATAGCCTACCAAGCAACAAAAGTACAGGACCAGACGAATTCACAGCTGAATTCTACCAGAGGCACAAGGAGGAGCTGGTACCATTCCTTCTGAAACTATTCCAATCAATAGAAAAAGACGGAATCCTCCCTAACTCATTTTATGAGGCCAGCATCATCCTGATACCAAAACCTGGCAGAGACACACACACAGAAAAGAGAATTTTAGACCAATATCTCTGATGAACATTGATGCAAAAATCCTCAATAAAATACTGGCAAACTGAATTCAGCAGCACATCAAAAAGCTTATCCACCATGATCAAGTGGGCTTCATACCTGGCATGCAAGGCTGGTTCAACACATGCAAATCAATAAACGTAATCCAGCATATAAACAGAACCAAAGACAAAAACCACATGATTATCTTAATAGATGCAGAAAAGGCCTTTAACAAAATTCAACAGCCCTTCATGCTAAAAAACTCTCAAAAAATTTGGTATTGATAGAACGTATCTCAAAATAATAAGAGCTATTTATGACAAACCCACAGCCAGTATCATCCTGAATGGGCAAAAACTAGAAGCATTCCCTTTGAAAACGGGCATAAGACAGGGATGCCCTCTCTCACCACTTCTATTCAACATAGTGTCAGAAATTCTGGCCAGGGCAATCAGGCAAGAGAAAGAAATAAAGGGTATTCAATTAGGAAAAGAGGAAGTCAAATAGTCCCTGTTTGCAGATGACATGATTGTATATCTAGAAAACCCCATCATCTCAGCCCAAAATCTCCTTAAGCTGATAAGCAACTTCAGCAAAGTCTCAGGATACAAAATTGATCTGCAAAAATCACAAGCATTCTTATACACTAATAACAGACAAATGGATAGCCAAATCATGAGTGAACTCCCATTCACAATTGCTTCAAAGAGAATAAAATACCTAGGAATCCAACTTACAAGGGATGTGAAGGACCTCTTCAAGGAGAACTCCAAATCACTGTTCAGTGAAATAAAAGAGGACACAAACAAATGGAAGAACATTCCATGCTCATGGATCGGAATAATCAATTTTGTGAAAACGGCCATACTGCCCAAGGTAATTTATAGATTCAATGCCATCCCCATTAAGCTACCAATGACTTTCTTCACAGAGTTGGAAAAAAGTACTTTAAAGTTCATATGGAATCAAAAAGAGTCTGCATTGCCAAGACAATCCTAAGCCAAAAGAACAAAGCTGGAGGCATCACGCTACCTGACTTCAAACTATATTACAAGGCTACAGTAACCAAAACAGCATTGTACTGGTACCAAAACAGACATATAGACCAATGGAACAGAACAGAGCCTTCAGAAATAATACCATACATCTACAACCATCTGATCTTTGACAAACCTGACAAAAACAAGAAATAGGGAAAGGATTTTCTATTTAATAAATGGTGCTGTGAAAACTGGCTAGCCATAAGTAGAAAGCTGAAACTGGATGCCTTCCTTACACCTTATACAAAAATTAATTCAAGATGGATTAAAGACTTAAATGTTAGACCTAAAACCATAAAAACCCTAGAGGAAAACCTAGGCAATACCATTCAGGACATAGGCATGGGCAAGGACTTCATGTCTAAAACATCAAAAGCAATGGCAACAAAAGCCAAAATTGGCAAATGGGATCTCATTAAACTAAAGAGCTTCTGCACAGCAAAAGAAACTACCATCAGAGTGAACAAGCAACCTACAGAATGGGAGAAAATTTTTGTAATCTACTCATCTCTCAAAGGGCTAATATCCATAATCTACAAAGAACTCAAACAAATTTACAAGAAAAAAACAAACAACCCCATCAAAAAGTGGGCAAAGGATATGAACAGACACTTCTCAAAAGAAGACATTTATGCAGCCAACAGACACACGAAAAAATCCTCATCATCACTGGCCATCAGAGAAATGCAAATCAAAACCACAATGAGATACCATCTCACACCAGTTAGAATGGCAATCATTAAAAAGTCAGGAAACAACAGATGCTGGAGAGGATGTGGAGAAATAGGAACACTTTTACACTGTTGGTGGGACTGTAAACTGGTTCAACCATTGTGGAAGATAGTGTGGCAATTCCTCAAGGATCTGGTACTAGAAATACCATTTGACTCAGCCATCCCATTACTGGGTATACACCCCAAGGATTATAAATCATGCTGCTATAAATACAGAAGCACACATATGTTTACTGCGGCACTATTCACAATAGCAAAGACTTGGAACCAACCCACATGTCCACCAGTGACAGACTGGATTAAGAAAATGTGGCACATATATACCATGGAATACTATGCAGCCATAAAAAAGGATGAGTTCATGTCATTTGTAGGGACATGGATGCAGCTAGAAACCATCATTCTCAGTAAACTATAGCAAGAACAGAAAACCAAACACCACATGTTCTCACTCATAGGTGGGAATTGAGCAATGAGAACACTTGGACACAGGAAGGGGAACATCACACACCGGGGCCTGTTGTGCAGTACAGGGAGCGGGAAGGGATAGCATTAGGAGATATACCTAATGTAAATGACGAGTTAATGGGTGCAGCACATATATGTATACATATGTAACAACCCTGCACGTTGTGCACATGTACCCTAGAACATAAAGCATAATTTAAAAAAAATTGCTGAACGAAGCCAGAGCAATTGTCTGAGGTTGTTAAACACAGATTATAAAAACTAATAAGAAGGGCCGGGCGCAGTGGCTCATGCCTGTAATCCCAGCACTTTGGGATGCCAAGGTGGGCAGATCATGAGGTCAGGAGATCGAGACCATCTTGGCTAACATGGTGCAACTCCGTCTCTACTCAAAATATAAAAAAATTAGCCAGGTGTGGGGGCGGGCGCCTGTAGTCCCAGCTACTCGGGAGGCTGAGGCAGGAGAACAGAGTGAACCCGGGAGACAGAGGTTGCACTGAGCCAAGATGGTGCCACTGCACTCCAGCCTGGGTGACAGAGTGAGACTCCATCTTGAAAACAACAACAACAACAACAACAACAAAAAACTAATAAGAGAAAGAGAGAAGCCAGAGAGCAAGACCTCACCGTTTTCTAGGGTAAGCAGGGAGTCTTCAGTGAGAAATAATTAAGGCAACCTAGAATTACATCACTGTTTTTAATTTCTAAGATTACTGCCCCACTCCATGAGAAGGGATGAGGAACAAATGCTCCCTTTCCTTCTGACTGTCCTGCAGCTCAGCTGGAGCCAAGAGCCATGTTCCTTTTCCTCCTTTTACTCTGGGACATGGTGCTTGATAGATGGTGTCCTGGGGTCGCCTGGGCTCAGTGGGCACTTGGCACTGGAAAACAGTGGGCATTTTCCAAGCAACTGATAACTGCAAGATGCCACCTCACCCCAGGCAACACTCTGCATTGCACATCAGCCCTGGGTCTCATCCCATGAGACACCCACGCTCTCCCCTCCAGGCTGTGCTCACTGTGGCTTTGTTGCTCCCCTCTGCCCTCCTGGGCCCCACCTTCTTTCCACACCCGACCCCTCCAACTCCAAAAGTCCGTGGCACTGAGTACGTGAGGCACAATGGAGCATCGATTTACACAGCTCTGAACAAAACAGTTCCTTCAGAAGACTTCATCTTTTTAACTACAGCACAATCCCCTTAGTGCAAGGGTCTTACAGGACAGCAGGGAATATGTGCTGAGCACTTCAATGTCTGCCCATCCTCTTGCTCCCATGCCCCCTGTGGTTGCTTTGCCACAAGAGGAAGCACAGTTCCAGGATCCAAGGGGGTCTTCATCACCAGAGGCGGCAATGACCAGAGTCATAAGCAGCTGCTTGGCTGCCCATGACTGCGAGTGATCAGAAGCCTTTGGACTGCAGGCTCCTCTGCTCACAGGCTCTCACTGCTAAAGCTGTCAGCTGGGCCCTGCATCATGAAGGCAGAGCAGACACCCCTGTGCTTTGGAAAAGGCATCCTGTGGTCTGCAGACCACCTCCTCAGGTGCTCTGGCCCTGCCCACAGCAGCCGTGTTCCCCAGGTCAGCCACCAGCTTCTTTCCTCTGCTCAGCATGACCAGAGGGTCAAGTTCAGTGCATTGCACACACCGGGGATGGCAGCGTGCTCAGGAGCATCTGGGACCCTTAGGTCTCACGTGAGCTATGGAATCAGCTGGGGGTCCCTTCTTCTTCCAGGACCTCCTACTGTTTCCTCATGGTATTAATAAAGTGAGCAGAAGCTCATTGAGAACCCCATCGTTCCTTAAAAGTACTGCTCCTCCTCCCCATCTGTCCCTTCCCAGTTTCTGCTCTGGTATCCCCACATCATGCTTCTTGACCTCCAGCATCCCAGTTCTGTCCTGTCGAAGGGCCAGGCAATGGCTCACTGAGTGCTGGTCCTCCCCACCCCCCACAGCCCAGCATGAGTTCTTGAGGGCAGGGTTGTGGGCCTCGGTTTTCTCTTGGAGTCCCCACACATCGTGCCTAAAGCTGGTGGCCAGAAGGCACCTGGCACAGAGTTTTTGAACTCAGCCTTAACATTCTTCCCTCTTCATGACCAGCTCAGCAAATCCCCTCCCTTCCCCACACCTGTTCTGTCCTCCTGTGACGGCAACACTGCTTTCCCCTGTGGTCTGGGACAAAGAACTCTGTGTGGCCTCGGCTCTGCCACTGACAGCTAGTTGTTACTTGGGGCAGGACAGTCTCCCTGTACCTCACTTTCCTCATTTACTCAGTGAGAACTCAACATATCTGCCGAACCATAAAGCAGTGGTGGCTGTAATGACTATGTTACCAAAAAAAAAAAAAAAAAAAAAAAAAAGAATGCTTTTAGAAAAAGCTAACAGACACTATACAAAGAAGATATTGCCATCATCTTTCCCTGTTCACATACCCCAAGGGGATATGTGAGGCCAGCTGGCCTTCTGTACTTTCTCTCCCCAACAGTAAAGAAAATCCACCGTCAAATGCATCTCTCAATCCGCCTCACTGCATTCACTATTAGATGACTGGGAATGGAAAACCAGCCCTCCTTCTATTAAATCTTGGAGGACCATAGCAAGGACAACTAACATAGAAGAATCACCAAAGATATAGAAGGTCACAGTGCTGAAACTGAAGTTCATGCTTTCCTCTCCCAATAGGATTAGCACACCCTGGAGCCTGCTGGATGTAAAGAATCCCACGGTGTTAGAACCGGGTCCTACCTCCACAATCGCCCACCATGGAATCGATTTCTCCATGGGCTGCAAGCTCCCTACCTGCTTCCCCAGGCTCAGCAGCCTCCTGCAGCCACAACTCAGAACTCCGAGACTCTGAGACCTGGACTGGCCTTCAGAAAACCAGTGACCAGGCCCTCCACTAAGCGTTCCCAGGTTATGACACCTGCCCCAGGCCACTGCTGCTTTAGATACTTCATCTCTCTCTTGCCTCTGCCCTGTCAGCACTTTCACAGAGCCACTGACAGCCACTTCTGTGGCATGGCCAGTTACTCGTGACAGACAATTCCTTAAGCATGGGGGACATGTCTTATTGTCATTCCACCTGTTCTAGCCCAGTGCCTAGTAAGAGGTATGATAGATGTTTCTTGAATGAAGAAAGCAGAAGAAAAAGACTTTTGTAGAGGCCATGCTATCAAAGCATTTAATGTGGGACAGGAGTTCTCAACTGGAGGCGATTTTGTTCCCAAGGGAACGTTTGGCAATGTCTAAAAACATTTTTAGCTGTCACAATGGTGGGATGCTTGTAGCATCTAGTGAGTAGAGGCCAAGGATGCTTCCCAACATCCTGTGATGCACAGGACAGCACCCCTTGCCCCAGCAAAGACTTCTCTGACCCAATATGTCAATGCTGCTGAGGCTGAGCAACTCTGATTCCAGGAAATGGGTGGAGAGACACAGAAACTTCCTTCTAGGATGATGTAACTAATAACTGTCATCATATACACTTTTATACTCTCATGAGTAATTCCTATTCAGATTCTTTCATCAGGGTATTTTTATTTATTTATTTATTTATTTTTTGAGAGGTAGTCTTGCTCTGTCACCCAGACTGGAGTGCAGTGATACAATCATAGCTCACTGCAGCCTCACACTCCTGGGCTCAAGCAATTCTCCTGCCTCAGCCTCTGGAGTAGCTGGGATTATAGGCATGGACCACCAGGCCCAGCTAATTTTAAAATTTTTTGTAGAGGTTGGGTCTCGCTATATTGCCCAGGCCACTCTCAAACTCCTTGCCTCAAGTGATCCTCCTGCCTTGGCCTCTCAAAGCACTGCCATTCCAGGCATGAGCCACCACACCAGGCCCTCACCAAAATTAACAGGTAAGGAAATGAGACACAGAGAGTAAAAGACTAGCTTGCGATTGGCCAAATCAGCAGTGAGCTCAAACTAGAATCCAGGTTTCATGACATGGTCAGTATTCCTCCCACCTTCTCTTTGTATTGGGAGAAAGATTTTGGTTCTGAAGGAAAGGGCGGGTCTTAGAAAAATGGGACCTCAGGCCTAGAAAGTCCCTAGTGTCTTCTCTCATTTGAGAGGGGAGACCCAGCAGAGTATCTGTCCCACAGCAGGGCCACGCTCTGATGAGGGAAGGGCCCAAGGCCACAGCTGGTCTGGCCCAGCTGGTATAGGGCCCTCATCTCCTCTCCCCTGGACCCTGCACACCACTCTGCCCTTCACACAGAATCTGAGTCTTTCACACACTCTCCGCTTCTAACAGCCTCTTCTCTTCTGGAGTCTGCCAGTAAACAGAGCCACCCGGGGGAATTCCTAAGCACGTCTCGGAGACTTGGAGGAAGGGAAGAGCAAGCAAGCAGCACACTGCAAAGAAAACTGGTAACATTCTGTCTCCTTAACCTTTTCCACACAGAGCCCATCTGAAAGGAAGCCAAGCTTTATTAAATGACAGGAGTGTAGAAGGCAGTTCAGATATTCAGTCTGAGAGTTAAAATTGCCAAAGTAAGTTATTTCAAGAAAGAAATTATACTAGGCCTGAAACAGAAATCATGGGGGAGGGAAGATGGGAATAAGGTGCTTAAAAAGTTTAAAAATACATCTCCTCTGGCCAGGGGGAACAGCATGAGTGAAGGCCCAGAGTAATAGCAGAAGAGGCTGCAGAGCTGAGTAAGAGGCTGTTTTTTAAAGGTTTAAGGTAGTATATCAGGCAAGAAAAGAGGATCTGGAACAAGGTGAATAAGGAAGAGAAAAGGGAGACCAGGGTGAAGAACTTGCATGGAGACTTCATGGGACTTTGACATCTGTTAGACTGGGAAGTGAAGGAGACGAAAGAATCAAGGGTTAAACCATGCGGTATGGTGGCCACTAGCACCGCTGGGTATCCAAAATTAATTAAAATGAAATAAAATTCAGAATTCAGTTCCTCACTCCCACTAGGCATGTTTCAAGCACTCAATAGCCACATGTGACAAGCGGCTCCCACGCTGGATAAGGCAGATGACAGCACATACCCATCATCACAGGGACTCCCCCTGCACAGCAGGTTAGAGAGACTCTCAGGCTTCTAGTCTGGGAGATCAGGCCTGGTGGGTGGAGGAGATATCAGGAAATGTTATGCCTCTTACAACAACAGAGACCAATGAAAGAGGAACCATTCTTCGGGGGTGGCAGGAGATGAAGAGTGTGGTCTCAGACATGCTGAAGGCAAGGTGGATAACGAAGCTGTAGTAGGCTTGCACAAACACTTGTCTGGAATTTAGTAGAAACCAAGATGTACAAAGATCATTGAGAGTTCTACAGATTAGGGTGAGGTCAGCCACAGGAGCATGGACAGAACTGGAACAAAGTTTCAAGGTCAAGGTAGAAGCAAAAGTTGGATCAGAGTAGGTTGAAGAGTGAGGAAAAGGGGAGCAAACGTGGATAATTCTGGAAGCTCAGCAGCAGAGGGTAATGTGAGAAGCAGCACCATGTTCATGTTCTGTTGTTCGACACATAATGTGAAGTCTTGATTCTTCAACACAAGAAAAGCCTTTCCTGACCACTCCAGCAACCTTTCCAAGTCTGAATTTAACACTTGCCATGAGATGTACTCATGGCTACATTTAACATTCTCTATTTGATTCAAGTATGCACATTCCTGACCACCACTGTAAGCTGCATGGGCTTGGGGAACTCCATTTTTTCTCTTGAGACCTCCTGGACAGCAGACAGGTGGCACTCAGCAAGTGTCTGTCAGCCTGTCTGCTGCATGTAAGCTGTCTGGGGAGTGTAAGTCCAGTTAGTCATCATGCTGAAGGCCACAGATCCCCAGGCAAGGCCTGGCCCACCCTGTTCCACCTGAACCTCTAAGGCTGGGCTGGACAGGCCAATGCCCAGCAGGCACTTACTGAAAGGGGAGCTTCTCATCATTGGGCTTGATGCAGCGGACGTAGTGAGGGGTCGTGGCATTCAGGGTCTCCATGAGCAGATGCAGGGAGGTACGGAACTAGAGAGACAAAAGCCAATGCTTGGTTATTTTTAACAAGTTGTCGATGTATGAGAAAGAAAAACTCATATATGGGTGGTGGTAGTTATTGTTACTATTATATTATTAATCCAGAAGGATGGAAGAAATTTCAGAGACCTGGGGTAAGATTCCAGCTCTGATGCTGCTATCTTGGCTGTGACCAAAATCAAGTCCTTCCTATTTAAGTGTTCCTCAAATTACATGGGGAAGAGACTGTCCCCTAATGTGCCTAACTCCCTGTGCTGTGGATCAAATAAGATGAAAGGTGGGCAAATACCATATGAAAGACTTGCTCACTGTGCACTGGAAGCCTGTTCTTCCTAAACCTGAGGGCCTGGGGCCCTGACACCCGATGCCCAGGCATCCTGGAAATAATTTGTTACACTAAATGTCCAGAATGGCAAATTCATAGGAATAAATGTTAGGTGGTGGCTGCCAGGGACTTGGCAAGCATTCTCTTCTCTCCAGAGACATACTGGGCAGAACAGCCACAGAGACCCCACAGCAGGAGAAGTTGCTTTTGGTCTCCTGATCCACAGCTTCCTTAAGCCTCCTCTCTAACCTATACATTCCAGGCCCTCCTGTCTCCCACACTGGGTGTCTGTGGCCCTGCGGCACAGCCCCACCACAGGCGTTAACACACTTATGGAAGCTACGGTCGGCCCCTTCCCTCCTCCCTCTGTTAGTTCCCTGTGGTGAAGGTTTTGGAGTTTCTTTCTTCTAAGGACACAAGATTGAGCTGGGTGGCTGAGGCTACTGACGTCAAGGCTGCTGTGATGGCCTCCCTCTCATCCTGCCGCCATCCTTCATCTACAGAGAGGCCAGCCCTGCAATGTGCACCTGGGCCCAGAGCTCTTGGTCCAGGGCTGACCTGGTGGCCAACGGTTTTCTTGTGCTCCTTGTTGGAGGCTTTCATGGGGGGTCTGGCAGAACGGACGCTGATCTTCGAAGATGACCCCTTCCCAGAGGTGGTGGCAGGAACAGGGTCCTTGTCATCATGAAACAAGTCAGCCACTAGTGGGAACTAGAAACAATCACAGAAAGAATGATGAAAATGAGATCTCCTGAACCTTACATGTTTCCTCTCAAAGCTGCTTTTCAATATATACCTGAGAACTGAAAACACACGTCCACCCCAAAACCCACACACCAACGTGCACAGCAGCATTACGCTCAAGAGCCACAAAGTAGGAACAACCCAAATATCAACTGACCAATGGATAAACAAATGTGGGACCTCCACACAATGGATTATTCGACATTATGAATGCATTCCACAATATAAAGAAATGACCTCCTGATCCATGCCATAACATGGACACACCTCGAAAAAATTACACCAAGTTAAGGAAGCCAGACACAAATGATCGTATAGTGTGTGATTCCATTTACATGAAATATCCAGGGAATAGAAAGTAGGTTACCGGTTGCCAGGGCTTGGGGGAGAAAGAGGAAGAGGAAGGAGAAGAAGGGAAGAAAGGGAGTGCCTGCTAAGGGGACAGGATTTCTTTACGGAGTAATAAAGATATTCCCAGACTTATAGTGGTGGTGACTGCATAAATTGGTGAACATACTGAAACACAGTAATTGTGTGCTTCAAAAGGGTGAATTTTATAATGTATGAATGACAATTCAATTTTTAAATGGTAGGAAAAAAGTAGCTTTTCCATACAATCTTACTCAATCTTCGCCTACAAAGATGGGCAGAACTTCATTTCCTTGTGGTGTGGTAGGAGGTGGCTACACTTTAATACACCTATGTTTAAGCTCTATTTTTCTACATTGTTGCATCTTGTCAAGTTAACTTCCCTGATACCTGTTTTCTCATCAGAATAGGGATAAGCCTATGCCTGTTACCTGGGGTTGTTATGAGTACTAAATAAGAGGTTAGTATCTTCATCTGTAACAAGGTGAAGATGCAGGCCTTGAATGAGGCGCTGGTGACAGAGTCCCAGCCATCAAGATGTTCAATCTGACAGAAACAGTCCTGCCATCATCCCTTGGGGAAGTCAATGCTGGGGCTAGAATAAAGTATTACAAGGCTTTTACCACACTCCTGCAGGGGTGGGGGGAAAAGACGGGGGGGAAAGGTGGGGGGGAAAGGCGGCGGGGGAAAGGTGGGGGGGAAAGGCCAGGGGGAAAGGCGGGGGGAAAGGTGGGGGAAAGGCAGGGGGAAAGGAACACATAGGCCCCATTCACTAATCCCATTCGCTAACCACTTCCAATCTCAACAGAAGAGAGGCTAAATGCCAGTGCCTCAGATGCTAGGCTCTGCTTCTTCTTGCCTACCCTGCACCCTCTTTAACCCCCATTTAAATGCATGGCTCCCCTCTCCTGCCACTGTGTCTGAACTCCCTAGTCTAGTATCTGAGGGCTCCCTGATCGGATCCCACTCACCCCTCTCAGACAATACCTTGCAAAACCATCCAGCCAGTCACGTTGCTGTCCCACAGGCACAATGCTCACTACTCCTGCCTCTATACCTTTGCTTACTGTGCTATTCTTACCTGAAATACCCCCACTCCTTTCTCTTCTGTACTTATCCTGAGAGGCCCCTCTTTCAAGGTTGAGCCCTGTCCCTCCTGTGACCCTCTCCCAAAGCATCCATCGCTCCTATCTGTGTCTCCCACAGGCTCTGTGGTGCCCTGGGATGCCCCCCCAACCCCCTACCCCGAGGTCTGTGCTGAATCCTGAGCTCTACACTTGCTGAGACTTCCCTTCCTCCCAAGAACAAGGGCTGAGGAGAGAACTGAATGAGAGAATCCATGTAAGCATGTAGAATAGTGCCCAGCATGTAGGGCTCAGACATTATCTAGTTTTACTTTTACTAGGGGTTATATACATGAACAATCTTTTTTTTTTTTGAAACAGAGTCTTGCTCTGTTACCAGGCTGGAGTGCAGTGGCGCAACCTCCACTTGCTGAAAGCTCTGCCTCCCAGGTTCAAGCGATTCTCTTGCCTCAGCCTCCTGAGTAGCTGGGACTACAGGTGCACACCACCATGCCCAGCTAATTTTTGTATTTTTAGTAGAGACAGGGTTTCACCATGTTGGCCAGAATGCTCTCCATCTCTTGACCTCGTGATCCGCCCGCTTTGGCCTTCCAAAGTGCTGGGATTAAAGGCATGAGCCACCATGCCCGGCCTATGGTGATTTTCTAAACCACGTAAGTACTGATGCTTAAGAAATTGTATTTTTGATCTGAAGAAACAACATAGAATTTTAGATCTGGAACAACTGTAAAAGTCAACTTTCACCTCCATGTGGCAGTTGAGGATATAGACGACTGGTGAGAAGGAACCTACCGGAATCCTGCTCCAACCTCTGTTCCCTCCACCACCAAGCACAATGGCCAGCACCAGCTCTCAAAGGGCTGCTAGTCAAAGGCTGAGCCTGTGCTAGAACCTCGACCTCTGGATGCCCAGGTCAGAGCTTGTTTCAATACACAAATATAGCCTTGTCATTTAAACCCACAATATCGAGGAAGTAGAGATATAAAAGGGCTTCAGACATAGCCTTGACTTTTGAGGTACTTGCAATAACAATTAAATACATAAGATAACACTTCCATGAAACATTTCTCCAGCTGACATCATCTCCTGAGACTCGTAGGAGATTCAGGCTAAGGCAAGCTACCTACTGAAGAGGCAGCATCATCTTCAGGTCCCATACAGTAGTGACAGCTCATGCTCTGGTGATGCTCTGCACTGCCGAGACCTTCAATAAATTAAGCTCCACCCTAATGGAATATTTACTGAGCACTACAAAGGCTTTCATACCAAGAGTATCATGCCAAGAGCTTGGAAACAAAGAATCACGTAAGAATAGGTACAAAGTTCACAAAATAATTCACTATTCTAGGTGTATTCAAAAAGTCCTAGAAGCATATCAAAACATGGCAATGCATATGAGCTTTTTCACATTACAGTCTACGGTGGGCCCCGGCTCATCTCCCTCCTGCCGTCAGAGATACCTGACAGTACAGAGTCATGATGTCACATTAGCACATTACAATGTCTAGGCAGAGTAGCAAGATGGTGCTGGTGGCACACTAGAACTGTTCTCAGAACCTGTCAGATTCAGGTGACTTAGCGCACTCCAAGGCAGTTTCTGCAACCTTATTAGGTACCTTTGTGCTGGAGTTCCAGGGTGATATGACCAGGAGTATAAAACACATGATGACCATCCCATTCCCATGGGGCTTCTTGCAACCTGACCTCACTTAGGGCAGGCATAAGACCATTAGCAACTACCTAAGTCACGTCCAAGGAGAAACCGGAGAGATGCAGACACTTTGCTCAGTGAACCCCCCTCAGTCTGATGACTCTAGTATTTTTCACATATTAAAGTAACTCATATCACTTCTAAGCCTTTTGGATAAGATCAAGCATAAAGCAACTTGTATGAATTCCATGGATCCAAGGGTTTGTTTTCAGCAAGGCTTAAGCCTCACCTTATGCAGGAACACTTCACAATCGCAGTGGATCAGTATGAGTGTGCCCACCTGCACATACATACAAGGTTACAATGCCTAATGCTTAAAACAGCACCTAATGCTGGTGAAAATTATAGGCTACTCTTCTACATCAAGCATTTTAAACTAAAAACAAACAAAAAAATTAGTTCCTCTTACCTCATTCTTAGTTATTACAAAGTTCATACATTTCAGGAGTTTCAGTTTTAGAGTCAAGAGAAATTAACACAAGTCAGTGTTTTGTTTTGCACAGCACAGGAGCTAGTCTAATGGGTTATAAAGCAATGAAACAACCATGTACATGTGCACCTAGATGCACAACCATGCTGGAATCAACATGTGTCAGTTTCACTTTTCCCTTGCACTCCTCATTTCCCACAGACACAGCAACCATTAGAAGCATCCAATTTCCATTTTCCACCAGAGTGACTTACATGCAAATAAAAGTTACAGCTCCTTAGTTCCCTGACCTGGGTTCTAAGTTCAGTCTAAAAGCACCAACCAATGATCTTAAGGCCATCTCTGGTGAGCAGCTCAAGCCCATTCTCACTGCTGGCTATTCTGTGGCTACAATAGGCTGCTGACACCATGATTAGCATGAGAGAATGCTACCATATTCCTAAGCAAAGCACACCTCGAATCCCTGCCTCAGGGCATGGAAGGGATAATCCTATTTACAACATGCAGCGTCTAAACATCTCCATGGAAGGAGATAAAGAGACAAATCCCTGCTAAGGATACTGATGATACTGTTGTCAGGCAGGTACCCGGGAGGGTCCCCCAGTGAGATCACTAAGGATGCCCCCAAGTGTTAGCTGCCAACAGGTGACAACTCTGTTCCTATTCTCAGCATCTTTGAAATAAATCTTCCTCCTCTCTTCATGCATGGTATTTCAAAATCATAAATATTGTCTTTTTAGATGGCAAGGTAACTAGTAAGCTGTCAGAAATAAAAACACAATTTAAGATCCGTGGCTAAAATCCATATGCCAACATCATAAAAAAATGATACTTTTACTAGGTACTCAATTCCATGTGCAGTCAAAGAAGAGAAAGTAAATACTAAGTCACTGACTGTTAAGAAACTAGATTGACTAGTTTGTTCATTCATTCATTCATCCACGCATTAACCCATCAACACTTACTGACTCTCAAACATGCAACCAATGCTGTGCTAGGGACTGGCAACACAAAAGTGTTATAGAACAAGCCTAGCCTCTTCTATATCATGGAGCTTATGGTCTAGCATGGAAGTAGAATGCTAATGAAAATAACCCACAATTAAAATCATAATGACAAGAAGATGAATATTGTAAAGGAAATAAACAAAGATGCAACTGAATCGGGGGTCTGGGATGTGGGAAATGAAGAAAGGATTCTCTTAGGGAGGGAAGTCTGAACTGCAGGACACTGGATGGGGAGGACAGCACAT
The DNA here is from genome assembly GCF_008728515.1 of Papio anubis. Taxonomy (NCBI): domain Eukaryota; kingdom Metazoa; phylum Chordata; class Mammalia; order Primates; family Cercopithecidae; genus Papio; species Papio anubis. The sequence goes on from NC_044994.1 coordinate 41,988,548, forward strand.
TGTGGGGTGGAAGTAACGGCACCTATGAAGGAGCTTTGTGTATTCGGGGGGGTTAAGATAAAGCCGGTCAACCTATAATGTACACAGTGAGAAGGAAGTAAGAGGGACCAGCTCATGTAAGCCTCAGTTAAAAATTCTTATTTTTATCCTAAAAGCAATGGGAAGTCATTAAAGGGTTAAAATAACAGGGGCTAATATTTATTGAGCATGTTAACTATGCCTGACACACATGAACTCCTCCAAGCCTCCCAATGGTGTAAGCACCATTGCACTCTATTTTACAGATGAGAAACTGAGACTTAGGGCCCAAGATCACAGAGCTGTAAGTAGCAAAGTCAGGATGTGAACCCAGACAGCCTGGCTCCAGAGTCCAAGCAACAATACACCACAGAGAGTGGCATGACTAGAACCAGAGATGGCAGTTCTTTCTAAACAGATCCCTGGCTGTAGCATAAGGAAGAGCCCATTGCACGTGAAGCCCTGTCCTGGGTGCCTAGAGGAGTCAAGAGAGACCAGGGAGACCAGAAGAGCTTACAACCTAGCAGGGAGCTCAGAAGTAATGAGGTATAGCAGGAAGGGCATGGGACTGGGTCAGGAGACCTGAACTTTAGATATGACCCTGCAACTTGATAGCCGTGGGGCCTATGGCAAACTCTGAGGCTTACTAGATCTTAACTTGCTCATCTATAAAAATGGAAGAGCTGACCAGACGATTCCTTTAACTCACTCCCTGACCTGGACTCCTGCATTTTCTTATACTCGAACCACTCCATCCCCTGGCTTCTATCCACCAAGCACACAGCTATGTTCAAGCTTCTCTGCTGCTTCAAACCCCTCCCTGCTCAGCCTGTCTCTCCTCTCACTTTACCTCGAGCAAGGCGTCCACAGATGGACACCACCCTCCACACCGCTCCTCCTCAAACCTGCCTCCACCAGATGGCCTCCTCCCCGTGCTGCTGAAATGTGCCTTGAGAGCAACTCCAGTGCTCATCAAGTCCAATGGCTAGAAGAGGTGTGATTTCATTTTTGATCCTACTCGACCTCTTCAAAGCCCTCCACACCACTGGCCCTCGCCTCCTTATAAAGGTCCCTTCTTGAGACTTAGCAGTTCTGCTTCCTCCAATCTTCTCCCTGCCCAACTCCCTTCCCAGAACCTCCCATGGGGCTTTTTCCTGCACTTCCCTCCTTTGCATTGCCATTTTCCAGAGCCTCATCCTCACCACTTACCTCAGTCCCTGGGGACAGTCTCCCCCAGGCCATGGCTCCAACTATCCCTCCCAGATCCTGCCACTCCAGTCTGGATCTTTTCCCATTACTATGATCCACAATTCCAGCTCGCTCTTCTTCCCTCTAGGTGTTCCACTGGGAACTCCGAATTCAATACAGCCCAAACCACCTTTACCCACTGACTTCCTAGGTTTAGGCTAGGATCCTGCCCTCGCCCTACTTCCTATATTTCAATCAAGTACGCAGTCCTTTTTTTCATTAATGAAGAGTCTGCTGCTCCAGCTCAGGACTACCCAGCTCTCTCCTGGATCACTACAGTCACCAAAAGTGTGAGGGTGTACCTCCGGGCACGCCTTCACCCAAACACATTCCACCCAACAGCCAGAGTTTTCTCTGGATGCAAACCTTATCCAGCAGCCGCATGTTGAAGGCCCATTTGTTTGTCCTCACTGTCTATGACAGAAAGCCATAGATGAACAGTATTCAAGTGAACTAAACACTGACAGTGGCAGGAACAGAATGGGGGGAAGGAGGGGAGGAGGGGGCGAGGGGAGGAGAGGGGAGGAGAAGAGAGCCGGGCCTGGGGGCTCCATGGACCAGCGCCAGAGTGCCAAGACACAGGTAAGAAAGGACAAAGTGGCCCAGTCAGACTGGTGCTGAGAAAGTTCCATGGGGAAATAATGGAAGGCTAGAGGCAGGTTCACATTTTGAAGATGTCATTGTGATTTATGCCAATCTGTCATGGCAAAGCAAAACATTTAATAACCATATTAAATGATTCTAATTCATGTACTTTCTGAAGTGAATTTTCAAGATGTTTGAGACATGGGTAGAAGTTAACAATCTGCATAACTATACTACTGGATGGTGGGGAGGGGGTCAAATTTACAGAAATCATTCATAGTAGCTTTTACTGTGAAAAAATATATTAAGCCCTAAGGTCAGTAACAGGTACAGATTGAGTATCCCTTATTCAAAATGCCTGAGACCAGAAGTGTTTCAGATTTTGGAGAATTTACATTATACTTACTGGTTGAGCATCCCTAATCTGAATACCCAAAATCCAAAATACTCCAGTGAGCATTTCCTCCCATCCATGTACTAACCAGGCCCGACCCTGCTTAGCTTCCGAGATCAGACAAGACCAGGTACATTCAGGGTGGTATGGCCGTAGACATACCTCCTTTGAGTGTCATGTGGTGCTCAAAAAGTTTCAAATTTTAGAGCATTCTAGATTTGGGATGCTTGATGTGTATGAAAAAATCACACTAGGAACCTGGAAATCAGAATCACCAATAGGAGGATTTTAAGATTTCAGCCCCTTTCTCCTGCTTCCATTAGAAAGGCTATCTGTGCTTCTAGTTTTATACATTAAACAGGGAATTTGTAACTTAAGAACAGAAAGTAAAAATTGTCCAAGGCAGATTTGTACCTAAGCTGGCACCATGCTATAATCTGGATACAAATATAATCAAGGTTTAGTCTGAAGAGTTTGTATGTTATTTTAAAAGCTGGGTTTTCATTTAGGTTCCTGCTATTGAGACTGCATTTGGAAGTGGTAGAATCTGGGATTTAGAGGAAGATGACTGTGTTGGAATATTAGTTCTCAGAAGGAGGGGTAGTATGCTTCGTATTCTATTCAAAATTTGTTTTATAAACTCAATGAACATAGAGATCTAGTTTGATGACAGGACTGAAAGACTAAGAGATACCACGTTCAACGCTGGGCTGTAGACAACCGCAAAAGACCCAAGCAAGAAATACACATTACTGACCCCATCCACACCCATCCCTTAATAAGATTGGGCTAGGTAAAGACACCTCACCCGAGGAGTGTCCCAACTCTACACAAGCTCGGAGTCACAGTGAAAAGTAGTCACCAAGCTCTTACTTGACAAAGGACCCATACAAAGGATCACATTTCTGAGTGAAAGGGAGAAGTTTTTAAATTTTTATTTTTTAATTGACACATAGTAACTGTACATATATAGGGTACCTAGTAATGTTTTGACATATGTAGTGTATAGTGATCAGATCAGGGCAACTGACGAACTCCAATTATGTGTTTAGAGCTATTAAGCAGTCTGTTTGTAAGCTGACTGAGCAGTAAGAGAGCTGCCACAATTTACCTTAGGGCAGCCACCCGGGCATTTCTTACAATTTTCCCCCTTCAAACTCAAACGCTCAAGGAAGGACCTCCAGACAAACCAACACTTTCCTGTCACTTGTTTAAAACCTGTACATAGGGACTGGCTTTGGCATTCTCTGCTATTCATTTCTATATATAGATTTTAAAAGCCCGGGGCAAATCGAAAAGGGACTAAGAAGCATGAAAAGACTTTCTAAAGGCCATTTGGCAGTTTAGAAAAAGTCAATTACAGCTGACACATAGCTGTTACCTTGGAAATCACACCTACTCATTTGTGTGTATAAGAATATAAAAGATATTTCCTCTGAAACAGACACATAAAGCTAAAATAAGACTCAGTACAAGAGCAGTTTGATTGGGGTCTCTTCCCCAGAATCTTTTCTTTTTAAAAAAAATCTATGGCTGTAAACATAATAAACACATTTTCCTTTCAATCAATTCTTTTTACGTGACTAATGGTATCCTTTGGAGGGAAAAATCTCTGACATTTAGATGAATATTTTAAAAGGGTTTTAAATAGGCTTTGGAGGAAAAGTCTCAGTACTTCACTTTGTTTGGAAGACAAACATGGACTCTTCTGTATTATAAAGGAGACGATATTGTTTAGTCAACTAAAAAGTTATCCTACATCGTGTCCGGCTTGGTTTAAGTATTGCTAGAAGCTTTTCAAATACCAGCACATCTTAAACAGGAAGCACTCAAAGTACATTTGAGAACATTTTGTAGTATGTTTATTATCTCAAGCTCCTATATAGAAAATAAGTTTAAAAATTAAAAGTAAACGTAAGATTTTTAAAAAGCAAACTTATTTGGTCAAAACAAGGTATGTGTGTATAACTTTAAAAAAACATATCAGCATGGAAAGCAATGGATATGTGTGCTTGTCATTCCTTGACAAGCCAAAGTCAAGCCATAAGCAGCAGGAAGGAGAAGGGGAGTGAACACCTGGGCCTTGTCTGAGCTGTTCCTCTGCTGTAATTTGGGTACCAACAAGACCAAGGTTCAGTCCGGTGAATTTGTATTTTATTTTAAAATCTAGGTTTTAATTGTAGGTCTCTGTCACTGAGACTGCATTTGGAAGTGGCAGGATCTCTGAGATTCAGAGGGGGATGAGTTTGTTGGAATATTAATTCTGGGAAGGAGGTGTAGGGTTCATGAACTCAGGGTAGGTGACTTTGGGTCAAGGTGGCCTCTGGACCACATGCATCTCAAGATCCCTTATGCTGGGATAGAGTGGAAAGATGGCATCGGGATGCCTGCCCCATAGCCCAGAAACGCTGCCCAATACACCCTCACTGCCCAGCACATGCTGGCATAAACATGTGACCCACAGCTTGTCCCTCTGACCTATATGTAGTGGTGGTCAGGAATAGGAAATCTTCAGAGGAAAAACATTCTCCTTTTAAAGTGCTCTTTTTTTCCTGGTTGATAAATTATTCCTTTTCACAATAAATAAAAATTGGAAGGGAAAATCTCCATCCTTTAGTATTTAAAGCAAATGACTGTTAAAAACTTGAAGTCATGTTTTAAAGAGGCATTTCTTAAGTCTATTTATAGCTCTGATAGCTGAGAAAGCAATTAGCTACATTACAACTGCTCAGGCAATGGCACTGGCTTCACTAATTACATTCTCATTAACACCATGTTATTTCACTGCTCTTAGTGGGAGTTCTTCGAACATCCCTTTGGTTGGTAGAGTATATGGGTATCTTCTATCCCCTACTGCTTAATTATTCGTGACGACTTGTTAATTTCTTATCAAGGATGTCACCCGACGGAAAAAAAAAAAAGTCTCTCATAAAAGTACTTTAAGTAAAATTATGAATTTACAAACAGGATTTGAGATTTAGCTGCGCTAAATGAAAAACAATAAAAAATTAAGCATTACAATTTTAATGTAATGACATAGAAACTTGTATCTTTCTAGGTTTTCATTTTTCTTTAATACGGAGTTAGAAACATATGCCTCATACGGCTACTATGAAAACTAAAAATTTTAAAGAAAATACAGCCACTCACTCAGTAAATGATGAGCTTTAAAGATACTAAAATGACAGATGCTGCCAGACATGCCCATCTGCCTGAATGGTGCAGAGCTACTTACAATCACTCTTTGATTTGCAGCTGCAGTCTGTGTATAGCCCATCTGCAGGTTTATGGTGATACAGCATCAATCTTTGCTTTCTGTCTTTTGAGACGTCTGAAACAGGCTAGGAGGGGCTCAGGCCAGAGAGTTCTCAAGCCCTCCTCCAGCTAGTGTCTGGTCGGCCAGAGCCCTTCTTGGTCAATCTCAGTGCTGCTACACTGCATCTCAGGGGTGTTGCTGGGATGGGGACAGGGGTGGCAACAAGGTCACTGGCTCTCTAGAAGTTTTAGCTGGGGAGCGGGAAAGCTAGCATTGTGGTTGGTGGGCAGGATAGAGAAGGAGGAAGTTGCATTTCAAGAGTAGATCATACCTATTTTGTCCTCCAACTTAGCAACATCTATATACTTTTGATGTGCATACTCTTTGAACCATCATCAATCCACTTCTAAAATTTTACCCAACAGACATAATTGTACAGAAGTATGCAAAGATATACATAAAGGATATTCACTGTTACATTATTTGAAATAGCAAATTATCAGCAGTTGTTTAAAAAAGAGAAATAGATGTGTACGCATGTGGAAAGACAACCAAGATACAACGGTAACTGAAAAATTAAATTACAGAGGACTATGTGTCTATAATACAGTTATTTTAATCTTAAAAAGATGTATCAACATGCAGAATAGGGTACATTCTCACCCACCAAAAGATGGGTCAAGGAGTGGGAAAGAAGACTTATTTTATATATTTCTACACTATTTTTATTTTTTTGAACTTATGTTTAATTTCTAATAAAAACCCAGTACCTGCAATCTAAAACAATATTCTTGTATAGAAAAGAGCTAACACAGCAGGCCTGCATCTGCTATCCTTAGAAAGGCTGCTTGACCCCTGGCTGGTGTCAGGGGAACTTGGATTTTCACCATTCCCTGGTAAGAACTGTTCACTGTGCCTAAATTGCTCATGCAAACAATATCGTTTATGTTGAGCATCTGCTTTCCTTCTGGGATTCTGGAATTTTGGTTTGTGCTAGGCTAAGGGTGCCTATATAATCAACCCCAAATAAAAACCCTGGCTGCCTGCGCTCAGGTGACCTTCCCTGGTAGGCATTTCAAAAGAAGTGTCATGACTTGCTTCTAGGGGGAATTACATGCATCCTGTATGACTCTAGGTGGAAGGGACTCTAGGAAGCTTGTGCCTGGTCTCCTGGAGACATTACCCCATCCACCTCTCCCTTTGCTGAGTTTGCTGTTTACTTTTTGCTGTAACAAATTATAACCATAATTATATGCTGAGTTCTGTGAGTCTTCCTAGCAAATGGTTGAACCTGGAGGTGGTCTTGGGGGCCACCAACCTACCCTTATCATTCTCTTCCATAACACCTTCTTCTTGACCTTCTTAGCATTTCCATAATTTGTAATTAAACTGTGCATCTTTTTCACTAAGTTCCATGAGATTAACTACATGTGTTGGTTACCACTATATACTACACAAATATTCAATAAAGCTGTTAAATAAAAATAAGGGAAAAGCAGCTCATCTATTAATAAAAGATAACCTGCTGGAGAGTGAGTATAACAGAGTTTTCCTAGCACCACTCCTTTTTAGATTCTGGAATCCCCGAGAGTCACTCAAATTAAGATGCTCAGAAATCAATACAATGGCAGAACCAGACTCTGTACTAAATAAAAAGTACCCACCTCTCTTCCCTCCATCCCTCGTTTCTGCTCCTAATCTGAAAGGAGAAACTTCTACCAAGACAACAGAGTTTTCTGGCCCTATAGGTTGTCACTGGCCTCCAGGCATCGTAAGAGACCATCATGAGGAAGGGGCTCCTAGTGCTCAGACCACTTCCATCTACTTTCTTTCCCTGTGCCTTGGGGCTCCTCCCTATGTCACCACCCCCATGAAAAAATGGAAAAAGTCATATTAACCACCACAAACTGGAGATCTAAAAACTTAGGGAGCTGCAAGGTCAAACTTGCATTGAACTCCAAAGTGATATTTACTTTTACCCACAGCCAATTTGTCCCAGTGATGACTAATTCTCTGATGTTCCAGATACCCAGAGATCATACTGGGCAGGGGTCTGTTATTGGCAGTCTGCATGCTGTTAGCGACTCAAATCCTCCCTAAACCCCTCACCACGTGATAGAACTGGGTTTATGTCCTGGGTCCATTTTGCTGGATATACTTTCTCCATTCTATCATCTCATCCTATTGCACTCATCTAAAGCTTATCACAAAGAGAACTTAATCTGCCATTTCCACAATGTTATCAGGCCCCTGCAGTGAGTTCAGTATCATGTGGTCTGGGAGAAAGCCTCCTAAATCCTAGGAAGTTCCCCTACCTCTGGCCCCAGGTTTCCTCTGCAGGGCTAAAGCCAGCAACAGCATCTGCATCACAGTAGACTTTTTGAGTGCCGGCGCATATGCTTCCCCTGACTGCATCATCCTCTCCCACTGCTCCTTCTCTCCTTTCACAGTTACCTGTGTGTATCTTCATCTGCCCACTCACAGCCCATTAAAAGGGGAGCAACCACAGTGTAGACTCTGTCTTGCTCACCTTTGTGTGAAAATGGTGTGTTTAGGGCAGGGCCTTCCAAAGCAGGTGTTTAATAAAGATATGTTTGGGTGAATTGGTGCCTTCTTTCCTCTACGTCTAGAATGGACACAATATTTGCTACCTTTTCCTATGCCTGGAAATAAATAAAATTCTGATAATAACAGAGAAAGAGTCCAAAGTAGTAGATTGAAGTGTTCCTTAAATCCAACCTTCTATTCCATTAAATTTCTGCTTATAGAGAGGTTCTATAGACCGCTCAACAAATTAAATGCAGATACTAGATGTGATGGGGTTTAAATAATCTTACGTCTGCAGGCAGGGGACAAAGGACAGATGACATGACGGACACCAGCTACATTTCCATCACTGCGCTCACCATTCTCTACCTGTCACCTCCCATGCTCCCCTATCCCCTCCATTAGCAGGCAACTTTCCCAGTTCTCTCCCCATGCCCCTACACTCCTTGCTTTCTTCCCTCCATCAGGCCATACTAAAGTGTTTTCAGACAAGATCGGACACATTCACGGTGGTATGGCCATTCAAGTGTTTTCATACTGAAATGACCGACAAATCCCTTGGCCTCCTCCCGGCCCAGCATCTCTGTCTTTCCACCCTAAAGGGGTTGCATCACCACTCCCTGCCCAGCACTGGCCACGGGCATTCCTGCTCCACTCCCCGCTTCTGACACTCTTTACCTTGCTGGCCTTCAGGATATTGATCTGCTCTTCATACACCGTGTCTCTGTTTTTCTCCAGAAAACCATCAGAGAGGTACTCCACCTGGGGCCACAGCAACCAGAGAGAGACACAGTCATTAGTGCTTCAGCAGTTTCTCAACCACTTTCATCTCATCCATGCAGCATTTTCTGAAAAGAGCTGTGAGTAGATAGGAAACCCACAGATGTTGCCACTTAAAATGCAAACCCAGTAAGTGGTCAGGATTTACGTACAGGGAACTGACTATTCATTTTGTGGAAGAAATTGTTTTAAAGGGAGTTCCCATAATAAAAGGGTTCTTTAGGGCTCTATAAATGCAGCTTCTCAGCCACATCTCAGACCCAATGAATCAATCTGTATTTTAACAAGACCCTAGGTGATTTATACACACATTACAATTTAAGAAACACCAGGCTAGTGCATAGCAAACAGAAATCCACTTAGAAAAATTCTATGCACGCACCAGCTACTGAGAAAGCAGCCCCCTGGAGAGCAGCCACACCGGCTTCAGGTAAGAAGCCAAACCATTCGGTACTTTGTTTTCAGCTCTCCCTTCTCTCTCAAGCTCCGTGAGGGTAGACTCTTAATGGCTTTAGAATTTTTATATATATATATATACACACACACACACACATACAGACATGTATATATATAGACATATATGTGTGTATGTATATATGTGTGTATATATGTGTGTGTATATATATATATGAATGGGCAACTATAGCACCCCCTGTGAAGTTATGCCTTGTGGTAAGCTTGGTATCCCCTGGAAGTAGAGGGGTGGGTAAAAGAGGATGGAAGGGGAACCTAGCTGAGGCTTCAGGCCATTTGCATTCAGAAGGGACAGCCTTCTCTCTAGGTCTAGAGCCCAGTAAGTCTACTTAGAGAGGGGCCAAGGGAATACCCAAGCCAACAGAGAGGAGAGCCACCTTGTCTGCAAAGTGGACGATGATGAAGGCTGTGTTGGACATGCGGGGCTTCTGGAAGTGCTGGCTGCTGGAGTGCCGGTCATAGAGCTTCTGAGCCCAGTTCTGGTCAGTTCCTTTGGGGACCTGCAGAACCACAAGACAGGGCAGAGTGCTTTGTGAAGAGGAAGAAGGAAGCCCTGGGTTGCAGCAGAGGGATGGGATCAGTAGGCCAGCTCCATGAAGGTTGATTCAGCCCTTGAACTGGGACCTTAACTGGACGGTGCAAAGAACAATTCAACCACACATGTTCAGGATCCTGCCACAGTGTGCCCTCTTCCCCTGTGGGTTGGCTCCTGTGGGACCTGTGGGAGCAGCTGAGCCTGCTGGTTGGCAGACACTGCAAGTGCTAGGGAGGATAAGGGTGAAATCTAAGGTCACAGGAGCAGAGTCACAGCCTGCAGGACCACCTGGAGGTACTTCCCTGCAACCGGGGCTGTGACATCAGCATCACAAACACATTCACCTGCAGTGCCAAGCTTACCCACTCACCCAAGTGAACTCCTGCCACAGGAAAACCTACCTTCCCTCCCTAAATTCACCTAAATACCATAGTCCAGGTCTGGCTCAAGTCTTTCCTTTCCTGACCACTGTTGATCTTGCTTCTCTCTTCTTTGGAATTCCTTGCAGTCAAGCTCTTACACGTGCCCTAGCATATTGTGCACCCCTGAGTTTTGAGTTTCGTCACTACAAACTGTAAGTTTGTTGTGTTCAAGGACTGGTTGTGCCTTACGTTGCTTATGTGTCCCTGAAAGAACTTAGAACTGGGCTCTGGCCATGCAGTGGGAACTAAGTACCTAGTGAGTGATCTACATGGTGCTAATCTCTGCATCTCCCACTGTCCAAAGTCAGACTTAGAGGTTCCACTGCATTAAGAATTCTGAAAGGCGGCCCCTTTCAATATCTTTATGGATGGCTTTAAACGTAAAAAGCATCTTGCTTCATTGAAAATATAACAGAGTCACTGTAACTACCACTCAAATTGTCAAGGATGACAGCAACTCTTCCAACAGGAAGGTGCTCCCTCTTGTCATCCCTGGTCATCGCTGCACACACCTACTGACCAGAAACAGTCCAGTCCTCAGTGACGGGTCACTAATTGACCTGCCCTTCTTTGGTTGAGATTGCATATTTGGATCAGGAAGGGTTGAAGGTGACCCTTGCACTAGCCGTTTACAAAGAGATTTTTATGGTAAACTAATAAAATCCGCGCCATAAAGAAAATGCTTACATACTTGGGAACCAATTTCTTAAATCCTTTGTAAGCAAACTGATTTTGCTCAAGATTCATTTTGGCATAACTAATATTGAATACTCAGTGCTAAGCACCAAAGGAAGTTCAAGAAAAGAAAACTATCTTGAAGGAGGCTATTAATTGTACTGGGCAGACAATAAAATATATTTAATTCAGCACTTTCTATATATACTGTTTTATATTTGTCTCCAAGCATTCTGTGTTTAGAACCACCGGGTGTGAAGGAAGGAGGGGTCTTCCCAGTAGAGATGTCAGGACTGGGTGGGCAAGAGGATGGGCACAAGAGGGACCTAGAAGGACTGGCAAAACTGAGGCAGACAGAACCATGGTGGGAAGCCCCACACAGGCAAACACGTAAAATTGGCTAGGAACAAAATCATCTTTCCTTGGAGATGAAATTGGACTTCTGTGAGAAGACTCCATAATCCTACATATTCAGTAATTCAGATTGGTGTGAATTGATAAGCAGAGGAAACGAACAACCAAGGTCAAGTGTATCCATATTTTCTGACAAGGATCAGTCTCTCCTGTTGCTGCCCACTCCATCTCCAACTAAAAATAAGGGCCAGCAGGAATTAACCATGATCAAGAGTCTCAGATGATACAGGTAGTGCCCACAGTGCTTACTGTTTGCCAGGCCATTTTCTACACATTTTAGATGTATCAATTCATTTAACCCTCGAACAATCCTGTCCGCTAGGTGCTATGTTTGTAAGCATTTTAGAGATGAGGAAATGGAGACAGAGAGGTTAAGTAACTTGCCAAGGTCACATAATGGGGAAGTACTAGGTTGGTGCAAAAGTAATTGTGGCTTTTGCCATTAAATAGCAGAGCTGGGGTTCCAAGCAGAACAGGTTAACTCTTCTTGCCTGACAACAAAGGGCGCCACAAAAGCAGAACAAGGTAGAAGGTGCTTATCTCCAAAAATCTTTCCACAGAAGTAGATTTTAAACAGCCACAGGAGAAAGAAAAAAAATCTTATATTTTGGTAGCTTCTGGGTCATGGATATCGGTAGCTCCATAATATGCAGCTGAACGGAATCGTTTATAAAGGAAATCCACATATAGCTTATATGAACTTCTTTCTGCTCTTCTCAAAGCAATGCAGAGAGAGCACTGATCCAGAAGCTGGGACTACAGCTCGGTCCTCATCTAGATAGGTTCTGTTCCTCAGAGGCCTAAATCCCTCTGACCTTATGGTACTGACCACTGATCACATCAAAAAGTAAAGGTCCCATCTGTATTAAATGCCCTGAATAGGCAAATCCATACAGAAAGAAAGTAGATTAGTGGTTGCCCGGGGCTGCCAGGGGGCAATGGGGAGTAGCTGCTAAAGAGCTTTTTTAGGGGGTGATGAAAATGTTCTAAAATTGACCGTGGTTGGTAATGGATGCACAACTTTGTGAACATACTAAAAACCACCAAATTGTATACTTTAAATGGGTGAATTGTATGATATGTCAATTATATCTCATTAAAGCTGTTAAAAATACATTAGACCTGATTCCACTCCTTGCTAGTAAAACAAAATAGAAAAAAAAAAAAAAAGCAGGCATGGCAGTGGGGGAGTGCAAGTTCTGAGCTCCCTAAGCCCCTCTCAGTGTTCCTTGTGGAACTCTAGACAGAACTGTACTCTCTATCACAGATGTTGCCATTGCTGGCCTGGGACAGCTTCTGAGGCCAAAGCCTGCCCCCAACAGAGCTGCTGATAGGAGCTGACTTTTAAGGACCCCAAGGCCAACCAGGTGCAATGGCTCACACCTGTAATCCCAGCACTTTGGGAGGCCGAGGTGGGAGGATGGCTTGAGCCCAACAAGTTTAAGACCAGCCTGGGCAACAACACAGAGAGACCTCATCTCTACAAAAAACTTAAAAATTAGCCAGGCATGGTGGCACTTGCCTGTAGCCCCAGCTACTGGGGAGACTAAGGCAGGAGGATCACTTGAGCCCAGTAGGTCAGGGCTACAGTGATAACTGTGATGACACCACTGTACTCCAGCCTGGGTGACAGAACAAGACACTGTCTCAAAACCAAACCAAACCAAACCAAACAAACAAACAAAAAAACCAGACCCCAAGGCCAGTTATTCTATGTCTGCTTCTTTTCTCATCCCTGTCTTCCTGGGCCACTGGCACCAACCTTCCTGGTCCCTCACTGTCTCCTTCCATTCCATACTTCAAGCCTTGTACCCCTGCTGACCTCTCAAATCATTGTACCATAAGTACCTCTGGATCCCCAGGCTCTTTAAGGAGTACCCTCTGGCCCCTTCCCTCTTTGCCACCACAGAAACCCAGCTAGGCCCACCAGGACTCTGCAGTCCTCACTGCTCTCTGGAATGGAGGCAGCTCCTTCCTCCTCACCTGCCAGCCACCCCTAGTGCCGCTTCCAGACCTTTATTTTTCACCAGGCCTTTATTTTTCAAAATAGCCCTTTGCACGCTCAGCAAAACATTAAGTCTAGATGAATCCAACTACCCATTCTCTCCTTACCCATACCTGGGTGGCTGGATAAGACCACACATCAACTCATCTTCCTTTAACCAAGCCCTGCCATGATACTTTTACACAAGTACTGCAGCCAAAAAATAAAATTTCACTCGGAGAATCACTTCTATGGATTAAGACACTGTTCCTAGATCTAAGCAGGAAGTTGATCTCAACAACTCCTAAAACTCAATTTATGGTCTTTAACCTCAGCAAAACAATCTGCGCACTCTGCAATTTCTCTTTCTGTTTACTGGTTAGCCATTCCCACCTTCCTCCATTCTCTTCAAGTTTCTGACCCTGCTGCCTCTCAGCAGATGCCTCAGCTCCTTCATGGGGAAATAGAGGCTATCAAGCAGGAAATCCCAAATTCCTGCTCTAACATGCAGAAACTCATCTTCGCCCACAGCCATCCCACCTTTCTGTCCTTCTCATGGAAGAAAGGCCTCTCTCCCGGCTGGCCTTCCGTCCACCCACCCCTGCCTCCTGGGGGGCCACAGTCCACCCATGCCCATGCCCCTCTCTCGCCGCCGCTTCCTCTTCACAGCCAAGCCTCTGAGAGTTCAAACTCGCCGTCTCCACTGCCTCACCTCCCGCTCTCCTCATATTACCGAAATTAGACTTCTGTCCCAGCAACTCTGTTGGAAGGAAGTGCTCCACTCAAGAGACTCACGGAGGCCCTCTCCCTGCTATGCTCCTGGAAGCCCTGTTCCCTCCCGCCTGGCCTACCACATGGCCTCATGGTGCTGCCTCCTCTAGGCTGTCCCCACCTCAGCTTGCACACAGTCTGGGCTGATCATTCACATCTGATCCCTTCTCCTATTGTTCTCCCCTGTGGGTTGATGCCCAGAGCCTTCAGGATGAAGCCCGAATACCTGCTCAGGGTGGACATGGCTTCTCATTCTCCCACGGTCCCTACTTGCCAAACTTACCTGTCCCCACCAGGAGTTCCAGACAAATCAGATCACTTCAAGTTCTCCAAGTGTAGTGTGACATGCCCTTCACCTGGAATGCCCCCTCCTCATCTGACGTTGCTTGGGAATGCTCTCCCCACAGCGCTCTTCCTTCTGTCATTTCCTCCACAGCGTTTCTGGTTCTTTGTCATCGAAGATGACACTTCAGTGCTTGCCTGACCCTCTCAAGAAGTGCTGACGTCTGAAGGGCAGGGGCTCAGTGCACTATTCCGTGAACATGTGGTTTCTCGTGTGAATGAATACATAAACATAGCAAGGCCACTTCACCTCCCTCCATCACAGGAGTCACACCTCTACACGAAAGTGCTAGACAAGGAAACCTTTGGGGCCACTTCTTAAGAAACAACAATCCCGTGATCTGAATACAGAGTAAACCCTCCTGACAGCAGCCTGAGCCGGGTGAGAAAACGGGGGGTAGGGGGCACTGGCATCCCCACTGAGTGAGCTGATTTCACTCCACAGTCCTGAGTGATTTCCTTTCTTCCAGGAAACAATCCTCATTACAGGGCACAGGGCAGAGCCTGCTGCCCCACCCAGGCCTGCCATTGATTGCTCCAACACCTCCAACCTGAGACAGCACCTAGGCTTCTCTCATTAGAATTGCTTCCAGGATTCAAGGTTGCCTGTTCCTCTGAGAGAAAGTGGACTGATGAATGGGAAGAGGATAGCAGGAAGTGCCAACCCAAATAGGGCTTAGAAGGCAGCAGAGGATAGTGCGCACCTACTTCCCACCCGCCACCGGGCATCTTTGGAGTCCTGTTAAGAGCAGCCTGGAAATGTACATTTCTGACAATCAAACACCTTCTTGGAGGAGTGGACTTGAATAAAGGAGGAATAATTGCAGTCTGTGGCTTGTTTGAGGCCTGTCTGCAAAGGGGCTTTTCCACCTTAGGTGGTTTAATAAATACCCTGGTCCAGTCTACACTCTCCTCTGCAGCTAAGGCACCAGTCACAGGCCCTTGGGAGTGCTCCCTGCACGCTCCCCCTTTAAACCCACAGCCACCCCATCTCAACACCTCTCATTTAAAACCCAGCTCACTACCCTGCCACTGCACATCTTCCCCAAGAAAACTGATTTTCCCATGGGCTGCTTCTGCACCATGAGTCCAATCCTTCATTTGACTTTGTGTCTTGTCGACATGGGGTCACAGAACCCAACTGTTCACAGTGCAATGTCATTATTCGCTCTCACCCTGCAAAGTGTCTGAGAGAAAGGGAGGAAAGGACATGTCTGAGGCTGCTTCCACAGCCCAATAGGATCCTTCCCCAAGGGGCACCAAGTTTCCCAGCCACTGCAACTCCAGGGGGATTCCCTAACCTGCTCAGGCTCAGAGCCATGGGTGCTTCCAGGCCCCACTATGTTTTAAATTCAGGTTCATTGTAGAATAATTTCCATGCAGTAAAACGCACCCTTTCACTGAAGTATACAGTTCAATGAGTTTTGACAAATGTAATAACAACTGTTGGCTTAAAATCCACCTGTTACTGATGCTCTATCAGACTATGCTAAATCATCCTGAACTCCCAGAGCAATTAAACCTGTTACAAAAAGTCTCCACATTATGGACTTTTGTCTTATTCCTTAATGTGGTGTTCATCTCATCTCCTTGGCCACCAGTGTGAGTTTACACATGCCACATCCACAGTACCACCCAGTGTCTTGACACGTCTAGCTCCCACCACCCTGATTTGCAGGAAACCCAGGCTTTCCACAGACCGTGTAGGACAAACTGCCTACTCCATGTGCCCTGAGAACTGTGTATGACCTTCACCTTCACCACCTGGGGGGAGAATGAAAAGCCAGGGTCCTCCTTGAGCACTGGCCCCAGGGAGCCTCACCAGCTTAGCATCCCAGAGGCCTGGGTTGGACACAGGACACGGTGCTGACTTTAGCTTCGGGGGTGTGGACCTGGAGGAGACAGTTACTGATGGGAATCTCAAAAGAGACTGGGGAAAAGGAGCATGACCTTGGCTAAGTTTGGGAAGGGCGGTGGCGGTAGTGGATGCTGAAACCAAGAAAATAAAAGTGAGTCATGAACAGCAGGATGGCCTAGGCTGTGACTTCAGCCATTCAGCCCATGCTACTCAATCTAGGGACAATTGTTTTACATTTACTGCTACCTGTCCGGTTGAGCAAGCCTGGACAAACACTTTGCTACACTGAGAGATTATCTCTGCTCGGATACTGACTCTGAGGATGAAGCCCATATCTCTAGTGAAATGCTAAAAACCTTCAGGAGGTTAAAAAAAAACCACGAAAGCTGTAGAACTGGTATATTTTTCTCTGTCTTCTGTCCTATTGTTTTCCTTTCATTTTCAAAGGCAACGAAACTAGGAGAGCCCTTCTGGAAGGAAACACCTCCTACCAAACCATCAAGCCACACCTAACCCTTTACAGGCAAGATGTGGGAGAGCAGAAAGTAAAAGCAAGTGGGTTCTTTCCCTTGCAACTGCAAGAATCATGTGGCTTTTACACCTGTTGATTCGAGTTTCCATCCCTGGAGGAAGTGGTATATATTTACTCCTGCTAGCAATCAACCACTCAACTGGGAGAGATTTTGGAGATTAGATGCAACCCCCTATCATTGAGCAGGAAAGCAGAGGCCAAAGAAGTCAAGTAACTGATAAAACCCAGATCCTCTAAACCTTACCCTCCCAGTGCTGCCAGGCAGTCTCCAGGCTGACAAGTCAGCACTCACCCTGTCCCACCAGGTACAGCCCATCAGAAACCAGATGGGGAAATCTATGAATTTCACCTGCCACCATGCCATGCAGTTCTATCACAAGTCATCTGATGCGGCAATAGTGATCCCAGACTTGAGTCTTCACTTTCTAGGGATGCCCATTAGATGTTCCAGTTCTTCTCTTGGCACCTAGGCTACCTGGGACATCAAGTCCAAACCACCATCATATCATGCCAACCCATGCCACCCAGGCTCCCCTAAGAGAGGCACATGTTTACCAGTGTAGCAACACCTGCCAGTCATGTTAGATGTGCTGCCTTCTAGCACGCAGAAGAGTACTCGCTTCTAGTATGCAGCCTGCCAACGCTTCTTCCAGCACACTGAAGGCCAGCTGATCACAGATGAAATTCCACCTCTGAGATCTTATGTGATTCCCTCGTACCACATCCCTACCCTAGAATTGAACTAATTTGCATCATCAGTTTTACCTTACATTCTTCATCCAATAGGTCCAAGATACCCAGCTTGGCTTCGATGAGGTCGATACAAGGTTGGTTATCATAAAAATCAATCAGGGTCCAAGGGATCTGTTCCTTCATGTATTCTTCTTGCTCCAGTTTGAACACATGCTATGGCAAGTAAAAAGGTCGCACGAGTGAACTGCAGGCAGACACACCTTAACATTCACCTCCCCCAGGGGCTCAGCGAGTTCTGGGTTCTCAAGGACAGCAGAGAACTGCCAGATAAGGTTTGGACGCTAAGTCATAGTCATGACTGCAGAAAAGCAAAGCACAGTGAGGCGATTCCTCATTCCTGGGTGGACACTTCCTGGGGGCACTTTAACAATCACCTGAGTTGCTGTATTCCCAATCAATCAAAGGAAGCCCCATGTCTGGCTTGCTGTTGCTTAAATACCCTAAGAAACCCAGGCTCAGAGGAATGGGAGTCATAGCCAAGGAGAGGATCATTTCCCCTCTCAGCACAGTTGCCTCCTTCAGTTCTCCCTCCTGAGCAGTGGACAGCCCCTTCCGAAAGCTGGAGGCACCACCAGGAAACCAGAACATAGCCAGGGCCCACCCACCTCAGAGGAAGAGAGGTGGCCTGGCTGTCCCTCCCAGGGGAGTCTCCCCAGTCCTGGTACCCCAGGTCTGGAAACCAAGCCTACCGAGTTGAACTGCTGCTGGAGCTTTTCATTTGCATAGTTGATACAGAACTGCTCAAAGCTGTTTACCTCAAATGTCTCAAACCTACAGAATGGAAAGACAAGAGAAGAGACATCTCCTTTCACCAAAGGAATCACTGGGACTTCAACAAAGCTGTTCTCACCCAGGTCTCCCCCGACGCCACCACAGAATCCCCATTGTCTCATCTTGTGTTCAGAGAGAGCACTGTTGCAGATGTTAGCACTACACAAAGCCTAATTAAAGAACAAACGTATTTTCAAAACTAGGAAAAGTATGACAGCAGGAAAATTTTGGAAAAGAAAGTTTAAAAAAGAAAAACGAAAGTCAGCAATGATTTCATCATTCATATTGACCACCAGTTATATCTTGGTGGGTTTCCTTTTAGGAATTTTGCATTTTTGAAAACAGTCAGAACTATGTAATGTTTTACTCTTTTTTTTTTTTTTGAGACAGGATCTCACTCTGTCACCCAGGCCAGAGTGCAGAGGCACAATCTTGGCTAACTGCAACCTCTGCCTCCCAGGCTGAAGGGATCCTCCCATCTCAGCCTCCTGAGTAGCTGGGACTACAGGCACATGCCAACATGCCAAGCTAATTTTCTATTTTTTTGTAGAGACAAGGTTTCACCATGTTGTCCAAGCTGGTCTCGAACTCCTGGGCTCAAGTGATCCACGCACTTCAGCCTCCCACAGTGCTGGGACTACAGCTATGAGCCACCACACCTAGGCTTACCTTCTATTATCATCATTTAACATTCCATTGAAAACACTTCCCAACACCACTGTTCTGAAGGCATCAGTTTTAACATCTGCCTCATCAACCACCATATAAGATCAGGGCCGTAGTTTAGACATGGGTATTGCAATGGTACTCAGGTGAGGGGACGGGTGGTGCTGGAATTCGGTCAGCCCCCTCGCAAGCCCCAGAGGGGTGTGTTCCATCCAGAGGGGACACCTTTTCTCAATTCACACAGGTGCCCATGAGCTGGCAGTGGCCCCCATAGGGATGCATCACCATTTAGCCACACTTCCATTGAGGACATTTTGGTTCTTTTCTCAGTTGTTAGCTGCTATCAGTTTTGTGACAAATTCTTTGAATTCATAATTCTTTCCTTAGGATGCTATCCTAGAGAAATTACCATGTCAAACAGTACCACTTTTCTTAAAAGGTAGAAGCAAATTAACCCCTGGAAAGGTGGAACTAAGGTATGTTATGACCCCACCTCCACTTCACAATGTATGAAAATGTCTTGTTCTTCCAATACTGGCCAACAATATTTTGTTTTAATCTTTATTGAGTTAGCCTTTACACATGGTAAAATATACCAATTTTAAGTATATATTTTCATGCATTTTCCTTAAAATTTTTTTCTCAACATCTATTGATGGGGTGATACATTTTTGATAGAGAATTTTTAGATCGAGATGTTCTGTGAATATGCAAACACAGATGGAGGACATTTTCATCACCTGGAAAATGTCCCCATTCTCCACTCGGGTCAGCCTCCAGTGTTCTCCCCATCTCGCCCTGCCCCTCTTCACTGGGAGTCAGGGAATAGTAGTATATCACAGCTCTTTGGTCAACTGTGTAACATTAACTTTTTAAAGTCTTTGGTTCCTTGGAACATAAAAAGTCTGAATTTGAATTTTTTTATCATTACTACAGCTCAATATTTTTCTTTCTGACTGTACTAGTCACTGTACATCGTGAACTGTCTGATGCTTGGTCAATTTTGTTGGATTTTAACTTTAAAAATGGACTTACTTGAGCACTTTGTATTTTAGAATATCAACACGATCATTCATTGCTTAACTCCAATGTTCGCAATACGGCCCAATCTTTGGGCAGGGAAAGGTGGAACCAGTAGAGGGGAGGATGGGGGTCATGATGCACAGCATAGTGGGCGGAGGCAGGGGTCCTCCCTGCAGGCCATGCCGGCTACACGAAGGGGTCTGGAATTTACCAGGTGGCAGCAGAGAGATTCTGAAGGATGTCAAATTAAGAACTGACAACCTGATGTGCATCTTAGAGACGGGCAGGAGAACAACTGTGAGCCCAGGGAGGGTGTGCAAGCCTGGAGGCAGGAAAGTGAGCGAGGTAGTTCTTACTGCAGTAAGAAGTCAGAAGGATCCAGTCAGGGCCTGACGCATGCTGCTGGTGGCCATTGAATAGAAAGGTTCTGGACATGAAGGAAGATGGGGATGAGAGGGCCTCAAATGATCAACTGGATGTGCAGATAAGACCCAGGCAACAGGACGGATGCGGTCACACTCACCATGCTGGCAACATTATACACACGTTGGCAGCTTTAGCTACAAATGCATGCGGCTCACCTTAGGTGCTCCACAGCAGCATCAGGCTGAGGGGTGAGAAGGGCAGAAGCCTATGCAGAAGAGATAGACATTTGCCACTTCTTCTCATTCACACACACTCCTCATTCATACACACACACAAACACACTTCTCATTCACACACACACACCTCTTCTCATTCTACACTGCCCAATGCACCAAGTGGGCGGCAGTGGCCCTGCTAATGAGAGCCCGCAGAACACTAAGCCCAAGTGCTTCACGAGTTCTCAGCAATGTCCCCAGCAGCCAAGAGTTAGGGTCTATTATTAACCCCATTCTGTGGCTGAAGAAACTGATGGGCAGGGAGACTGAGTAAGCTGTGCCATCCAAGGCCAGAGAGTCGGTAGGCAGAGAGGCAGTGTGTGAACCCAGACAGTCTGATTTCTGAGACCACAGTCTTAATTCAGAGAGGAGGAAAAGTTTCATGAAAAAGGAAAAACAGATGAGGTGGAAGGGCTGTGAATATGGAGGATGATGTCCTAGAAGGAGGTATTTGAGCTCATGGTGAATGGGAAAGGGCCAGTAGTAATACCAACGAGGTAACAGCAATGGACACAGGCTCCATTCAGCCCACTCATGTCTCTACCCTTTCTATTCTTCAGTACAGACAACTAAATTTTCTCAGTGTCACACAAAGTGTCATGCAAGCTCCCTCAGTATGAGCGTACTCCCTCAGTACCATCCCACAGAGAAATGTTGCAGCTGGCCCTGGTGGGGGCTGAGGGTGGTGGTGGTGGGGAGATAGCACCTGTGCAGAGGGACCACCACAGATAGAGGCATCAGACACCCAGAGGGGCCGGGCCGGTGCCCGGAATGTATCAGACTTCTCCTTCCCTGGTGCTCACCTCCCCCATCAAGGTATAAAACATGGAGGAGTAGGAAATCATTTAGAGATTAAAGGAGTCAACTGCTTGGAGACAAACCACATTAAAGCATGGTCTTTGGCCATGCCCACGTGCGAGAAATAATTCTAGGTTGAAAAAACAAGATCAAAGATGTCAAGTATATGCTGGGATGAAGGAGGCCACCCCTATGCACTCCAGACCAAGCAGGAGGAGCACTGTATCTGCTAGTCACTGCCTTGAATTGGGGCCCTTCCAGCCCAGATGACAGTCTTAAAGACTGAACTATGTCCCTTAGAACCTTACTGCCTTCCCTGATCCTCCACCCTGAGAGAGGCTGCTGATGACAGCGAAACCCCAGAGGAAATTCAATTAATAAAACCTAGGTGGGAGATAAAAGAGCCACCCCAGCAATTGGCCAGATAATAGCAATTGGGTGTGCTGGCAGAGCTGTGCTAAGCTTCACAGAGGATTTAAATATCTCCCACTCGTCATTTTCTAATGGTTTACATTGGTAGCACTCCACAAAGAACATTCTCATTAATTTGAGATGGCCTGAAATTAGCTTGTAATTTTCCTATTTCTAAGGTATTATCTGGTAACAATTCCTCTGCCATCTAGCATAATTACTGTAATGCCGGAGGCCCAGAAATGAATGAGGGGCTCGGGCCGCTCGGGGAAACATCTAAAATGACAGACCTCAGAAAGCCACGGTCAGGAAGATCGGGTAACTTTTCCTTTACAATGGAATTATATTTGTAGTAATTCTTCCCATCAACAGAGAATACTTTTTAAAATAAACACAATGAATCAATTTATAGTTCACAACATTAAAGTGTCGCAAAGAAATTTATATACTCGAGAGAATTGAATTTCTCTTGTAAAATCAATGTTGAGAATATTTAAACCAGAATCCTTGGGCCGGAGTAAGGTCAAAACGTAGAATAAGACTCGATGCTGAAACGTGGCATCTGGTCTCTCAATGGCACAATGATCACGCCGTTTCAATTTCTATTTTCATCGTCGAAAAGTATAGAATGTCCTCCTCATTCTACCTTAACTTCAGAGCGTAATAAGGGCCACACATGCCTCTATAAATAAGGTAGTGTCTACTGGAAAGTGAAACTGCAATAAAAAGTCAATTAGTCACTAAGTTAATGATCAACCTCCTTGAACCTCTCACTCCATGACCTGGAGAGAGAACAGAGAGGCAATGAGATGCTTTGAAGATTGGGAAACTCGATGTTCCCCTGGCACAGGTCAAAGGAACTGAAATCTCCTAGCTCAGCCTGGTCTTTCCAGCTTACAAAGCTCACTCTCCAGCATTCTGCCTTTGGTAGACTGAAAAGATACGGGCTACAGGTTAGATACAGAGGACAGCTTCTAGGGAATAATTATTAGAAGTCACACAGAAAATATAATGTGGGGAAATTCTCCCTGGAGAAGCCTTTAAAAGCAGGGTCATCATGCATCGGGGTCAGAGAAATGATCCAGATCTCCTTTCAAGGTCCCTTTCCATCTTGAAGCCTATTAAATCTCACAAGGCCACCCTGGGTCTGTCAGAGAGGCCAACCCTTCTGATCTCTTTACTGAACAACCTCGGGATGCTGGTTGCATCTTGGAATGGCGGGGCCTGCATTCTGCTCAGGTGCTTCTCTGTGCCTAGATGCCCCCACTCAGGACTAGTTTTTTAGAGAGAACACAATCCCAGGCACTGTTCACACCCCAAGGCAAAGGGCAGTTATTCCTCTCGAGTACCTAAATCCACTCAATTTGCCAAATGCTCCAATTCCCAGCTCATCTTCAGGCCTGAAACTCTAATGCAGGACAGGAAAACACCCACTATATGGCGATCCTCTCCCAACCTAACAACCAACTGTCCCAAACTGTGAAGGCTGCAAAGATGAGCAAGTCACACTCCCTGCCCAGAAGAGCTACTGGGCTGATGATAGGAAACTAGTACATGAGAGACTCCCCAAGGAATAGAAATTGTATGTGTGGTCGGTTTTTAAAAGACAATGAAGCCATAGTGTTCCCAAACCAGACTGAAGGTCGGGCTTATTCTTGTGGCCCAGTAACAAGATGCAGATGAGCTGGGGAGGAACAGAGTGCTTATTTTCTGCAACCAGTTATAAGGGTAAGGCCTGGAAATTATTGCCAGCCCAACTCAAAATTACAAAGTTTTCCAGAGCGTATATATCTTCTAAGCTATATATCTACATGTAAGTGTACATTCATCCAGACATAAAGGTAGTGGTGGTGGTGGGGAGATAGCACCTGTGCAGAGGGACCACCACAAATAGAGGCATGAGACACCCAAAGGGGCTGGGCCGGTGCCTGGAATGTATCAGACTTCTCCTTCCCTGGTGCTCACCTCCCCCATCAAGGTATAAAACATGGAGGAGTGGGAAATCATTTAGAGATTGAAGGAGTCAACTGCTTGGAGACAAACCACATTAAAGCATGGTCTTTGGCCATGCCCACGTGGGAGAAATAATTCTAGGTTGAAAAAACAAGATCAAAGATGTCAAGTATATGCTGGGATGAAGAAGGCCACTCCTATGCACTCCGGACCAAGCAGGAGGAGCACTGTGTCTGCCAGTCACTGCCTTGAATTGGGGCCCTTCCAGCCCAGATGGAAGATTAGATTCTTCTAATCTATAACTAAGATCTGAGTCTCTAAGACTTTCCTCTGGAGCCTCAGTAAATTTACTTAATCTAAATAGGTCTAGGTGCTGGGGTGATTACCCTTATCTTGTCTCCTGCTAAATCAGAGGTTTGAGGAGTTCCTTCAGACCCCTCAATAAACTTGTTTCTAGAGACCTGCGGAGTTTCTTCAGATCCCACAATAAAACTTGTTTAATCTTAAACAGGTCCTGTTAAGAATTCCTTCCTTATTTTGTCATGCTTTAAGGCCCAGGAAGGGCCTAGGCAAGACTCTTAGTGGGCTCTTGTTACATTCCAGCCTTTGTATGTGGGCACTGGCTTTTTCAGCTTTTAATATTTAACTTACCCACTCAGTCAGTGCTGAAACAGTTGCTACAGAGGCCTACGCTAGTGAGACCTGGCCTGCCACAATAGTGTGGGAGTACTGGCATGGACAGAGAGAAAATGGAACTTCATCTGAGCCTTGGAAGCACAGAGCAGTGTCAGGCTACAGGCACACTCCAAAGGGCCACCTCAGAACAATTCGGGAAGGTTGAGCCTGGCTTTAGAGCCCTCTTGAGCTATGAGGCTTTCTTAAGAGGCTAGGAGACTCCAGGGTGAAACCAACAGCTTCCGATGATCTGCAAGGTTTGAGAACACTGTGGCCAGCCATGCACGTCCTCCCTGAAGAGGGCTGTCCAGGGCTGGGCCACTGCCACAGGCTGAAGGGTTAATGCAATCACTGATTTCTCCCCCTCCATTTTCTGTGAAACCTTTTGATACTGGCTAAAGAGGAGATGGGTAGCCTCCAAATAACTATTGCAGCTTTGAGGTTGAGGTTATTTATAAGTTTATTTTGGAGAGCGAGACCAAGCAAACTAAAGCAAAAGAATATTTTTTTTTCCCCACCAAAGAAAGGTGAACAGTGGGTCTAAGAAGTTTACTAAAATATATCATTGTAGTCAACCTACAGAATGGGAGGAAATATTTGCAAATCATATTTCTGATAAAAGATTAATATCCAGAATACGTAACAACTTGTAAATGAATATGTAAAACTCGTTCTGCCCACTCCCACACTGTGGAGTGTGCTTTCATTTTCAATAAATCCCTTCATTCCTTCCTTGCTTTGTGCGTTTTGTCTAATTCTTTGTTCAAGACGCCAAGAACCTGGACACCCTCCACCATTAACAACACAGTGCTGGGATTATAGTCATAAGCCACCACGCCCGGCCTTAAAAGCATTTGTAAATATACCATTAAAGAGCACTGATTAGAGTTGGATGCTAATTTATTATTAGGAAGTACCACAAGAAAGTAACAGAGGACTGAGGAGGATATAAAATCCCAGGAAATCCTATGTCCCGCTTCCTGGGGCCAAAACTTCCCCACCTTCTACCCCCATTCTCTCCCCAGCTGTTCCTTAGCAGAACACATGAATCTGCTACAGCCTGTGTTGCTCCCAGGCCAACTGTCCTCAGCAAGAATGGGCTGGCCATAGCCAACGCCCTCTGCTACCTTGGCATCTTGAAGGCTGGAATCAAAGACAAGCAAATGTGTATTTTTCCCAAATTGAAGCCATTTATTTCTTGTTGCCTGAAGGAGAGGATAGGAATAAAGGATTAGAGACTCAAGGGGAAGAGAGGTATAAAGGATTGGACACTGCAATTAATCAGGCCTAGAGAGGCAAATGCAGGTTAATGCAACCCGGAAAGGGAATCCAAGCCAAAAGCTGCCAGGATATCCCCTATTAATTTCTATGCCCTGCCTGGTCAAAAATGCCCTGAAGGCAACTTCACAGACCCTTGGTTAAGGTGAGGAGCTCAGCTTGGGGTGGCTACATTGCTCTGGGTACTGCTTGCTTTGCACTTTTTTTGGAGCTGGGTGGGACAGAGGAGACAGATGTAGGGAAGCTTCCACCACACACTGGGTGTCTGGAACCATTCAGAAAAGCCTCAGGGAAGGGCCTCTGAGCAGAGGACTCACCATAGTCATGGTGGAAGCAGCTGTGGCCCATGCTAATTTGTTTAGGAGCCCACAGCCTTTTCTCCTCTACAAGTTAAGTACGAGTCAGAACACAGCAATGGGGAGAAATGTGTGTGTACGATGCTGGCGTGTGTACTGCTGGCTTAGAGAGAAATGTGTGTGTATTCACTCTGGCTGCTAATTCTGTAGTAACATGTAACACATTTATGGGAAAAAGTGGAATGGCTCATGTTTGGTACAGAATTACTTCAGTTCACGAATGAGCTTCACTGGCAGGCCAGTAACGCCCTAGAAAGGCACTGCATCTCATCCAGGGACAGTTATCCCAGTGAAAGAAATCAGTGGCCACTGGTGGGGTCAAGGGAAAGAAGGGCAGTTCCACTCTCATTTCCTAGCTTTGCACACTTCCAACCTGAGAGGGAGGCAATGCCTTGTTCCTTTCCACTTCATGGATGTGGCTGGCTGTATTCAGAAACTCATCCCAGTATTCTTTCTGTTCTCTCTGGACTCCACTTTTGCCACTCTTGCTCAAAAGAGACAAGGAGAAGTGAGAAAATCAAAGACATCAGGTCAGCCCCAGGGCATCCTCCATGGGTACTCAGGCATCCCCACACTCCTGCTAAGAAGGAGTGAGACAATGGACAGATGGTCTTTTCCTCTAAGGTTTGATGGTCAGGGATATGAAGAGAAAACTCAAAAAATAAACAATGCTTGGGTTTTCTGATGCCACAGAGGATGAAAAGGTCCTTAGAATCACTTCTCATAGTCACGAATGGAATAAAGCCTAACGACTGGAATGAGTTTGAACTGGGAAGGAGGTGAGTAGAAAGGGCGAGAAGTGGGGCTGAGTGTGATGCCCACTTCCAGGCAACCAAGAAATGACCACATTAAAAAACAAAAAGGCAGGTTTGTTGGGTTTCTGGAAGGTATGTGAAGTCCAAGGGAAATAAGGCAGATAAGACACTGTAAGTGGAAAGGGGCAGATGACAGTAAACAGCTCACACACGCTATCCCAATTCTCCACCCAGGGTTCTGCGTTGTTTTCTCCCAGATTAAGAAATGATGTCACTGATCTGATAGATTAGAAAGTACCTCCAGACTCAAGCCACCTGCTCTTCTGTTAAATTGTTGATTTTAATCTTCTAAGAGTTCTCTAAGAGTTCATTACATACCCTCTTACCCAAAAGAGAGCCTGGGCCAGTCCACATTTGTACAATTTCTTGGTGAATCAGACCGTTGAGTAGCATGCACTTCCACATTTAGGACATGTATGTTAAGTGCTTTCTTGGCAACCAATGGCCCAGGCACACAGCTAGCTTGTTCACTCTGAATTCCCTTGTATCTAACTTGTTATCCTTAACTCTGAGAGAGTGTGAACTCAGCACTGCATTGAGCTACAGAGGAGTAACCCTGCATGGGGACTTATTTCTCTCAAGAAGTAGTCACTTTTAAAATATGACAACTTTATAACCAAAAAAAGCGAACTGGCTTCTGAGAAAGAATAAAGATTAAGAAAAAAACAACATAGCATGCCCGGAAGACAGCACAAAGGGTAGGAAAATTCCCAAGAATGGCCTTATGCTGATGGCCCTGTGTCGGGACCCTGCCCTCATGGAAGAGCTGTCAGACAGTCTCAAAGGAGCCTGGAGGCCACTCTGAGGTGGAGACACAGGTGAGGAGTTGGCACTAGGAATAGGAGACCAAGTCCTCCAGGTTGCCACCCCATCCATGGAAAACTATTGTTTTCAAACCAGACAAGCCATCCTTGGGATCTATTTCTCCCCTATGGGCAGTCACAGGATGTTAGAGAAAACAAACAATTACAAAAATTAAGTGGCAAATATAAACACAAAATCCCAGCTTGCACAAGCCAGGCTGACATCTGCGGACTCAGCAGCCCCAGGAGCCCAGCTCACGGAGGCCTTCTAAGAACAGCAAAAAACCCAACGGAAGATCGCAGGGCAGGGAGGAAGCAGACTACTTAAATTCAAGGCATTATTAAGATGATATATAAATACAACAGAACTGAGGCATGATATTTTATGTAGTAGTAGTACTGAAATCATAAAATTTTTACATGCTATTGATGAGTCTGCATGTTAATCTTCCTAAATCAAAACCTCAGTAAAATTAGATCCTTCTACAAGTGGATTAAGGGAATTGGGTCAGACGCTGCAGCTTGGGTTTCCCCAGCTCTTACTTGGACGGTAATACCGAAAGGTATTTTGGGATATCCAATTACCTGAAAATACTCAAAGTAGAGAGAACAACACAGAATTAATGATTGATGATGAGGCTGGAAATTCCCAGAGAACACACTGTTCTATGCTCTCCAAAGAGCAACTACAAGGGCTTAGCACAAGGCAGGCACTCGATGGACCAGAGGAGAAGGGGCCTGCCCGGGGTCATGCAGCTGAAGGCCTGGGGAGGATGCCTCTTCTCACCTCCCGCTCTCGGTGATTCTCCAGTGTGTGCTCCTTATTAGCAAGGAGGTTTGCCTTCACACTCTGCTCCTTCTTCACACCTTGGTTGCACTCCTGTTTCCAAAGGTGCCTCCCTCACTTTCCATATTCTACCCCTGTTTAAATGATCCAGTTCAAATCTTAGCTCCCACATAAAGCTTTCCCGACTGTGCAAGCGTGTCCTCTCTAGCCTTGAAACTTGTACAGCTCAAAGCATCAAAACCCTCAAATAGACCCTTCCACAATTTCTTCTGATGCCTCTTATGTTACTTAACTCATGCATGAGACAACTCTTTAGCATGTTCCTGAGGCCTTTGTGATGGTAGAAATCACAAAGATTGCCTTCTTTCTTCATAGCATGCAACATAGTTCAATGTGAAACCCAGGGACAAGCAACAGCATCAGAAATGTAATTAGGAGAGCCTGTCTCTGCATGGGGAAGTGGCTGCTTCTACAGGGGACTGGCCTTTACTCCAACCTCATCACAAGATGAGCACCGGCTGAGTTCCAGCCTGCTAAGCAGTTGTTCGCACCAGAGTGTCACTGTTCTTATGACGCTTCACTTCTATGGATGTGAATTTCTATTTTAAGACTCCATGACTTCTATAATTTAAAGATCCAGGAGAATTTAGTCTATTGTTAGCTTAAAGAGGACAGGACATTGGTCAGAAAAGAAGTGCAAGGTAGGTTGCAACCCAGTTCGTGTTAACTTCAAACAAGGACCTAGAAAGAAACTCAGGGAGACTGTGGCTCAAACCTCATTTGAAGGTATAGAAATGAAAGACCAGAGAGGGCCTGTGATCTGTGGAGATTCACTCAGCTGGTTGGTGACAGTCTCCCGATGGCTAGGCAAGTACCCTTTCACCACACCACGGTGGCTCTCCCTGCCAAAAATAATTTATAACAGTCCTTTCAATCAAGCTGGAATTCTGAAAGGAAGAGAAACCTCAGGAATGACCACACAAAACAAAAATCTGCACAGCACTGGACAAAATTATGGTATTAATAGCCACCTTGACTGTTATAGTCAATGAGGTCAAATGGTAGATTGAAATAAAATATGACTGAGATACAGAACTTGAATCTAAGTTTCATTTCTCACAGTAACTTGCAAAATCACGTTGGGCAGGTCATTTCCCTCTCCAGGCCTCACTTTCTCAGGTGTAAAAACGGATGCTTACAGAGTTTCTCATTGGGGAACTCCCGGTGTTTTGGCAGGTCCATTCTTGCTTGGGGACTGTTCCCTTATATTATAGACCACTAAGCCTCCCTGGCCTCAGGCCCCATCATTGTGTCAACTAACAATGGCCCCACACATTTTAAACTGCCCTAAGTTGAGAACCACCAGGAAGCTCTCCAAGGCCCCCGCTGGCTGTAAAGTGCCCGCAGAAAGCTACTCCCCGCTGGCTGTAAAGTGAGATAGTGATAGAGTGAGACAGGCAGCAGGCCTACCCGTAGATGTCCAGGACCCCGATGAAGGAGTGCTGCTTGAGGGAAGTGTGCAGGGCCTTGTTGATGTGCTCCACAATCCAGCTGAACAGCTGGGCATAGATGTGCTTGGCCAGGGCGTTGCGCGCATTGATCACCTGCTGCAGGGACATGGTCTTGACATAGGTCTCTGAGGTGGTGACCAGCTTGCGATGACACAACCAGTGCTCCATCTGACTGTGCTCCACCCCTAACAGTCGGCAGAAGTTGCTTAGGTGTTCATCCTGGGGCTGTGGGAGATGGGGGAGACAGGTTCAGGAGGAGTGTGGGAGACAAGCTGCCCCCTACCAATGTCTTCCACCCTCCTGCCCAGAGGGAAAACAAGCCAAACCCAAGGCCTCCCAACAATCCAGAATCCCAGCACGTCCCCTGTTGCCAGCCCCGCAGTCTCACACACACACACACACACACACAGCTAAGTGGAGATGACAGAGCCCATTAGAGAGCAATGCTCAAACTGATCATTCCACCTGCTAATGACCAAATTACAGGACTTTAAAAACCAAAACATTCTCCATCTTTCTTGTCCCCTCCCTCCATGCCAGGCTGCTGCTGAGTAACTGGTAAGAGGTGAGTCCCTCAGTGAAGGGAGCAGAATGAGAATCGAGAGCTTATGACCACGCAATCCATTTGGAGTAACAAACATATT
This sequence comes from Papio anubis, assembly GCF_008728515.1. Classification (NCBI taxonomy): domain Eukaryota; kingdom Metazoa; phylum Chordata; class Mammalia; order Primates; family Cercopithecidae; genus Papio; species Papio anubis. The sequence continues at coordinate 42,019,268 of NC_044994.1, forward strand.
TACACCAAATACAGTTTGCATCTGCTGAGGTCTGCATGCAGTGCTTGACCCACAGCCCAGAAAGCAATTCTCTTCCTCCCTCTTAGAGTTCCTCACTTACAGGCATTGCCTTTGAGCCACCCCACCTAACCAGCTGCATGCTCAGAAACAAACCCCAGGCTCCTAAGATGGAGGGGCCTTCAAAAGCACTAGCCATGTCCCTCCCTTAGAAGTCAGTTCCCCGCTCTGTAAAGTAACAGGATGGGCCAGATCAATGATGCTCTTCTGGGCGGGTAGCTTAAGTGAGAATCATCTTGAGGAGTTTTTGAAATTGTATGTGATACCAGTGAGTGGTTCAGATGTGCTGAGTAGGAGACAGGCTGAAACGCAATGGACGATGTCGCTCCCAGCACTGACCCTGTACTGTCCTATGCTTTCAAGCAGGCTCGCTTTCTTCTTAGCCTCAGTGATGCTAAAATCACAGAAACTGAACTTTTTTCCCCCCAAACAGCAAGTGTTTTAAGAATGTAGACAAAGTTCCTCAACGTGGAAAGCTAAGATACGTGGCAAAACCTCGGACCACATCTTGACCTGGGAAGATCATCTGGAACACTTCTGCCGATAACATCACACATGCTCAGAGCTGGAAGGAAATGGCAATTCCCCCAGTTTAGGCCTCTTTTCCTACAGGTAAAAAGCTGAGCTGAGCCCCAGAGAGGTACAACTACTCAACTAGGCCCCTGCCCCACCCCCAGCACAAGGCTTCTACCACTGCCCTGCCCAATGTATCTCCTGCCTATCCAGTTGCCTCTAGGGACTATGTGTGAGTCTTGACCCTCATTTACCCAAATACCAATCACATCACCTGACATTTGAGTCACTGGAGAGCCACGTTTCCCACAAGGTCTTGTCTTCTTTTACCAAAACGTATAAATTCCTTGGATAATCCTTGCAGCCCACTCGGGGCACTATGAGAAAACCTGCTCATCGTTGTTATTCATTCTCTCACCTGTTACTCATTCCCTCATCTGAATCCACCTGGGAAAGCTGGTAGCCCAGCCTCAAGCCTGCTGGAGAGCTTATTCATGCTGAGGCTGAAAGGGCAGAACATGATGTGCCATCTCCTAATGGCCCTCAATTGCTTGTGGGACTCATTTTCTGATGAGGCTGCCTTGCAGGATTTAAATGAGGGCTTAATGAAAATTAACACAGATAACTGTTTGATTTCTCCCTTAACACCATAGCCCCAGGCAACTTTTTTCCTCCTACATATATTTAAAATCCATCTACCCAAAACAGTTATAAAATAATAGAACACCAGAATAATAGAATCCAAAATCACTAAGGCCAGTGTTTTTCCAATGTACGGTTTATGGAACAGTAGTTGCAAAGAACATTAATTGGCTTTACTTAACAGAAGGAGAGGATAGGATCAGGTTAAACACAGCTGAACTGGTTTAATACACCGTGTAGCACCAAGAGATAGATATTTTAAGAAGCATTTTTGGAAAGTATTTGATCAAAGAGTGCTTATGTTCTTAAGAAATTACATTGTAATCCAATGTCCCTTATTACTCAGATGAAGCTGAGTGAGGCCTCCTGACCTCTGGCCCAGAGCTCCTAACCCCAGCCCGGCAGGACAATCAGCTTGGTTTGGGCTGGGTGGGTGTGGAGAAGCCCCCATCGTTTCACACTCATAGGAGAGTTTCCATGGCTACTTCTCCTGGCCAAGATCCTTTTTCTCTGAAGCCAACCTGTCTCCCCCGTCCCTAAACATAAAGCCATATGTGGTAGAGTTAAGTGCCTGGGGACCGCTTGGCAAGCAACAAGTTCAGAGGTGGCAAGCGTCCAATTTGCTCATCTGACCTATTTCCAGGAAATTCTTAATTGCTAGGCATGGCACTGCAGATGGATTCCCTGACATTTAAGTGGCCTGCCAGCAGCTACCATGACTGCCCAAGACATGCCCATGGGCACCCTCCCCTCCCTGAGGCCTCGCGCTGTGAGTGCAGTGGAGAAAGCATGAGTTAGAGACTTGTCTGAGAACCATCCTGGGGACCAGCTTTTATCCACCACAGTGGGGCGGGGCTTGATTTTCTCACCCTCTTCCGACTGTTGATTAAAGGTGCTAACTGAAATTGATTTAACATCGTGCGATTACATTTAGGCAAAATTAAATGATGCTAAATCCATTAAGAATAGCCAACATCATAGGTAGCAGATTAGTTTTATGGGCCCATATTGCTAAATTCAAGAAACAAATTGCCTTTGGGTCCATGCAATTGAATGTTGTTGCATCTCCAAGGTAACCCTGGCAGTCATGGAGCACATTCTCATGCTTTAATTAAAAATAAAAACTACTGAGCAGAAGGCACACTGCTTATGGAAAGACAGCCTTTCCAATAGGAGGCCCATCCTATGTGCCCGAGGAATAAACCACAATCAGTGGGGCTCTCAGTAGCAACTACTTAACGATGCATTTCTCAAGCACACATTCTGTGCCTGGCACTGTGAGGGCACCAACGGGGCCCACCAGGCAAGCAGAGGGCAGTCTCCTCCCCAAGGATTTGCAGTCCAGCCAAGGAAGCCGGGCTGGCAGGAGTGAAGGGGACTGAACACTGCCTGGGCCCTGTCCCACCTTTGCCATTGTCATTCTGACCTCAGAGAAAGAGGTTCCCCTCTCTGGGCCTTATTTTTTCCTCCCCTGTACAGCAAGAGGGAAGCTCTTAAGGTTCACTCTGGCTATAACAAGGCTGATACTAGACAAAGACTCTCTCACCATGAGCTCTGTGCTAAAACCTTTCCACATAGAGCTTTCTGGGCTCTTCACTCCAGCACTGAGGCAGGTGGTCATCCACACTTTACAGAGGAGGAAACAGAGAGGTTAGCACACTTGCCCTAAGTCACACATCCAGGAAGAAGAATCAGGATGTGAACCTTGGCCATCTCGACTTAGAGTCCTTGCTGTCCACTAGTTATCTGTAGAGCTCTGATTGCAAAACAATGGAAGATCAGCCTAGACCACAAACCTGCACTCAAATGCCTTCTGGAATTTCCTGCCACCTAGCAGAGAAAGGGCTGCCACATCAGGCAGCATCCAAACCTCAACCTCTCAGGCCTCCTCCCTCCCGCCCTCACCCCGCCCCTTTACCACCTGCATCCTCCATCCATGCCTTCAGAGGCCCTGATGTTCCCACCCTCATACCACCTCCATATAAACACTCAGTGGGAACTAGAGGGACAACAGTGAGCCCAACAGATACAGTCCTAATAAACACTCACTTCCCTTCTCACCTGAACGTTCTCCGGAGGCTGGGTGTGGAGGATCAACTGTAAGATCAGAGACACTTCACTTACAGGCTCAAGCCTTAATTTTGCTGGTCTCACCCCCCAATGCAGGTAGGAGCCCAGGGACTCCCCAGCCCTGGTTCTCATGCTAATCACCAGCCTCACTAAGATCTCAGAGTTGCCCATCCACTCTTACTCTCCTGTGTGCCACCTCTGAGGCCTGGAGAGCCTCAGTCATCCATCCATCTGCTTCTTGGGTGCCTGGTGAGTGCTGAGCACCACAGTAGATGCTGGTGATAGAATAGAGTGAGAACTGACCCTACCCTCTCAGAGTTTGGAGTGTCACAAAGGAGAAAAGTAGGCAGCAAGTAATCAACACACACACACACACACACACACACACACACACACACACACACACACACACAATGCTCAGCCCCACAGAGGGGAGGTAAGAACCCATGAAACAAGAAGTGACCTGCGAAGGGCCTGGGGAGGAACAGGGTGCTGGGTGGGCTGGAGGTCCACAAACCACAGGGCACATCTGTCACCTTTCCTGCATCTTACCAGCCTCAGCCAGGCATTGGTCACTGCAGGTGTTCCCCATCTCACCCGTCCCTGACACAGAATACAGCTGCCCTAAGGAACCACGGGACACTGAGCTGTCTGCATGGGGAGGCACAGATGCTCTATGCCTTTCTCATCAGGGGAAAGACATTGGGACAATACATCACTGGCCTTAACGACTCAGATTACGGGAGGGTTTGTCCTGCACTGGAGGCTCCTCCACCATTCCCTGGGCCACAGGTCCTCATCTGCACACAACAGTCCTTCCCATGGCATCACTGCTGCCAACTCTGCTGCACCACGCCCTCCTTCCCCCTAAGGTGAGCACCCACACAGGTACATAAGCAGCAGATATCCAAAACAGCTCCAGGGCACCTAACACTACCAGCACCAACATCTCCTCCTTTTCCACTGGGCCCGACAGGGGAGCTTCAAGGCTCTCACGAGGCTGCAGAGTCCATGCCAGGGATGGCAGCAGGCCGGACAGGCCCAGGGGCCCTCTCAAACCCTAGATCATTCCCCATGGATTGTGTATCCTTCCATGGACGATACACAATGAGCTCTACTGAATCCCAGCTACAGTTCGGGTCTTCCTCTCCCTGAAGACAGGGCCAGTTTGAATTTCTCATAACTCCCAACTTTAGACAAACAGAAGGAGGTTAATTTACATCCACTCAGTTGAATAAGCATCAGCTCATGAGCACCATGGACACATGCCCTCAGGTGGTGTTGTCTTTTGTATTTTTCCAGTATCTGGTTATTTAAATTCCAAGTACCTGGAAGCAAGAATCATACTTTGTACCTCCCCAGGACCTGGCCATAAATAGGCACAAGAGGTATAGAATAAACCGTTGCAGATTCACCTATTCAAGGTCAGCATACCAGCTTTAGCTTTTCCCAACACCATTAAATTCCAGAGGGCACAACAATTGCTGTGGGTGCCACTTCCCTGGTGCTTACTCCATCACCCGTCCATCCACTTAGACATGTATCTACCACATATCAGTACTACATTGGGCATCAGGAAAATAACCTTCATTGTGAGCCTTCACGGAGCACCTGACAGCTTGCAGTACTTTCACATGGATGTCTCACTTAACAGCCCGCCTTGTGCTGTCAGAATCTTGGGAAGGGTTGCCACCTGCCTTGTTCACCCAATTAGACTGTAAGCCCCTTTGAAGCATTAGGTATGGTGCCCTGTGCCCTTTCATCTCCTTGCAGCAGGGACCTCAGTCTGGCGCTCAGAAAGTACTCAATGGATTGACAACATGTAGAATTCTGTGTACTTCAGGGCACTTGGGAAGTCAACCCAACAAAAAGAATTTATCAAATAGCCACTACATTCCCTGCCCTCAGCAATAGAAACTTGATGGCAGCTGATTTTTAAAGGGTTGGCTCTTTTAAAAAATTATCAGCAAGTGAACAGAAACCATTACTGTTAAGAATAAATAACCTATGAGTGTCCTCTAACTGTAAAGACACATTTCAGTCATATCAAGCTGTAAGAACAGGGTAAATTGCGTACATTTTATCTCCAGTGTTGGTGTGCAACTTACTGATATACTACAGGAATCACCATCACGCTCAGCCTGAATCTCCACACTTCCAAGGTGCAAGATAGAAGCAATTATCTTAAAAATGCTTATCTGATGGGACTCTCTCACTCCTGGAAATAAAAAAAAAAAATGAATGAATGACACTCAATATCCATGGTCGGATGGAAAGGACATTTTACCCTTTCTAAGGACTTTTTTTTTTTTTTTTAAATAAAGTTTGATTTTTCCTTTCTGGCCTGATGACTACTAAAATGATCCTAGCTCCTCACCAAGTAATTACCACTCACAGTAACAGCTCAGAGGGCAAAGGGGCTCCTTGGACTAAAAAGAAAATATCCTCACTATGATTGTCCTGACCAAACCAGATGGGTCATGCTGCCATTTTAACTTCTCAAAGAGTAAAACAGAGGCAACAATCCTGCAGGCTCATTTTGGGCTTCATTTCAACCAAACACTTTATGGATGTTTTTATGAGTTTAATAAGAATGGTCGTTTATCTGCAATCATTTTTTCCCCAACATAATATCCTGTAAACATCTGTGACACACATCCCCAGTGCCAATGAGGGAAGAAGAGGAGAAACTTCTCTTGGGATTGCTGTTCTGGGGCTGGATGGCCAGCTGGCCCCTGGCCATCCCCAGATGGGAGCAGCTGTTCGCCACACTATATGCACTGTCTTAGGCAGGTACCACTGACCCCAGAACCACTGTGGCAGCAATCACCTGTTGTCAGATTTGTTATTTACCTATATGAATCATCAAAGGCATGGATAATCTCTTAATTTGTATTCAGCTTGCAAGGCATTGGCATTTTTACAAAATGATTCAGACTCATTTTTAAAAGACTACATAACAATAGAATGAATATCAGTAAACCTGCCACTTAGTTTAAGAAATACAGCTGCTCTCCCTGTTCCTTCCAGCTGCAGTTATTTTTTAAGGCAATATTTTATTCAGGCTAAAAAAAAGTCAATAACGCCTGTGAAAATGGGAGGCACAGATATGTCATGCTAGGATTAAAACATTTCCCCAGATAATCTACAAAGTGGACAACCCAAGGAAAATTAACTCTAGGCTTTCATGTTAGATGGCCACTATGATGTAAGCATCATATATTTACTTTTTTGTTTTTATTACGTAAAATTTCAAAACATACAAAGAATAACAAAGTAAATAATATAATGAATCCCTGTTCTTGCTTCATCATTAGGTCCCCAGGGCCTGGAACTGCCTGGAACATAGCAGATGCTCGGAAACATGGCAGAATGACTGGACTAATGGCTGCTACACAGCCTGCAAGAACTTGCAGCTATCAAAACATATGCATTATTCAAATATGTGGTGTTAGCTTAAAAATCACCCCAAAAAACACCAAAGAATTTAAGCATCCATCTTGGTTCAGCATAACTGAATACACCTGGTTAAAGCCAGAGGCTGGTATTCAGGACAAGATAGGAAGCTAGACGCTTATGCACCCTTGTAGGCGGTAAAGCACTGGGATATTTTGTCTGAGCTTAGAGTATCTTGCTCTTAAGTCAAGTCCCATTGAAGCTACTAGACAGCAGCTGGGTGCTGGGACCATCGCAGAACAAGATGGATATATTCCCTAGACAGTAGCTTTTCTACTTCATTTATCTATTTTTTTGAGACAGGGTCTTGCTTTGTTGCCCAGGCTAGAGTCCCGTGGTACAGTCACTGGTCATTGCAGCCTCAAACTCCTGGGCTCAAGCAGTCCTCCCACCTCAGCCTCTTGAGTAGCTGGGACAGGTGTGCACCAACATGGCCAACTAATTTGTTTTATTTTTGTGTGTGTGTGTAGAGACATGGTTTTCCATGTTGCCCAGAACTCCTGGGTTCAAGGAATCCTCCTGCTTCGGCCTCACAAGGTGTTGGGATTACAGGCATGAGCCACCGCACCTGGCCTACCTTGTTTACTCTTGAGAACCAGTGATCTGTCAATTTCCAAAGGCCTAACCCCCCTGTCATGGTAGGAATGTAAGTGGTAGATACAGAACGAATACTGAATCCTAACAATTGTTAGGATCCTCGCACTACACTGATGAGAAAATTATTTCATGCTGTGGGATTCTTTGAACAAGTGGTACCTCACACTATGGGAAGCAAAAAATCTAAAAGACAAAAATCAATCAATCAATCAAACCTAAGGAGTCAAACGGGTTGGCAAACTATGGCTCACAGCCTGTTTTCATAACTAAAGTTCTATCAGGACACAGTCCTGCCCACTCTCTTACATTCCATTTACTGCTACTTTCACAAAACAGTGGAGTTGAGTGCATTGCAACAAACTGTATGGCCCAAAAACCTAAAAATTTTACTATTTTGTCCTTTAAGTTTGCTAATCCCTGCAATGAAAAAAGGGACATGTTCATTAAATAATAGAGAAGACGAGCAGACCACGAGGTCAGGAGATCGAGACCATCCTGGCGAACACAGTGAAACCCCACCTCTACTAAAAAAATACAAAGAAGTAGCTGGGCGAGGTGGCGGGCGCCTGTAGTCCCAGCTACTTGGGAGGCTGAGGCAGGAGAATGGCGTAAACCCTGGAGGCAGAGCTTGCAGTGAGCCGAGATCGCATCACTGCACTCCAGCCTGGGCAACAGAGCGAGACTCTGTCTCCAAAAAAAAAAAAAAAAGAATAGAGAAGAAAGTCTTATTACAATAATTAGTTTTACAAAAGCAATTTGCTTTGAGCATTAAAGTATCCAGTCTCCTTAGAGCCTTGGAGGGAGCAATCCTCTCCTTATATCAGCTTGTGCCCACCGACCACACCAGCACTACAAGGGCAGCTGCCAGAGGCCTTCTCCTTTCTCCTGTAAGTTCAGAGAAGAATGTATCCTGCACACTGTCAATTCTGCTCCAAACTTGCTCCCCAACTCTGGAGACTAAGATAGGCACGTAGTGCTGGGAAAGTCAGGGATGCCAGTTATCAACTTATCTCTCAGCTTCAAAGCATCCCTTCTTTGCTCTATCAAACTGGAACTGGATCCTGTAAACATTTCTCCTTTGCCTACTAGTAGAATGTCAAGCTTGCTCAATAGAGGGCATTTCAGCGATCTGAAAGGCAGCAGCACAGGAAGACAATTCCTTTTCTGGTTCTGGTCCTCCATAGTTATCATGATTTATCAGGGAGTCCAGAAACCTCCAGGTGAGCTCCAGCTCTCTGTCCTCAGGCCTGTCTCCCCATCAGCAGTGGCTTCTGAGCAGTTCTGGCACCCTACACCTTGGGACACCTGCAGCCTGCTTGTACAAACCAGTTCTGGCCTGCATCCTATGGGCAAGTTTCTTCATCACATCCTCTTCAAAGTGAACTAAAGCTCCGCTGGGGTGGAGGCCTCTCCTATCTTTATTGGCTATTCTCCCCTACTCCACCACCACCCCCAGGGGTAGTAGCTGTTCTTTTGCACCTGCTACTTCTGGACCTTCTATAAAATCCTCATTTATCCTTTTTGTAGTCAATCACCTGCTACTGCTGTAGTTAACAATTGTTTATATTAATTTTTCTATTTTGGAATAACCAGTGTGGTTTGTGTCTCCTGATAGTTCATGGGTATAAAAGACAAACCCTATCTATGTACCAGTTTCCCAGAGAACTGACTGGCTCTGGCAGCATGGTAAGTAAGGGTCTGGTTGCCTCCCCATAGAGAGGTTAGAGTGTGCCCTGTTTGGCCATGTTTTATTTGGACATTGGCTAGAACTTCCCTGACCTCCAAAGAATCTAACATGCTGCTCTGGGTTAGTTACGTGGCTCAGAAGCCAAACGTTATATCTCTTTCAGAGAAGGGGCTGGGGAAGACACAAGCGCCATCCTGAGCCACTTGGGGTTTCAGGATGACTTCTCAAGCTTTCCTTTTTCTGGCTGCAGGTCCCAGGAATTTAACACTTCAAATTCCCAACTGAGAAAGGCTTACCTTCTACTTTACCGCTTCTCCCCCAAAAGTGGCAGGGGAGCATGGCAATTTCCTCCAGTCCTACTGTCCCCTTCTGCCCCTGAAGGACAGAGAACTTGTTTGAAGGATTCCAATGCTAAAGCTCTATATGGAAACAGAGCTGACAGAATTAACGCTGTATGTGTGATGCAGCTGCCAGACCTTCACAGCCTGCTTCCAACTCTGATTTCATGCTGTGGTGCACAGGTGCACTGGGTGAGCGCAACGTTGTGTTCTTCCTGCTAGAGCACACTGAACCCAGACCACAGCATGAGAAGACATGGCTACACTTGCTTTACCTCCATTGGTTCCAACAGCCTGCACGAGTGGAAAGGGATACTGTACAGTGCCTGGGAGAGGGACTCTCATAACCTTATTTTTTAAAAAGGCAATGAAGCTCCAAATTTTAAGTTCTAGAGCCTGAGGGTTGGGATGGGTAAGAAAGTAAGATGATATTCACTAGGGGCAAGAAGGCATCTCCCATTAGCTCCTGCAGGTTGCTGGCAAGCACAGTGGGACATCACCTTGCATTCTACCCTCTGTGCCATCAGCCCTTGGGGCCTGCTTCCCCAACTCAGAAGCTCCTTACCAAGGAGTGTGAAGGCTTGTCGAGTCTTCTCAAAGTCCTCAGCATCGTCCACACCCTCGATGGAAGTGTCTCCTCCCTGTGATGTATAGAAAAAGTCCTCCGCACTTGCTGTTGGGGGCGAGGAAATAAGGCATGAGGCACTGGAGGACACTTCATCCCACAGATCGTGGCACATGAAGATTCTATTCTGTTAGCATGCTATCCCAGACCAAATGTTAGGCCCAGCTGGATGTGAAACTCTTTAAAATAGTCTTTATCCACAATGGCAAATGGGAGAGAAAACTGAATAGTACAAGAAAAATTATAGGACACTGACAGAAATGTGCTGCTTTATGTAAAATTGGCATGGGAAACATATGTTAACACAAAAGGCATATACGTCACAGACAGTTCCATTTAATAGGATTCATCACAGATTCGTTGTTTTTAAAAAGATCTGATAAAAGTAAAATGTATTCCCATCCTAGAAACAGACTTTCATGACTTACATAATCTCAGTCTGACAAGCTCATTTGACAAATGAGGATATGTGCCCGAGGTGCCAGTTTTTTTGTTCATTTGTTTTACAAAGTTGGGCACACCTGAACTCTCTGGGTACACGCACAAATGCAGGTTGATACCCTTACATGTTCGCTGTCATCCCCCAGCTTAATTCTTCTTCAGTCAGGTCTCTGGGAACAGCCTAGGGGACAGCTGGTAAGGAGGGGCCCAGATGGTGTCTTAAAATTCAGAGCCAAGCTTAGAAGAGGACACAAATGCAACAAGCCCTGGGTAGTATCTGCCCTACAGAGAGGACGGCAGAATTAGCTCTTAGGAGGAAGCAGGGCTTATAAGTGAGCATTTAAGGCCACAGTTGCATGTAATCAAAGTTACCCTTAAAAACTACTTAAATCTTTCACAAGATATAGTATCTTGTGTGGTGATCCTGCCTGGTACTATCCTGCCTGGCACTTCATGTTCTAAGTGTATAACGTTTGGTTTTGACAGGATGTCAAAAGGAGACACTGACCGATTTCCCTCTTTCCTGAAAACCCTAAATTCTTTTCCCTGGACCTGAGCATGCAGGGCTGAAACACATGAGTTAAAGGTGCTGAGGTGCAGCTTCACCGCAGCTCCCACTGCTCCTTCAACACCTGTCCTTCCAATTTGATCCCAAGAATTTCTGAAGTCTCTTTCCTTTCCCCACCCTGATTGCCATTGCCTTTCAGCTCCATTGTCAGAACTGTTGAAAAAGACACTACTCCAGTCTCTCTGCTTCTGCACCCGTCCCTTTAAATCCACCCCAAAATGCTAGTAAGTCTGATCATATCACCCCTATCTGCTTAAAAAGCCCTTTGAGAGGTCCCACTGCTCACAAAGCCAAGGTCAATACCCCAGGACAGCCCCTGGCCCTTTTGTGAAGTGGCCACCGCATACCTCCAGACTCATGGCTTATTCCTTCCCCATCTCTATGTTCCAGATATGCCAGTTTCCTTATTATCATGCATCAGCTCTCCCCTCTGTCCATGCTTTCAATGGTCTCTGCCTACGTCTCCTCCCTCACCTCTTCCCATTTCCCACTTTGCATCCTATGCTCCAAGCCATACTGAGCTTTGCCCATTCCTCCAGTCCATTATGCATACATGACCAGGCCCAGCCAAGGAGAGAGAGAACTCAACCCTAGACCCCAGTCTGACTACACAACCTGAACTATAACCACCAGGTGACCCTACCCACAGGCACAAATAATCAGAACATCAGTTGTACTCTATGAGTGAAGGTTTCCTGGAGGAGTAACAAATTCTGAGGACCAGTGGCCAAGGTACTTGAACGGAGAGAGGAAGGACTCCAGCTCACTCACAGCCTCAGCAGAAGCACATTTTAATGAGGAAAACCACATCCGATCTTTGCAGAAGATAGCATTTTAGCTCTTTCTTACCTAAGCATGCAGAAAGCACCAGCACAGAGCAATACAACAGTTTCAAAGGCTTAATAAAAGTGCCAACTATTTTTTCCCTTTACATGCACCTTTCAAAGTATCTCATTTGATTATTTTTACAGTGTCCACCTGAAGAAGACTGTCTATATTATTTACTCCCATTTTTCAGAAAGACAAACTGAGTAACCTGGGGTTTAAGGGGTGCCCAGGGTCACCCACGGTTTGGTCAGGCCTGGGAGTTCATTACTTGATTACCCTATTGTAGAAAAATGACAATTTATCTATGGCATCTCATGATTTTGCCACAAATACAAACTAACTCATCAGCCAAACACATCAGAAAGAGTCACCTGAGACTCCAAAGGAGGAGACTAGACTTCCATATTGGAGGGAAGGCATTTTCAGCATCTTTCCAAAACCTTTCATTGTCAACAGCCAAGGCCCTACTGCCTGATGTTGCTATGAATGAGACAGACACCCCACCTTCCCAGGTCCCAGTTCCCAAACTCAGGCCCAGCTGGGCAACTTCCTCAGGCTGAGGCTTGTCACTGCAGGGGCCACCTGGGTCAGTTACAGCATTTTCTACTAAATGATGTGAAACCAATCAAAATGATCATCTTTCCATATGCATTAAGGTCTGCAATCAACCCAGTCACATCACTCTCTAGACCCTCTTAATAAGATACATCCAAACAGGACTCAGTCTTCTCCCTACCTGCTTGGCCTTCCTGGATCTCAGCCCTCCTTTCAGGCCCATAAAGCTGAACACGGACTATCCCATCCCAAAGCAACTTCTCTCATCCTCCAGTTTAGGTCTCTCTCTTTACCAAGAATTCCCAAGGAGAAATGTACCACAAACCTCCCATTAACTAGTTCAACAGGCAGAGACTGGATCAGGCAGTCAACAGAACACAGAGGAGAATGTGAATCCAGTGATTAGAGCACCGGAGCACTAAGGCCATGGTCATGGGCTTGCACATCACCTGGGGAGGCTATGCTCTGACCTATGCAAGGCCAGAGAGGTTGTTTATAAAACTATCCACACAACCATGGAAATGAAAAAGAAGAAAAGGAATTTACTTCTTATCCCCCAAAGGCTGTATTTAAGGGAAAATGGGCCCATTACAACTGGATGTACCACCAGAAATTGGTGTATATGGAACACAGAGATGGGGAGGAAATAAGCGGTGAGTGGAAGGTAGGGGGCAGCTACTTCACAAAAGGGCCAGGAGGTTATTCTAGGGTATTGACTTTGGCCTGTATGGTTTTTACCGTCATTTATTCACACCTTAACAAATTATTCATTGAACTTAAAAAAAAATTTCTTAAGGTCATTTTAAATGCAATAGCCCACCAACAATGGGGCAGAAGAAGAATGCGGACAACTGGATGCAAATCTGCACCCTCCATTGTCAGACACATGCACAAAATTTACGCCAAGCCAAGGGGTCTTGCAGAGACTTGTGTGCATTTGATTTGCATGTTTTGGGTTAAGAAGAGAAGGAGGATACGAAGCAGGTCCAAATATTCACTTAGAGCCCTTGGCTAGTCCATGTATTTGCTGTTTTCAGCTACTCAACCAGGGTTATCAGTGAACCTAAATGCCAAGCTTCAGGGCCCACAGCCAATCCACCCATGAGGCCAAGGACAGCCTGACACCAGAGCACAAGCACTCATCAAAGGCTCTTGTTTCACTCCAAAATATTCTCAGAGGGCACATGAAAGTGAAAGAGTGGGAAAAAAAACTGATCAAATTGGGTAGCTTTCAAGCACTGCAGCCTGGGGGACCCATGCACCTTGCAGAGGCAGGGAATAAGGGGAAATCATGTTTAACCTCAATACGACTCATGTAACTGAAAAAGAAATTTAGGAGGATTTCTTCCCCATTACACCTTAGAATTATAATTGGGACAAGTGATCCAAATCATCCAGATGGGTCTTGCCAGTATTTGTTAATTCTCTATAAAACTCACCTGAGGGAAAACAAATTCATCTCCTGCAAGTTGGCCCTGAAAAGCCCTGCGAGGCCTATGTTCTGCTCTGGGAAGGAAAGAGGAGAATGGCAGTGGCCCCTAACGTGGATGCATACCCGGCTGCATGAGACTGACAGCCACCGTCAGAGCCACAGGCTCCAGCTCAGGACAGTGTGCAAAGAGTGCTCAGCACCTGTTCTGCATAGCAGGGAACACACACTCTGTGTCCTCAAGGATTTTATCATGTTTATCATGTTCCTGGGAAAATCAGACTTGCAAGCACTGACCAGCTAGAGAATAGGACAAAACTAGCAATGGACGTCAGCCAGAGTTTTCTCCCTGGGGTCCCAATTTAAATATTACTTCCCAGGGGTAGCCTCCCAGCCCTCCTCTGCTTCCTTCAGCACAGCCCTTAGCACTCTGTATCATAATTGACATGCTAAGCAGGGTAGGACCCACAACTGTTTTGCTCAATGCTGTATCCCTGGGGCCTAACATGGCCTGAAGAGAGTTTGATGAACAAATGAAAGAATTATTGCTAAGTTGCATGGTACAAGCATTGAAGATACAGGGATTCATAAGCAAGTAAGAGTTATGAGGACAGACTTGTGCTGAAACCACTTGATGGATTTCAGCTACTGGGAACACAGGTGGGTCTGGTGCTGGACCCTTACGATGGCCAGGACTTGGATCACGAACAGCAAGCCTCAGAAGTCTGTTTCTTGCACAGCTGCACAAAGACCAACTACCCTGTTTAGACACCCAGATCTTCATACCATCTGCTAGTATTAGACTTCCCCACATGCCCCCAAAACACAGACAGCAGGACAGGGACAGGAAGTGTGGCAGATGCCAAGACGGGGCTGGACCCGAGGCTTGCCCTCTTTACACACACGTGCCTGAAGACTCAGCAGCAAAAATCAGTCGTTACTCCATGAGGCCCCACAGAGAAGGGCCAAAGGCTCCAGACCCAAGCAGAGCTGCTCTGTGGTTTGGAGTCAGGAACTAAAGCCTGCTCACTGCTCTGCTGGCTCCACATCAACAGCCTCAAAGCAAATGAAACTTGCTAACACCCCTCAGGAAGCAGCAGGAGTGGAAACAAAGGGTGGTGCTCATCTGATGGGGATGATGACGAGGTGCCTTATCCCCTCGGCCTCTGTGGAGAGGCACTTTGGGTTGCTCCATCTCTCTCCCTCCAGTGAGGATGTGCTAGAAGCTTCCATGCCAGTCCAGGAGAGATCAGACAGCCTGGCAGTCCATAGTCTCACGTGCCGAAGCCCCCTCTTTTCCTCTGTGGCCATGCTCTACTGCATCCATATGGCTCTAGAGCCACCCCCACTGTATCCCTGCTTTATCCTTACCCCTTTCTCTTTGCCTCAATCCTTAACTATGAGTTAAAACAGGCTGGTTATGATTATATGATGCATATTACTTTTATATCTAGATTATTATGGCTGGGACACATCTCCAATGATGTTTGAAGTGTAAACGTATCTTGCAAAATAATAAAGCATGAAAAGAATTCCATGCCATGCAAAACATTGCTCCACCCCGGCCTCTTATCCTCTCATACACTTTCTGTGCGAAGTGGACTGGGTACAATTAACCCTCTTTTACTAACTGGTCAGTGAAATTTAGGGAGGCCTAGGGGTTATGGCCACATAAGAGGCAAGAGCTGAGACAAGAAGCCATGACGGAGGGCTTTGAGCAGAGCCCCTAACTGTGCACCCATTGGAGCCGTAGCCCACCCCTGAAGATAGGCATGCACCTGTTGACTTACTTAGCGCAAGCTCTTTAAATTCTGGAAGACCAGCAGCAGCACACAGCTGGTAAAAGATGTGGTAATTCCGCTCGTCATCTGCCTGGAGGAGGAAGAAGTGAAGCAGTTTTAGGGCAGTGACTTCTAAGATCGTTCCCTCTGCCACTGTAATCCCAGGGTGCTCCAGGTGGTGGAGGCTGAGCCCCCCACTCTTCCCAGTGTTTTCCTCCACACCTCTGCCACCTTCAATTCCCACTTCCCGACTTTCTATTCACTTTTATGGGGCCTTCGTCCAACCTGAGGATTTATACCTCTTGACTTATGCAAAAACATGTATACATTTTCTTTTTTCCTTCTATATAGGACATCATTGCTCTTCACGAATGGTGAGTCAATCAACAAATACTTATTCAGTCTTCTGTGCTGCTTGGCTGATGTCCCATAAATTGTCAGTTCCCTTCTGTGAGCTCCCATTCTCCTCTGGGAGGCTCAGAGATAAGTGGAAGCTGTGCTTGCCCATCAGGTCAGGCTGGGCAGACAGGAAAGGCCCATGAGTGAGGCAGGATGTCGGGGGAACACCTGCAGCTGCACTGGCCTTACACTGGTAGTGTGAGTGTGGGGGTGGGGATTCAGGAGGCCTGAGCAAAGAGAGCTAAGGAAGAAGGAAGCTCCAAGGGTGTCCAGGAAAAAGCCATGAGCAACACATCGGACCCATACCCAACCCAGCAAGCTGCTTCCTTGGCTGTGGTGTAAAGCAGGATGGCGGGATTATCAAGCCAACCTGTGAGGTGCAGAGAAAACACAGGCAAAAGCATGGGGAGCTGGTTAAAAAATTCATTAGATGTTTGCTAAGCATCAGCATGGAGATGTCACCAAGAAACAAACAGCTGAGGCGATTCTGAGGTCTCCTTAAAGGCAGCTAAAACATGAGGACCAGGAAGCCATTTAACCCAAGGCAAGAGTCTGCCACAGACTCAAACCAGGACCTGAACCATCATCTTGGTTCAGTAATAGGAGGGCAAAGGGAGCTGGAGGAGGACTTTTGTCAGTGTTATGAGTTGCACAAACCCCACCAAAGTCAGGGTGGAGGAGGAAAAGGATTACAAAGAGGCAAAGAGTAGCTGGCAGGAGGAAATTAAAGGTAACCAAACAACAGTGAAGAATCAAGTCAGGTGAAAAGTGGGATATCTGGGAATTGAACAATGAGAACACATGGATATAGAGAGGGGAACATCACACACTGGGGCCTGTCATGGGGTGGGGGGTTAGGGGAGGGATAGCATTAGGAGAAATACCTAATGTAGATAATGGGTTGATGGGTGCAGCAAACCACCACGGCACGTGTATACCGATGTGACAAACCTGTACATTCTGCACTTGTATCCCAGAACTTAAAGTATAATTTAAAAAGAAAAAAAAGTGGGACATCCACTTATTTGAAAAGAAAACAAAGTAGGTAGCCAAGTATAATCTATTTTTTAAAATCTACTAAATAAGGAAGTTCTCAGGAAACCTAAAACTCAGACTCTGTATTTATGAAATTCCCCTGGTAAGACTTTAAAATCCATGAGGAAAAGGTCTGTCTTGTCCTTTACTGTATCTTTGGTGTCTAGGACAGGGCTAACACATAACAGGCATTCAATGTTTGTTGACTGAATCTAAAAACAGTACTGTATAAAGGTTTTTGAGATCTAATCCCTATATCATCTGAATGAACACTTCCTGATAAAAGATAAGAACAAGTACATTCAATTCCAGGCTCACAAAATGAGATTCTCTTTGGGCCCAGGGAGTGCGGCAGGGAGCAGAAGTGAGGTAATTGTCCACGAGAACAACACAAAAGGGCTCAAGTCCTCCCACTCACCTGGAAGACCACTCTGGACTTCTCCAAGAGGTAGGTCCTCATGTTGGCCCCGATGATGTGGTACCTTTTGTCAAAGCCAATCTGGATGTACTTGCCAAAACGGCTGCTGTTGTCATTGCGGGTGGTCTTAGCATTTCCGATGGCCTACACAGACCAGACAAACAAAGGTATGAAAAAAAGGGCTTTCTTGATTTCAGGATTGTATGTTTGTGGCACCATGTGTCCCCTTTCTCTTCCTTACTTACAGAAACCCTCTGTTCTTGGGATGACAATGAGCTGAGCTAAAAAACAAAAGAAAAACTTGCAACAAAAGAAAAACTTGAAACATCCAGAGGATGGCCAATGAGAGTAATGAGTTCATTGGTAGGCTCTTCAAAGGGGACTACTCAGGTGCAATGGAAGGTGCATCCCACTGTCCCTCTTCTTCCTCCTCCTTTCTTCCCTGGAATGCACATGTGATGGCACCAGCTATAGCAGTTATCTTGGAACCATGAGGAAAAGGCCTAAAGAATCACAGAGACCTTAGCTGTGACATTCTTGAGCCACTAAAACAATGCCAGTGCCTACTAACTCTGAACTTTCTGGAAAAAACAAACCTTCCTGTGCTTAACACACTTTGATCAGTTCTACATGAGTAGGCAGTCAAATGTCACTCCCAATTGATAAATACCTTCCTAGCAACAGGCCACAAATTGACACTCTCCTTCCCACCTCAGGAAGCCATCATCCCTCTTGGTATTTCTTCTGCAGCATCAGGGTTACAGTTCAAAACACTAGATGATAATTTTTTAAAATGAGTGACTATGGGACTAATTTTATCGTGTGAAGATTTGCTTTCTATAAAACACCATGTTGTCAATGCATTGGTAAAGAATACATTAATATTTAATCCCTTTCACATGCTTACATTTTTAGGTGGCTGAAACACTTGAAAAACATCTGCTGTAACTTCTCAGTGGTCTAGAAAATTTGAGGCACAAAGAAATTGAAAGAAAAGCCCAAATCCCAACCTACCCCTCAAGTCCTGCCAAGCCCAATCCGAGTGGAAGAACTATTAGTGTCTCCTGACATCCCAAAACCACGATGCCCTGCAGCCATCTATTATTGACAAGGCTGGCAGAATAGTGAAAAGCAAAAGGTCACAAAGGTGACCTATAACTAATGCTCCTGAAAACATGCCATTGAGTCTTGTTACTGAACAACTGTTCCTGTTACTATGAGTAGAGGGAGGCGCTGAGTTATACAACCACCCACTCACAGAAATCTAGGCCTAGCTCTGCACGAGGAAAGCCACTGAGTCCAGTACTGGCCAGCACTCAGCACCCTCCAAGTATAGAGGATGCCAAGTTCCAAATGGGTCAAACCGTCCCTATTTCTCTCCTACTGCCATAGCCTTAGCCTACAACATTGTCACCTCTTTCCTGAACAACTTCAGTGGGCTCTCAATGGTCTGCCTGGTCCCACCTCCCATCTTCCACCTGCTGTCAAATCTCCACTCAATTGCCACAGTGCCAGGGTGATTCCTCCAGAATGTAAAACTATTATACTCCCTATATAAAATGCTTCAATGGCTTCCACTGCCCTCTGAGATAAAACTTTCAAATCCTCAGCATGGGCCTATGTGCTTGGCAGGACCCGATCCATCCCTGCCTCTGCTCTTGCCCTTGGTCCCAGCTTCTAACAATCCTAACTCCCTTTTTCTTTCTCCAAAGGCCTATGCTCTCTCTGCCCTCACCCAAGCTTCCCATATGCAGTTCCCTCTTTTCCCACGGCTCCCTGCATCTAGCTGACTCATCTTCCTTCAGTCTCAGCATCTATGTCCCTTCTTCAGGCAAGCAGGCCTTCCCTGATCCCAAGGCTAGGGGAGCACCTCCTGCCATATGCCTTTCCAGGCCCTGCATTTTCCTCTTTTTCCCCTTATCCCATATGCAGTTAACCCTCTGTGCTCACGAGGGCAAAGATTATACATCTGCTTCAGCACAGGTTCTCTAGCACTCAGCACACGGTAAGCACTCAAAAATATTTAAGTGAAAGAGTAAATGAACCTGGGTTTCAGTTTTTCTCTTGTGAAATGTCAGTATTGGACTCCTTGTCCTCATAGGTAACTTGCCACTGCAGAGTCCTGCAAACACTAGTTGGAGTCACAATGTACACTTTTTACTTTAGCGTTTAAAGTGTATAAAGCAACCTATACATCACAGACACAGTATATACCTCTGGAAGGAAGTGTAGGGGGAGAAAGTACAACCTTGGTATGTTGGATTGCTCTGAAGGGCATCGTAGTGTTTGGAACGTGTCCAAGGTCAGGGCAAGGCCAGAGCCTGGCCAGCCTGATGTAACTCTCAAGACACTTAATTGGAGGAGTTTATGTCATCAGCTCCAACCAAAGGGATGGGGACTCACGCTCCTGGCACCCACCAACCTTGTCATCTCAACAGAGGCCTCAGTGTATCTACTTTCCTTCCACAAAAAGAGTCTCAGGCTTCAAGGCCTCACAGGACAATGGCAGACTGCCAGACTTCAGTAAGACACTTTCTGCTTGGAAAATGGAAAAGGAGGCTATATTTCCTAAAACGTTGGTAAAAAGCATTTCCCAGACCTTCAACATAAGCCAGGCCCTGGGCTGGGCCCCTTAAAATCTAAACATTTAATGCTGCCAAGAACCCTACAAGATAGGCATTACTAACTTTCATCACACTTATGGGAAAACTTAGGTTTAGCAAGGTCAAGTCACATGCTCCAGGTCACATGCTAGGAAGTGACAACCCCAAGAGAGAAATTCAGATATACCTGAGTCCAAAGTCTGTGTTCCTTCTACCTACACAGCGTCACAGCACTCCTCCAGATTCTGTCTCCTCCAAACCACTCACCCCAGACAGGAAGTCACCACACATACAGGCAACTTCTCACAGCTCAAATAGCCAAATCAAATCAAAGGATAAAGAAAGATATTAATCCTCACATCTCTTTTTATGTAAAAGCAGGGAGAAGCCTCTCAGAAGATGCTAGAAAACCAACTCATTACTATGAAACCTAGTAAATAAAGCATTAAACATCTACTTTCCAGTGTGAACTCTATCTCAGGGCAATTAAGTAGTTGGTGAGGGGATGTTTCCCTGCATAGATTTATTCCAGCTAATACATGCAGGAGGAGTAACAGAATGAGAGTATCACAGCATTTTGTAACTGCTGATGAATAGATCTAGGCATAATCAATAGCTGCTCATATCACAAAAACACAGCCAGATTTTTCTGTGCCTCCTAATGCAAGCCCAAGTACCACATCTTAAGGATTCCTGTTAAAAAAAAACAAAACAAACCAAAACAAAACAAAAACTAAAGAAGCCTCTAAATTTTACTATTCCTTTACAGGAAATGAAGTGGACAAAGGCACATGTTAAACAACGTCATACAGATGTAATCAGCAAAGGTCAGTTGGTGGAAGATTCTAAAGGAGAAGTTCATTTCAACAAATAAGTTTTAATTTCAAAATTTTAATTTTTCTAAATTTCTTAATTTCTAAAATAGCAATAAGACCTTTTACCATATCTGAGATCATTCCTTGTGATAGCTTAGGAAAACTTCGCCCGAGGTCTGAAGATCATTGCCAAAAGATTGGCCCTCCTTACTTTACTAGGCTACTTTGCAAAGTGATATGATAGATCTAAAAGTACTAGAACAACCATTCTGAAGGAAAATCGGGTATATCTAGTAAAACTGAACATGCATGCACCTAACAAATCAGGAATTCTACTTCTAGGTGTTACCTAGAGAAATTCTCACATAATTCAAGTGGGCAAGAATGTTCCATTCAGACTATATTTAATAATTAAAAAAGAAATACAAACCAGATGTTCACCAGTAGGGAAAACATAAATAAAATGTGGTATATTCACATAATCAGATGCTATAAAGCTGTTAAAAGTAATAAACTAGAACACAGCTCATGGCTTAATAAAAAAATGTAAAGTGAAAAGTTGCAAAATGATTGATGGACTATGATACCAAGTACATATGGTATAACAATCTTTTTGATGCATACAGAAACACACAGTGAAATAAAAATGGACTGAAATAATTTCAATGTAATTGGATTGCACAATAAAGAGGTATCAAACAGTAAGAAAACATAGATAAGGAGCAACAACAACCATGCCTCAGTATGGGAAAAGCTCTAAGAAGTGGAAAATTGAAGTGGATCTTAAAGTGAGCAGAATTCTGACAGTGGGAAAAAAGAAGACATTTTATAAATACAGTGTGGACAAAGGGACAGGGTTATGCTACAAAATCAACAAGTTTGAAGTGGCTAAAGTATATTGATACATGAAAGAACACAGGAGATAATATTGGTAAGGTGTGTTGGGGGCAGATTCTTATAAAAATCGGTTGACAGTGTCTGGCTTTCTTCTTTGCCCTAAAAAGTATGAACCCTTAGCCAGGTGCTGGTAAGCCAGCACTTAGAAACGCCGCGGTGGGTGGATCGCTTGAGCCCAGGAGTTTGAGACCACCCTGGGCAATGTGGCAAGACCCTGTCTCTACAAGAAAAACAAAAGTTAGCTGGGCATGGTGGTGCATGTTTAGCAGTCCCAGCTACTCTGGAGGCTGAGGTAGGAGGATCACTGGAGCCCAGGAGGAAGAGGCTGCAGTGATCATGTTCATGCCATTGCACTTCAGCCTGGGTGACAAAGCAAGGTCCTGTCTTTTGAAAAAAAAAAACAAAAAAACAAAAAAACCCCAGCAAATCCTGAAAATAACATATCTGGTCTTAGTTATCATTTTTGCTGGCTTTACTGTAGCCTCCTTTTTCTTTCTTTCTTTCTTTTTTTTTTTTTTTTGAGATGAAGTTCCCCTCTTGTTGCCCAGGCTGGAGTGCAATGGCACGATCTCATCTAGCCTCCTTTCTTTCTCCCAGGATAGGGGCATTCTCTGTGGCTCTCAGAGTTGTCTGCCTGCAAACTCCAGTCACCCCGAGAAATGATGTGATGTCTCTGGACTAGACTTGGGTTCTGCTCCTCCTCTAACAGTCTCTTGATTACCAATGTTCTTTTAATCAGTGCAGACTTGTGAACAAATCACTCCTGGAATGCTGACAACCTCTTAAACAGAACAGGGTCAGAGAGTGCTGGTGGTGACAATAAATCATCCCAGTGCATCCCAACCAATTTCAATTCATCCTCAAGTCGCCTTTAATTCCAACAACTGCCACTTAGCGTAGACCACTGGGATATCCGCCTCCTCAGACCTTCAACTCTTGGTCTCTCCAGGAGGTGTCTGCAGCTGCTGGGCAGTGGATGCAATGAGACGATGCCATGACCATAACCGATTGCTTTGTCAGGAGGTGCCATCCTTCCCTAGGACGGGGCAGAGCAATCAATCAGTAATCAGCTGTCTGTCCCCTGATTAAGACATGCTCTGTGCTGGTTATAGCACTCTGAGCAACCACAAAACTGACTGGGCTTCCTGATACAAGGTCCCAGCTAGACTCAGCTTCTGAAAAGTCGTGTTTTCAGACTTTGGAAATGCAAAAGCCTCTTTCTCTGCTTGGCAACAATCTTTCTAATCCTACTCAGAGTTCTTCCTGGCTATAATTCTTCCTTTCATGTTCATAGCCAAGACTTCTCTCAAACATAACACTTAATGACAGCTCAAGGGACAGTCTCTAGGATGGCAAAATTCTCCATTTGACAGAAGAAACCATCAGGATTTACTCACGTAATTTCCAAAGTACTAATTTGCACAATGCAGAAAATTAATGTTTTGAGCTCAAACCACTGTAGCATTTATTTACATGACCATGTAAGATTAAGCTGGTTCACGTACACACTCCTACTTCAGACCTTAGCAACTGAAGCACGTTGAGCATATGTCTGTATGTGCATGTTGCTTTTCATCTCTGCCATATCAAAGCACCCTGTTTCCCTACAGCCTAGCAGCCTATTCAGGCTACAATGGGTATTCCAAAAGTTAGATAATGTCAGACCACTGTGATTTAAAAAGCACTCAAACAGATACTTTCACACCCACATTCACAGCAGCACTATGCTCAATAGCCAAAAGGTAGAAGAATAAACAAAATGTGGTATGACCATGCAACGAAATACCGTCCGGCTTTAAAAAGGAACAAAATACGAATATATGCCAACACATGATTGAACCTTGATAACATTATGCTAAGTGAAATAAGCCAGACACAAAAGGACTAGTGTATGATTCCACTTGTAGGGGGTACCTAGAATAGGCAAATTCAGAGATTACCAGCGGCTGGAGGAAGGGAGAATGGAGAGTTACTGTTTAATGGGTAAAGAATTTCTATTTGGGATGACAAAAAAATTCTGGAAATAGATGGTGGTGATGGATGTACAAACATTGTGAATGTACCAAATGCCACTAAATTGTACACTTAAAATGGTTAAAATGGTAAACTTTATGCTATGTGTATTTTATGACAAAATTATAAAAAATTTCCCCATGTCTCATATATGTTTACTAATGTGGTGATCTGCCTTCACTAAATTTCCAACATGACTAATAATAACTATTTTGTTCAGTCTCTGGAGTTCAAAGAGGTTTCTTGCCTTTCGTTTTGCCCAGAATAACTACTCTATTTCTAAAAGAAGTAGTACACTGTGTCTCTGATATCCTACTGCCTAAAAAATGGACAGAATCTTGAAACTCGGTCAAAGGAGAGATCCTGCTTTCACACTCTCATTTGAGGTGGAACATGAGGTTAATTGTGGAGCGGCTGTCTTAGCCGTTCAATATAGGCATAGTCCATGGTCTAAGGAGGCCGAGGCCATAGTCCACAAATGGCTTCTGACCTGGGCCATGGCCATGCCTCAGTTTGGGGCTCAGACTAAATGCTGGAGTAAATATGCTACCAATGAAATGTTAGAAAAGAAAGAGTCAAATTATGGTAAAGCCATTTATTAACACATGTTTGCAGCCAATAAGATAGTTCATAAAAAGTTGAACAATATGGGGACAAGGCTTATGCTATAATAGTAAAAAAAGCTGGAAGAAAACATACCAAAATGTTGGATGATTATCAGCAGGCTGTAGTATTAAAGGGGATTATTTCCTTTCATTCTTTCCTATTTTCCAGTGAGCCCTTCCTATCTTTTCTGATTTTGTAATAGGTCAATGGTTCTCCAAGTGTGGTACCCAGATGGGCAACACTAACATCACCTAGGAACTTGTGAGAAATGCAAATTTGGGGGGTCCCTCCAAGACTCCTTCTGAATCAGAAACTCTGGAGTGGGGTCCAGCAATGTGCACTTTACCAAGCCTTACAGGCAATTCTCAGGCACCCTCAAGTTTGAGAAGCACTGTTATGGAATAAAAGGTTTTTTTCATCTGTTTGTTTAGTACAAATGCCTTCAACTGTATTCACCATTTCCCAAATCATATAAGAACAAATACTGAAACTTGCTTTTGAAAAATTCTTAGTGAACAGGTTGTATCTTATTACTTAGCAGAGAATTAAAGTCCTCCAGATAATGCAACTCTGGAGGCAGAAGACTTTGCCTGGATAATCAATGAACCCCTACGAATCAAGACTCAATTTACTCCTGCACTTGGTAAAGGAAGAGAGAAAGAGGGGACTAGGGAAGGTCCAGGCAGGTTCTTGTTTCCCTAAGCTCCAAAATCGTCTGAAAGACCAAACCCCATGGTGACTTGTATCTTAGTCGATGGGGCTCAGGGCTCCGCATGGAAGCCTGATGCTATCTTGGCAGCTTGCGGCTCAACTGATGTCTTCTTACTATTGTAGGTGATGATAGAAGGGAACTGTCCAATTAGAGATGGACTAGACAGACATGAAACAAAGGGACTGCCCAGGGCTGGCAGAAGGGCCTGCTCCTACCAACTGTAACCAAGACAATATCAAAGAGCTTTAGCGTCAAAGGTGGGGAATGAAAGCTGGCCCAGGGACTATGAGGCCATTTCATTCTACTCCATCAAAATAATAAAGGTTTCGTAGAGAAAAGGGGGAAAAAGAGACAGCATTCTGATCCTAAAGCATGCTTAGTTATTGCAAGATCTAGTCTTTAGCAAACTTCTCTGGCCTATAGTTGTGTTGACTGCTCTGAGCCCACCCTAGCCCAGCCCCTATCATGAAGACTGAGGAGTGAAGACACAGACGGGGCCTGCCCTGGCCAATTCATGCCATCACAGGGAACTGTTTTCTGAGGAGCTTCAACAGATGCTAGGTTATCACGTACCTTTTGGCTTTACCTCTCCGCTTAAAAGACAAGATGCCCAAATACTGTGGGTTGAAAAATATTCTATCTAGTCTTCCCCATCCCCCATGAAAATTGCCTTTCTGATCCAGCAGGCCCTCAAAGCTTCTAAGAGTTTTGGTGGAGCACCGATTTCTGATACGTGATGTCAGCAGGGAAGGGGACAGCAACAGAGGTGGAGGAGGTGGGGAGGGATGGTCACTGTCACTACAACATTCAGCAGAGTCAAGGGACACGGAGAATATGAGGACGCTGTACCCAGTACTAGGAACCTAAAGACACAACCAGGTCAACATCCAGAGTTTTAGAGGCACCTTGGTAACTTTTCCTCCACAGTGGACAGAGGGCTCTCAGGGAGAGGCGTGAAGGCTGCCACCCAGGCTTGACACCCAGCAGTCTTGCTGCCAGTGGGAGGAGTTCCAGCCAGGAAGGCCAGGGCACCTGGAAGGCTTTACCTCCATGATGGGACTGGATGCCAGCACCTTCTCTTCGATGTTGGTTTCACTGGCCGAGCCACCAACGGTGGCAAAATAGCGCATAGCATACTTGGCTGACACCGTCTTCCCAGCTCCAGACTCCCCACTGACTATGATGGACTGATTCTTCTCATCTCTGGAAGGAAAAAAGCTCTGGTAAGTCACTGGCCATGGAAAGGCTCTGCTGCCATCCAGGGACTCTGTCTGACAAGGGCCTGAGCCTCACCGGGAGCATCTCTCCCACTTTAACGGATAAACGCAGAGGAACAGTGTAGAAATAGTCTGCCCTCCCCGACACCTGCACACATCCTGAAAGTGGGAGGAAGAAAGCAATTCTACCAGGGCACATACCTTCATTTACGGTCTAGAGCAAGAGTGGTACAAACAACTGGCCACTCTCCCGAGTTCCCTCTGGGTGCAGTGCCCTTAGATCGTTCCCTTACACACATCCTTTAAGAATTCACAAGCACACATAGACCAGGCGCGGTGGCTCACACCTGTAATTCCAGCACTTTGGGAGGCAGAGGCGGTGAGTCACAAGGTCAGGAGATCGAGGCCATCCTGGCTAACATGGTGAAACCCTGTCTCTACTGGAGGGGGAAACAAAACAAAACAAAACAAAAAAACCCACACACACGAAATTAACTGGGCATGGTGGCATGCACCTGTAGTCCCAGCTACTTGGGAGGCTGAGGCAAGAGGATCGCTTGAATCTAGGAAGCAGAGGTTGCAGTGAGCTGAGATCATGCCACTGCACTCCAGCCTGGGCAACAGAGCAAAACTTCGTCTCAAAAAAAAAAAAAAAAAAAAAAAAAAAAGAATTCACAAGCACACACTTTCAGTTATATCATCTCCCCTTTGTTTCTCTAACATTCCCATCTGTGTCACTGTACACATTACAATTTCTTCAAAAACACAGATCTTTTCTTCTCCTCCTGCATTTGAGCCTAGCAAGCCAGCAGACACAGTTTTGAACATTTTTGTTCATATAGGTAGGTCACAAAGGGTGTGCTATTAGCCACCAGGGTAATCTTGCCTCAAATTTCTAAGAACTTTGATAAAACTATCAATTTCAATAAGTGGAATCTGAGTCAGAACAGAGGGCAGAAAGAAGATACTCTACATCAGATAGGAACACCTCTGTTTATCCCTTTAGAACAGGTGGTAGGAAGACAGACAAGCAATGGAAAGAACAGCTCAGTGGGTATCCAAGGAACATGGATGTCCCTAGCAAGCCATAGAAGCTGGTATAAGGAGGGCCAGGCTGGTGCCAAGAGACCCAAGTTCTAAACCTGTCTTCATTTGGAAAAGAGGGGGGTTAGATTAGATGTATGCTCAAAAGCAGGGAGTAAGGAAAAATGTTTGGGCCACAGTTTTGGGAAATGGTTTGTAAGGGCTATATTCCACCACCCACCTCCGATTCACAAACCCATTGTCAAGAGGTCAGGCACTCTGCTTTCACTCCCCAGTGTCTGTAACCGTGCCTGGCACAAAGTACAAACTCAATATATATCACTAAACCAGAAGCAACTTAGCTCTCAACTAATCTAACTCCCTTCTTTTCTAAATGAAGACAGGTTTAGAACTTGGGTCCCCTGGCATCAGCCTGGCCCTCTTTACACCAGCTCCCATGGCTTCCTAGGCAGAGTGGGCTAGAAAAGAACAGAGAAGCACCACAGGGGCCTGCCCCGCCTTGCTAACTGTCAACATGAGTAGGCTGTAGCTTATTGGCACAGGTGAATGAATGTCAGCTTCTCTTCTGATCAGGGCTAACAGATGGAAATGTGGTGCGATGATAGAAGGGAACGGTCCAATTAGAGATGACCTAGACAGAAAAGAAGCAGGCTGGAGGTGGGAGCCGAAGACAGAGTCATGAGGTAGCTGACATGAAAAAATCCTTTGCCATGAGCTGCTCTTCAAGGTCAGCAAGAAGTGCCCCAGCTCACACAAACGGTTGGTTAGCAATGGGGACGGACCTGAGTGGATGTGGGTGTCTAGTAGACACTGTTGAGAGGACAAAGCTGGAAAAAATGTATCTTTCAAATATGATACACAACCAACTACTTGAAAATGTATGTTGAATCCTATCCAGTATTTGGGGACTGGAACTATCACTGTCTCTCTGAGATCCCTTGTAGTTCTAGGACATGATTGTAGTCAGAGCATCTCCTTGCTGCTGTGAAATCTCGACATTGAAAGGCAGCCTCTAAAGCAGCCTGAGGATGTTTGTATCGCCTCTTCTTTTATTTTATAACACATCCCTAAACCTGGAGCATAATGACAGGTGTCACCTCTAATCTTAGTATCTTCATTATCAAGTCCTTAGAGAACTGCTCAAAGCACAACCATCCCAGGCAACTAAGAACATCACAAGTTTGGTGTTGTACCTCTGAAAAAGAGAAGTCTGATACCATCTTTAAAACTTCCTGGGTATCTGCAATAAACAGAACTAGATTATAGCAGCCACACCCAAAAGTGTAGTTATGTCCCAAATTTGTGTGTTTAGCCCCAGATAAATGGATAAGTTTAGAATGTGTCTAAGCCTTGATCATCATCAAAGAACCAGTTAGAATGCAGAAGTATATACTATCTCGAGTACTTAATAAGGATCCCAGGGAAGCAACACACAGATGCCAGGAGGGAATGAATCTCATCAGTGGAGGAGGGGAGATGGGTAAGCGCTGCCGGGCTCCTGCGTCAACACAGCACACACAGGACGATGGACTACAAGGAGACCCAGGTGACAGGTTACACTCGGCAAAGACAAATGAGGCACACACCAGCGATGCTTGTCACTGTTCACCTATGGTGTCAATAAGGGAATTCCCCTGCATATCACTGGGGAGTGACTGGAAAGTCATGCCCTTTTCAGGAAAGAGCAACTCATACAAGACATGGGGAAAAAGTGGGCTTTTCCTG
The DNA here is from genome assembly GCF_008728515.1 of Papio anubis. NCBI lineage: Eukaryota > Metazoa > Chordata > Mammalia > Primates > Cercopithecidae > Papio > Papio anubis. Next base: position 42,048,339 of record NC_044994.1, read on the forward strand.
GGGGGTGAGTGGCCAGGAATCAAAAAGGGGGAGTAGGTCACGTGACAAGTGTCAAGAATTCAAAAAGAAGGAATCAAGGCAACAGAACAGTAAAACTGGCAGGATGCAAAAGGCAAATTTTGGTGTTCTGATGAAAATGGACACACATGGCTAATAAATTATCAAGAGTTATTAAAAAAAAAAAAACCCAAGTTTAAAAAACCTTTACACTTGAGGCTCTTCTGGGAAACAAGTCTTGGAAATCACCAATAGTGCTCATTCTGCCTAACTTCACGGATGTTAGATCTGATGCTGACATGTAGGCTAAAGTCAGATAAACTCACTTCTTAGAACAACAAACACCATTCAACAGCTTCCCTAATTCAGAGGTAAAATGTCTGGGAAAATTGATGATTTTTACTTAGCTTTATTACACTTCTTTTGCACATACTAGGCACTCCCCTCCCTAGCCTAGGGTAGGGCTGGGCATGTGCCTGTAGTCCCAGGTATTCAGGAGGCTGAGGCGGGAGGATCACATGAGTCCATGAGTTCAAAGGCTATGATAAGCTATGATCGCACCACTGGGCAACAGAGCAAGACTTCAACTCTTAAAAAAATAGAGCAGGGCTAGGTACACATTCGGCATATACACACTATTCTGTAACAGCCCGCAAAGTGCAGCGTGCAGCAGCTCTCCGACTGTGTTCTATGTATGTATCCAGTGTCCTGGAGCGGGAACCCCAAAAATGGACATTAAAGACAGACTTGAATTTGAACCTCGGTTGCACCACTGATTAGCTGTCTGACTTTGGACAAAGTAGTTAACTTATTTGACCTTCAGATTATCTCAGTTCAGTCTGTTAGAACTCTGATCCCTGAAGCTCAAGCTCTTCTAAGTAGTCACCATGATTAAGATACCTAGGTCTCTAATTCATTCCAATACTCCTGCCAGATTAAACTGCTAAAGCACAGTTTTAATCGTGTTTTTCCCACTCAAAAAAAGTTAAATAACTACTCATTGCTTACCAAATCAAGTCTAAGCTTTTTAGCTGAGCATGTAAACCCTTCCACAGTGCATAACCCTAATGCTAAAACCCTTGATAAGTATGGGGTTTTGTGAAAAGGACCCTGGGATTGTAATCTAAAGGATCTGTCCTGAGTTCTGGTTCTGCTGCCAACAAACTCTTGGTAAGTCACTTACACACATTATAGAGAATACCTCCCCATATTATATATTTGCTGCAAGACTGTGAGATGATCTCTACATGTTTTTGTTTGTTTTTCGATACAGGATCTCACTCTGTCACCCAGGCTGGAGTACAGTGGCACAATCACAGCTTACTGCAGCCTCAACTTCCTGGGCTCTGGCAATCCTCCAACCACAGCTTCCCAAGTAGCTGGTATTATAGGCATAGGCCACCACATCTGGCTAATTTTTCTACTTTTTGTGGGGATGGGGTTTTGCCATGTTGCTCAGGCTGGTCTTGAACTCCTGAGCTCAATCTGCCCACCCTGGCCTCCCAAAGTGCTAGAATTACAGGTATGAGTCACCGCCCAGCCTATATTTCTTATAAGATGATGGTATCAAGGTTCAGCCCAACAGGACTACTTGTCTTTGATGACCACACACTTTCCCACCACTGCCATTTCTGGTATTCCTTCTACCTGAGGTAACCTACAATATATATGCTTCGATGCAGTCCTGTCCATGTCTAATGCCTGGACAGTCTGCCCTGAGTGCCCACCCAGGCATCCCAGAAGGCAATTATTTCCCCACCTTGTAAAGTCCCCCATTACTTGCTTTTCCTCTTCTTAAGACCTTGTCATATTTTGTCTTCTTTTGAAGTCAGTCCCGGTGAGGTCATTTCACTTGCTCTATGACTTTGGGTGGCTTCTGTTTTCTGGCCCTCCATCTTTTCATCTCTAAAGTAAAAGGCTGTGACCTGGACTTCCCAAGTGATACTGCCTACCTTTGACATTTGATGATCCTCTAACTAAAATCCTAACAGGAAGTAGGGGTAGGGAAAAGCTTAGTTTCAAACTGTGGCTATTTAGGGCTCATTAAGGGGGAGATGTTTAGAAGTACAAAATCTGACCCAATGTCCTTCAAAAATATAACCTATGTATGGCTCCATCCATTCACCCCAGTGACTTGGCTGCCAACTTGCATCGATCTGCTTTTCAATAAAGCCACCTCTCCTGAGCCCAGTGAAATTCCTTTCATTTAGAAGAAGTAAACCATTGGCAAGGAATGTAGTACTCAGCCACGATTCAGGTCCACACAGTCTTGAGAAAGTTAAACAGCAAAAGGCCCTTGAAGGACTCAGACAAGAATACTGGAGCCTGAGGTAAGAAACTCAGCCATTCTGCAGCTTCCAGGCAAAAGACCCCACAACCAACACATCCACATACACACCACCTCCCCAGTTCACACTGGCCCCCTTCTGTGACACCTGAGAGGCAAGACTTAGCTTCTGCTAAACTACCCTAACTCCTCCTAGAAGTTTCCCACCAAACCACTGCAGTGCTTTAGGCTGATGAGCAAGATCAAGTCCTTCCTCCCCATTTCTGGGTGGGGCCACCTGGTAGAAAGGGTGAGGCAGGCGGCTGGCAGGGCACCTGAGGTCACTCTGCTCAAAGGAGGGGCCTGCTGATCAGCCAGGGAGGTACCCAGGGAGCTCCATTTTGAGAAATCCCACTAAGTGTTATCTTGTTCGGGTTTCCTGAGGGGCGTAATTTGTTACCCGTGGTCTCCCAATTAGCTATACGTACACAGAACCCACAGGGCAGCACCACTCAAAGCATCTCAGAGATGACGAAGCATCCCCAGGAAAGCTCCAGAGGCTTCACTCCCCAGCAACCAGCTTGGCTGTGACCAGTGAGGCCAAGTGTCCCACTGGAGACTTGGGTGGCACCTGTGGTATCCTTCCTCCTCAAACACTAGGTTCTATCAGCCACACTCAGTTCACACGTCACTAAATGAGGGCTCGCTATGGGCAGGCTCTGTGCTTTCACCTTGAATTCCCAGGGCTCCTGGCATCCAAGCCTATCCCTGGCACTTCCTCTATGTAAGTGGCACCAGTATCTACTCATTCACTCCAGTCAGAAACCTAAGAGTCACTAGGGATTTCTCCATTTCCCTCAAGCCCTACATCAGCACATCCTGTTGAACTTCTCTCCAGGGTGTAGTCTGTTTCCTCCTCTGTACCTTTTAGTCCACACCATCATCATCTCTGGCATACATTACAATAGCAGCTTTCCAGCCTGTATTCTCCTCCTCCTCTAACATGTCCCTCTTATGAAACTTTCTGAAAATGAACATCAGACCATACTTCTCCCTTGCTTTAAGCCTTCCAATGGCATCCCTCTGCCCTCTAAATAAGACCCACATCCACTGTGTTCAAGGCCCTGGGGGACCAAGCACCTCTCTCCAGCTTCAGTGCACGCCACCCTTCTACTGGATATGTTCAAGCCACACAGGGCTTCTTTCTTTATTCTCTCCCATGTTGCAGTGGCCTGAAGCTGTCCCAGTTCAAACTGGTAATCCCCTTCTTTGATCTCACAGCTCTTAATGCCTGGTACTCAATCACATCCATAACTGCTGTTTAATGTAATTAACTAACCATTTACTTACATCATGCTCAAATAGTTTATGAGACTCTTAGCATATAGCCTTCGCTTAAGATACATAAGATGACTGGATGCCAGTCTTCCCATTTTAAATAAGAGAAAATAGAAGTTTGGAAAGGTCAAGTGATACACCCAGAATTCCTTAGCTAGTGAGACACTGAGCCCAGATTCAAACTCAGGCTTCCATCTCCTTGCACAATTTTCCACCGGGTTATACTGTATTATCATTACACTCCTGTATCTCTGTATTATCATTACACTCCTTCTTGTATAATAAAGCAGCCTTTAACAAATCCCTCCATAATAAAATTAGCCTCAGTATAAGATTAAAACATATTGGGGTTATCAGTGCTGGCTGGCTTGACATCACTTCTCTAGAAGGCCCCCACCACCCGCCCCTAACCCTCCTACCTTCATAGCGCTCACTATACAGTGTACTAACATTTTCCTCATCTACTTAGCTTTCCTCCCACCCTGGTCTCCCCACTAGAACCTAAATCCTATGATGGTCAATTTTAAGAGGAAGTCCTTAGCAAGGACTGTCATGTATAGCAGTACAGGCTGAGCCTAGCGTCTGGAGCCCCCTTCGAGTTGTACAAGTTACGGCCTGCAAACTTGGTCATCCCCGCCCTATGCTCAGCCTTCCATGATTCACCCACAGGAAGGGGACTGATGGGTGTGTGTGTGGGAAATGGGAGGGAGCTGAGCCTTAGACAGGTACAATTCTATGTACCTGAATTGGAAACTCCCTGAGAGGATGCAGAGGTGGGAACAACACTCACTTAGGCCCGACACACACTGTGGTTGCAAAACAGGAAGAAGGGGAAGCCTGGCTTGCCAAGCCACCACAGAAAGGACATCCCATCTCCAAACCAGTCATGAAGCCTCTCTATAACATTTCGTCCTCTGTGACAAATGGTCTGAAGATTTAGGTGTGTCAACAGAATATATTCTGTTCATTAATGGGATAATCAATCTATTGCTTTTTGTCTATGTCTACACACTCTAATCACATGGTCAACACCATCACCAAAACACACATCACTGACAATGGTTTTAAAAAAGGACTATACTAGAGAATAGAATACATAGAATTTTAAAATAATTTCTGTCCAACAAAGATATTTGTAGAAGTACCATGGGACAGTATTAATACTTGGAAGACAGGGTAGAAAAATACAGTGACAATGAGTCTTGGAAACAATGGTGACTTAAAATGATAATAGTATATATGGGCCAAGCGCAGTGGCTCACATCTGTAATCACAGCACTTTGGGAGGCTGAGGCAGGCGGATCACTTGAGGTCAGGAGTTTGAGACCACCCTGGCCGACACGGTGAAACCCCATCTCTACTGAAAATACAAAAATTAGCTGGGTGTGGTGGTGGGTGCTTGTAATCCCAGCTACTTGGGAGGGTGAAGCAGGAGAATCACTTGAGCCCAGGAGGTGGAGGTTGCAGTGAGTCGAGATTGCGCCAGTGTACTCCAACCTGGGTGACAGAGCAAGACTGTCTCAAACAACAACAACTACATATGGTATATTTTCATGATAAAGTCAAACAAGCGAAATGAAACATAATACTAAGAGATACAAACACACGAAACTATATTAATGTAAAAAACCTATTACAGTGAGGAAAGTTAGATAGGAGGAAGAGTCCAGTGGAAAGAAAAATCAGATTGGGGGAACAAAAGGTTATGTGGGGGAGAGAAGAGTAAGGTTGGGGAGCAGAGGTAGGTTAAGGCAGAGGTCAAGTCAGGTGAGAAGGGATATGGAAAATTATGATAAGTCAGATTTGGGCTCAAAACAGAGTCACATAATTATAATTATTCTAACATTCAAGGGCTTCCTCCCAAGGTTGGGAACACTATAAAAAACATTTCTGCTGCAAGAAGGGGCTGGGCCGGAACACTCCAAGCAAGAGAGTCTACAAACCCTTCCAACAAGGCAGCCAGGCCTGAAAGTGGGAAGGAGATGTGTCTCAGGCACCGGGAGACAGGGCACTTCTATGAGCGGTTCTCCAGCCCCAAGGGCTAAGCAGGTTCTGGGTTCCTGGGGTGAAAATGGCAGAGGGATGTCCCTATGTAGTCTGCCACCAGGTGCTGACATTTTACTCTACCATGCCCTCCCTACCAGGGCAGGGCACCACTCAGCCACAGCCCAGAACCGAAGCCAAGCCATTCAGGAAGGCTGTCATGAATATTCACTGGAAACTGCGTAATTGGCATTTGGCAGGTAGAGTCCCAAGTGTCTACTTGGTAAGATGAAAATGAACCTTCTGATAGTGTAAGAGATAAATACTTAGTACATTTAATATCCAATATCATTTTCCCACTTCAGTTAAACAGCGGCCCTTGGAGTGCTAAGCGCTATTTATAAGCCTCTTAAGTGTAGTGTGATATAGGCAGCAGTGAAATGAATCTGTCCCTTCCTCTTGCTGGCTGTTCCCGAGCGGGGCTGTCTCCAGCTCAGATGAGATACTATCACAGAAAGAACCTGGGGAGTGCCACCCAGCCCACCCCATGTTGGGCAGACGGGCCAGAGGGAGACAGAGAACTGGTTAGGGCACTCCTCGGTATAAAAGGGAATGTGCTAATTCCCTTGCTCTTAAAATAAGGGGCTGGAAGATTATCCCTAGGATCTCATGCTACTCCCATATTCTATGATTCCAGATCCAGATTATACTGGAGCTGTGTGATACATTCCATATCAACTGAAGTTTATAGAACTGCTAATGTCCAAAACGCACTGGAATTCAGAAAGCTACAGGTTTAGATGAAACTGAACAACAAAGGCACGTGTTTCCTATGATTTTATGCTTTACAGACTTATTCTACTGTTGTCATTAGCTAGGGGTGAACTATGATATACACATAGAATGTGTAGCCTGTCGGACCAAATAAACATCACTTTTCAAATTCACTTATTTCACTTGTTCTTGGAAACTATTTTGCAGCGAGGGAGTATATTCAAGTAAAATGACTTTTCCTTGGCCAGTAGAACAGCTAGCATTTTAGCCAGCTGCATGTGAGTCCCTCATTCTGAAACCCATCCTTTCTCTATACCACACTGTCTCTTTGGCATGCCACCAGTAAGATACAAGTCTTGTATTTTTCCTTTGATAGATACTGCTTCATCCATTCTTTTTTTTTTTTTTTTTTTTTTTTTTTTTTTTTTTTTTTAATTTAGAGCATCTTTGAAGGTCAATGTCAGCACCTTCCTCACTTCTCCAGGTGGCCTCTGAGATGATCTCCTCTTCCCTTGTGATTATAACTGCTGCCCGCAAGCTGTCCACACTGGTATCTCCCCAACCCAGATACTTCCTCTGAGAGCCAAACACATATGCCTAACTGCCCACTGGACAACGACACATGGAGGGTGCACAGGTGCTCCAAGGCCTGCACGTCCAAAACAGCGCTCTTCAGCTCTCCACCCATCTGTTCCTCATCCTGCCTTCCCGAGGGATGGCTCAGCAATAAGCAGGGAACCTAGGAACTGCCCATGACTCCTTTCTCTCTTTTACTCCATGAGGCCAAGCCTCCTGTACTGCTTTGAATTCTTTTCTACTCCACTCCACGAAGCCCTGTTCCTCCTCCTTTCCCTCCTAGATGCTACCACAGCAGAACTGGTCTTCCCATGACAATTCTATCCCCTACTCAATCCATTTCCCCTCATTGCTGCTGGAAACATATTTCCAAAACACTCATCTGAATGTGTCCAGGCCCTGCTTAGCACCCTTGCACCAGACCCTGTAGTATGGTGGGTATAGTTAGGGCCTGTAGCATTCCAGGCCCTGCACGAGCTGTTCCCAGAGACCATTCCAAGCAGAGGTGCCAGGCTGTGCAAAGAGTGGGACAGCATAGGTAGTGTTCAGGGAAGAGGCAATGCCAACTGCAGAACCACTATTTGCTCATCACAGAGTGGTTTCAACCCTGGCTGTACATTAAGAAGTGCTTGTGGAGCTTAGGAAACTACTTCTGCTGGATCCCACGCCAGACCAATTAGATTACAGTCTCTGAGGGTGAGGTCCAGATATTTGTTTTTAAAATTCTACAAGTGCTTCTAATATTCTACTACAACATGAGTTCTGCTAGGGTTAAGAAGCACTGCTACAGACTCAGCTTTATGAAATGGGTCACTACATAAACATGTTCAGGTACTGGCAGCAATTCAAATACCTTGTAACTTGTTCCTGGTCAACATTAGCCTAATACAATGTACTAATGAATTGAAAGATGAGCTTGAAGAAACTAAACAGCCTTTAATTTATGAATGTATTAACTGCTCTTCCTGGCTGAAGACAACAGAAACCTTTATTAATTCCAAGTTCTACCTACTCGCTTATGATAAATCACCTAGAAATACAAACAGTTTCCTCATTCACTGGACTTACATTGTTGACAGCCATACAGTTGAAATAATGATGTAGACTGGTCAGCTTTGGACGTCAGAGTCACATAGATGCACATGCACTAAGTTTCAAGTGCAAATCCTGCTTATCCCCCAGGCCCAATGCAAAGGCCATCCTAGAAAACCTGCCCTGAGAAGTCACCTGGAAGAAAGTGCTTCCCCCTCCAGGGAACTATTGCTCGGCACCTGGGTGTCCCTTCTGTGGCTGCCACCTTCTCTTCTCCTGGGTGACACTGACTGCAAAGCCGCTGAATGGTTTGTTGAAAGCCATGCTGCAAATTCAGAGCCCAAAGTGGACAAAGGTCAGCATTTCTTCCTCCTCCCATGCAAGGGCCCTTCAAACACATCATGCGTCCAACCACAGGAGAGGCTGCTTCATAAACAATCTGCTTCAGACTGAAGGCATTCCAGCAAAGTCATAATCCACCCATGGCTTAGCAGATAATTCATGTAACTATGGAACTCACAGCAAGCACACAGTGAGCGCTGGCTGTACTTATCAAAAGCACTCTTTTATTCATGAGTCTCTTTAGTACAATGTCCCAAAGTCTGTGGATCCCAGGATACAAATGAATTATACCCATAAGGTCACTAAACACATCTGAGTCCTTGAAAGACAGACTCGCTTTAGTGGGCCAGAAAAGACCCAATAATGGAAAACAAATCAATCATTCATTAGGCTGGCAGGAAAACTTGCTGACCTCAGAAACATCTCTAACAAAACTAAAATTGAAGCATACTACCCACTTCGTTCAGCCACACCAGTCTTGGATTGGTAACATCTGGGAAATTCTGGCCTACTGGTCTGAGTATGCCAACTCCATGCCTCCACACAGCACCTCAGGCTTCTGAGGTATCCCTTTCAATTGCACCTACACCCTGAGATTTTAAGATGACAAATGACACCATTTCAATAGATGAGAAAATGACACTTATGTCAAGCACTGAACTTCTGCAATAGCAGCTTCAGGCCAAAACCAGCCAGCCCTCTTGAGAGAATCAGATTCCTTCAGTAACTTGGGCTCAGTAAGAGAGGAACCAAAATCTTGCTTATAGTAGTTCCAATGGATTACCTCCCTGCCCTCTCTCAAGGATCCTTTTATACAGCAGATATAAGTGGCCAAGAGTTAGCAATAAAATAGTAGACTTAGGTAACACAGACAACCAAAACTCACAATCATTATCAGTTGTACCCGACTTCAAGATGACATCCAAAATCTCAGTTTTCGCATCTGCTGACAACATGAGGCAGGTCAGAAAACACTCACTCGCATCACAGAGACAGTAACAGTACAGAGCCAAAGTGATTTACCCAAAGCTTGGGTTTCCCTGGCAGGACCCAGTGCTGCTACTTCCCCCTCCACTGCCTAGCCCAGCAGAGAGGCTGGCAGGGAGAACTGCCCACAGGTTACAGCCCCAGGTGCCCCTGGGTATGCTTACTGAGTCACCATGGACAAGAATCCAAGACACAGAGCTCTACTTCCAAGTCAGGAATCTTTGACCCCCTCAGTTGTAGTCAATTTCTCTAGCTTCTTCCTTCAAATTCTTTCCTTAAAAAAGTAGTAAAACCAGGCTATATCATAAAAATGACATTGAGGCGGCCAGTGTTAGGAAGAGAAACCCAGGGCCCAAAGAGCTCACAGATAAGAGAAGCAGAAGCAGAAAAACTGGTTGACTAGTAAATACTTTGTTTTACAAATGTCTACATAAAAAAGTCCCAAAATTAAAGAGAAAATGGATGAGGAAAACAAACAAACAAACACACACACAAAAAACAACTATGGGTATGGTTAACTCACAACAGAAGCTATACAGAGTTATTTATTAAGGATAATGTAGCAGTCTTCTTTAAAAAGACTTTGAAGGGGCATTTCCACCTCAGGCAAGTTATTTTATTTCTGTAAAACTTGGTTTCCTCATTTGTAAGAGAAAGTATTAATGATCCCCCAACTCTCTCACTATGGGCTGTGTTGAGGTGTATAATGTGCCATCAGATTGGGCGAGATACAGCCTACAATTTGGTGACATTAGTTCACTGTAATGTGGCACCTACCACCCTATCATCCACGGTAAATGAAGCCCAGTCTCTCCTTACAGATCCGTTAGAGCTTTCTAAGTGTCTCCACTCTACCATTCTGGTTGGATGAGGAGCCCAAAAGGGAAAGCTGTTATTTCACACGGAGTGTTCTCTCTCCCTGTAGGATGGGAAGGAGGTCTGTTCTACCCAAGTACCTACAAACGTCTCGGCCCCACGGGAATGAAGGTGGGGTTCAGCTGTTCCATCCATTAGGCAAGTTTTTACTGCACAGCTCCCTTGGGTAAAATTTTGAACTGTGTAACTGAGTGTAAGAAAAGTGTTCCCTTGAGGGGCTGATGCTCAAGTAAGGGACCATGCCTAGCACATCTAAGATAAAGAGAAGCATCTGTGTGAAAATAGACTGTCAACAATCTGAGGGCTCAGAGAAGATGACCCTGGGGGAAGTCTCCTGGAATTGGGGATCTTGTTAGATTTCAAAATGTTAACAGCCCTAAGGTTGATCTTGACCAAGAATGAGAAGTTTGCACAGACAGAAGGGAAGTTGAAAGACAGGAATTCCCTCTGCAGTGGGTTCATGGGACAGTGACCAGGGGGCTGAGCCAAAGACAGAAACATGTGAGCTTTTTCTCTGGGAGGACGATTTTGGGTACAAACAAGTTCTTAACTATCATGTGCACTAGAGAGAAATGAACCCCTCTGACCTAGTGAACTTCATTTTTGATCAAAAATTAAGCAATGGCTCTCCCCATGAGTAGGGGACTGTTTTACTGCAGACATTTGATCACTCCTTTGGCTGGGTAATGTAATTAAAGCAATCTTCAAGTATTTCCAGGATCAGAATTCGCTTGCTTTGCTTAAATTTTTTCTTAAATTATTTTGGGTGCTCCTTTAATAATTTTAATTGTTGAAGTCTGGATATTTTCAGTAATAGTTATAAGAAGTCCCTTAACATTTGTAAAATCCCAAAAGGTAAAATTTTTTAGTGTTCTTTAGGGTGTTATTAGTGTTAGTGTCATTTATTAAAATCTACAGGCATTTTCAGTTTTAAGTTAAATATTCTGTTGGCGCAGCAGGTGTGCCCAGGGCAAGGGAAGCTGGCTTCCTGGTAGTTGTCAATTATCTTATTTGCGGACACATGAAGTCATGCCACATTATCTCATCCCAATACAGCTTCTAAGGCCCCAGCCTTCTGTGCCATCGAGGTGAGCAAGTACCTCCTCCAGGTGCTTGCAGTAGCCCCTGCTGAATAAACAGCTCCTGTTGTAAGCAGCGCATCCTGCCTGTTAGGAGCCTTCTGGTATGAGCACCGTGATTGCACTCCATGGAATATTTGGTAAAAGCTGATCTGGAACATATTAAGATTCTTGCTGCAACCAGAGTCACCTCCAGTCTTGGTCATCTTGAGCACTACGGGCTCCAAGACCAGGCTGGAAAGCCTACCTCAAAAACCTGATCGGCAATCACAATTTGGTGATACATTTTGCAGAACCATCTTACAGATTCCCAGCTGGTAGGGAAGGGACACAGGGAAAGGGCCAAAGATGGGAGGCATCAGACAGTAGGCAAGGCCTTCAAGATCCCAGGAAAGCATGATCAGAGTGCTGTGCAACTCAGAACTTGAGGATTCTGCTGGCCAGTTGACCAACTGTTTCATTAATCTCATTCTCTTTTTCTTTTGTGTGCCTTACTGTGCCTGACTCTCAATTCCACCAAAATATATACTAACCCGTGATCCAATCCTATGTGAACCCAGTTCCTAAAGGGTTTAAGCCTTCCTTTTACATGTAATAAAACTTAGAGTTTAAAGGCTGACATCTAATTTGGAGAAACCCCCTTTAAAATAAAAAGGTAGATTTATTTCCATACTGGTTAGCACGTGCAGTAACTGAATTCTTTAACATAATGTATTTCTTCAAAATACAAACCAACCCTCTTGGACAGGATTCTTTACAATGTGTATTATTCACACTTATCTCTGCCCTCATCCCACCTGTCGCAATCTCACTTTCTCCAATCTTGGCTTAAATGATGCCATCTAAGAGACATTTTTCCTGTCTACTTTCTCTAAAACATCTTCCCCAAACCTGTTACTTTGCCTTATTTATGATGATATCTGAGATGTAATTCACATATCATACAGTTCACCCATTTAAAATATACAATTCAAAGGTGCTTACAGAGTTGTGCAACCATCACAAAAGAACATTTTCATCACCCCCAAGAGAAACCCCATACCCATCACCAGTTGCTTCTCATTGCCTACCAATCCCCACACCTTGCCCTAAAACCAACCCCCCGACTCCCAGCTTGTGTCTACCCCCTACCCCAAATCTATCCTTCTTCCTACACTACCCCATCCCTAACTCCTAACTCCTAAAGCTACCCCTACTCCACATTTAGCCCTACTCCCTTCACCCCATCTCCACCTCTTTTTTTAATTATATTTTAAGTTCTAGGGGTACATGTGCACAACGTGCAGGTTTGTTACATATGTATACATGTGCCATGTTGGTGTGCTGCACCCATTAACTCATCATTTACATTAGGTATGTCTCCTAATGCTATCCCTCCTCCCTCCCCCTCCCCACAATAGGACCCAGTGTGTGATGTTCCCCTTCCTGTGTACAAGTGTTCTCATTGTTCAATTCCCATCTATGAATGAGAACATGCAGTATTTGGTTTTCTGTTCTTGCGATAGTTTGCTGAGAATGATGGCTTCCAGCTGCATCCATGTCCCTACAAAGGACACAAACTCATCCTTTTTTATGGCTGCATAGTATTCCATGGTATATATTTGCCACATTTTCTTAATCCAGTCTGTCACTGATGGACATTTGGGTTGATTCCAAGTCTTTGCTATTGTGAATAGTGCTGCAATAAACATACGTGTGCATGTGTCTTTATAGTAGCATGATTTATAATCCTTTGGGTATATACCCAGTAATGGGATGGCTGGGTCAAATGGTATTTCTAGTTCTAGATCCTTGAGGAATGCCGCACTGTTTTCCACAATGGTTGAACTAGTTTACAGTTCCACTAACAGTGTAAAAGTGTTCCTATTTCTCCACATCCTCTCCAGCACCTGTTGTTTCCTGACTTTTTAATGATTGCCATTCTAACTGGTGTGAGATGATATCTCATTGTGGTTTTGATTTGCATTTCTCTGATGGCCAGTGATGATGAGGACTTTTTCATGTGTCTGTTGGCTGCATGAATGTCTTCTTTTGAGAAGTGTCTGTTCATATCCTTTGCCCACTTTTTGATGGGGTTGTTTTTTTCTTGTAACTTTGTTTGAGTTCTTTGTAGGTTCTGGATATCAGCCCTTTGTCAGATAAGTAGATTGCAAAAATTTTCTTCCATTCTGTAGGTTGCCTGTTCACTCTGATGGTAGTTTCTTTTGCTGTGCAGAAGCTCTTTAGTTTAATGAGATCCCATTTGTCAATTTTGGCTTTTGTTGCCATTGCTTTTGGTGTTTTAGACATGAAGTCCTTGCCCATGCCTATGTCCTGAATGGTATTACCTAGGTTTTCTTCTAGGGTTTTTATGGTTTTAGGTCTAACATTTAAGTCTCTAATCCATCTTGAATTAATTTTCGTGTAGGGAGTAAGGAAAGGATCCAGTTTCACCTTTCTAATTACAGCTAGCTAATTTTCCCAGCACCATTTATTAAATAGGGAATCCTTTCCCCATTTCTTGTTTTCGTCAGGTTTGTCAAAGATCAGGTGGCTGTAGATGTGTGGTATTATTTCTGAAGGCTCTGGTTCTGTTCCATTGGTCTATATCTCTGTTTTGGTACCAGTACCATGCTGTTTTGGTTACTGTAGTCTTGTAGTATAGTTTGAAGTCAGGCAGCATGATGCCTCCAGCTTTGTCTTGGCAATGCAGGGTCTTTTTTGGTTCCATATGAACTTTAAAGCAGTTTTTTCCAATTCTGTGAAGAAAGTCATTGGTAGCTTAATGGGGATGGCATTGAATCTATAAATTACCTTGGGCAGTATGGCCATTTTCACGATATTGATTCTTCCTATCCATGAGCATGGTATGGTCTTCCATTTGTTTGTGTCCTCTTTTATTTCATTGAGCAGTGGTTTGTAGTTCTCCTTGAAGAGGTCCTTCACATCCCTTGTAAGTTGGATTCCTAGGTATTTTATTCTCTTTGAAGCTATTGTGAATGGGAGTTCACTCACGATTTGGCTCTCTGTTTGTCTGTTATTGGTGTATAAGAATGCTTGTGATTTTTGCACATTGATTTTGTATCCTGAGACTTTGCTGAAGTTGCTTATCAGCTTAAGGAGATTTTGGGCTGAGATGATGGGGTTTTCTAAATATACAATCATGTCATCTGCAAACAGGGACAATTTGACTTCCTCTTTTCCTAACTGAATACCCTTGATTTCTTTCTCTTGCCTGATTGCCCTGGCCAGAACTTCCAACACTATGTTGAATAGGAGTGGTGCGAGAGGGCATCCCTGTCTTGTGCCAGTTTTCAAAAGGAATGCTTCCAGTTTTTGCCCATTCAGTATGATATTGGTTGTGGGTCTGTCATAAATAGCTCTTATTATTTTGAGATACGTTCCATCAATACCGAATTTATTGAGCGTTTTTAGCATGAAGGGCTGTTGAATTTTGTCAAAGGCCCTTCTGCATCTATTGAGATAATCATGTGGTTTTTGTCTTTGGTTCTGTTTATATGCTGGATTACGTTTATTGATTTGCATATGTTGAATCAGCCTTGCATCCCAGGGATGAAGCCCACTTGATCATGGTGGATAAGCTTTCTGACATGCTGCTGGATTAGATTTGCCAGTATTTTATTGAGGATTTTCACATCGATGTTCATCAGGGATATTGGTCTAAAATTCTCTTTTTTTGTTGTGTCTCTGTCAGGCTTTGGTATCAGGATGATGCTGGCCTCATAAAATGAGTTAGGGAGGATTCCCTCTTTTTCTATTGATTAGAATAGTTTCAGAAGAAATGGTACCAGCTCCTCCTTGTACCTCTGGTAGAATTCAGCTGTGAATGCGTCTGCTCCTGGGCTTTTTTTGGTTGGTAGGCTATTAATTATTGCCTCAATTTCAGAGCCTGCTATTGGTCTATTCAGGGACTCAACTTCTTCCTGGTTTAGTCTTGGGACAGCGTAAGTGTCTGGGAAATTATCCATTTCTTCTAGGTTTTCTAGTTTATTTGCGTAGAGGTGTTTATAGTATTCTCTGATGGTAGTTTGTATTTCTGTGGGGTCAGTGGTGATATCCCCTTTATCATTTTTTATTGTGTCTATTTGATTCTTCTCTCTTTTCTTCTTTATTAGTCTTGCTAGTGCTCTATCAATTTTGTTGATCTTTTCAAAAAACCAGCTCCTGGATTCATTGATTTTTTGGAGAGTTTTTTGTGTCTCTATCTCCTTCGGTTCTGCTCTGATCTTAGTTATTTCTTGCCTTCTGCTAGTTTTTGAATATGTTTGCTCTTGCTTCTCTAGTTCTTTTAATTGTGATGTTAGGGTGTCCATTTTAGATCTTTCCTGCTTTCTCTTGTGGGCATTTAGTGCTATAAATCTCCCTCTACACACTGCTTTAAGTGTGTCCCAGAGATTCTAGTATGTTGTATCTTTGTTCTCATTGGTTTCAAAGAACATCTTTATTTCTGCCTTCATTTCATTATGTACCCAGTAGTCATTCAGGAGCAGGTTGTTCAGTTTCCATGTAGTTGGAGCGATTTTGATTGAGTTTCGTAGTCCTGAGTTCTAGTTTGATTGCACTGTGGTCTGAGAGACAGTTTGTTATAATTTCTGTTCTTTTACATTTGCTGAGGAGTGCTTTACTTCCAACTATGTGGTCAATTTTGGAATAAGTGTGATGTGGTGCTGAGAAGAATGTATATTCTGTTGATTTGGGGTGGAGAGTTCTATAGATGTCTATTAGGTCTGCTTGGTGCAGAGTTGAGCTCAATTCCTGGATATCCTTGTTCACTTTCTGTCTCGTTGATCTGTCTAATGTTGACAGTGGGGTGTTCAAGTCTCCCATTATTATTGTATGGGAGTCTAAGTCTCTTTGTAAGTCTCTGAGGACTTGCTATATGAATCTGGGTGCTCCTGTATTGGGTGCATATATATTTAGGATAGTTAGCTCTTCCTGGTGAATTGATCCCTTTAACATTATGTAATGGCCTTCTTTGTCTCTTTTGATCTTTGTTGGTTTAAAGTCTGTTTTATCAGAGACTAGGATTGCAACTCCTGCTTTTTTTTTGTTTTCCATTTGCTTGGTAGATCTTCCTCCATCCTTTTATTTTGAGCCTATGTGTGCCTCTGCATGTCAGATGGGTCTCCTGAATACAGCAAACCGATGGGTCTTGACTCTTTATCCAATTTGCCAGTCTGTGTCTTTTAATTGGACCATTTAGTCCATTTACATTTAAGGTTAATATTGTTATGTGTGACCCTGATCCTGTCCTTATGATATTAGCTGGCTATTTTGCTCATTAGTTTATGCAGTTTCTTCCTAGTATCGATCGTCTTTACATTTTGGCATGTTTTTGCTGTGGCTGGTAACTGTTGTTCCTTTCCATGTTTAGAGCTTCCTTCAGGAGCTCATGTATGGCAGGCCTGGTGGTGACAAAATCTCTCAGCATTTGCTTATCTGTAAAGGATTTTATTTCTCCTTCACTTATGAAACTTAGTTCGGCTGGATATGAAATTCTGGGTTGAAAATTCTTTTCTTTAAGAATGTTGAATATTGGCCCCCACTCTCTTCTGGCTTGTAGAGTTTCTGCTGAGAGATCTGCTGTTAGTCTGATGGGCTCCCTTTGTGGGTAACCCGACCTTTCTCTCTGGCTGCCCTTAACATTTTTTCCGTCATTTCAACTTTGATGAATCTGACAATTATGTGTCTTGGAGTTGCTCTTCTCAAGGAGTATCTTTGTGGCATTCTCTGTATTTCCTGAATTTGAATATTGGCCTGCCTTACTAGGTTGGGGAAGTTCTCCTGGATGATATCCTGCAGAGTGTTTTCCAACATGGTTCCATTTTCCCCATCACTTTCAGGCACACCAATCAGACGTAGATTTGGCCTTTCCACATAATCCCATGTTTCTTGGAGGCTTTGTTCATCTCTTTTTACTCTTTTTTCTCTACACTTCTCTTCTTACTTCACTTCATTCATTTGATCTTCAATCACTGATACTCTTTCTTCCAGTTGATCAAGTCGGTTACTGAAGCTTGTGCATTTGTCACATAGTTCTCATGTCATGGTTTTCATCTCTATCAGTTCTTTTAACGTCTTCTCTGCGTTGATTATTCTAGTTATCCATTCATCCATTCTTTTTTCAAGGTTTTTAGTTTCTTTGCACTGGTTACATAGTTCCTCCTTTAGCTCTGAGAAGTTTGATTGACTGAAGCCTTCTTCTCTCAACTCACCAAAATCATTCTCCGTCCAGCTTTGTTCCATTGCTGGCGATGAGCTGCGTTCCTTTGGAGGGGGAGATGTGCTCTGATTTTTTGGATTTCCAGCTTTTCTGCACTGCTTTTTCCCCATCTTTGTGGTTTTTATCTGCCTTTGGTTTTTGATGATGGTGACATACTGATGGGGTTTTGGTGTGGGTGTCCTTTATGTTTGTTAGTTTTCTTTCTAACAGTCAGGACCCTCAGCTGCAGTCTGTTGGCGTTTGCCTGAGGTCCACTCCAGACCCTGTTTGCCTGGGCATCAGCAGTGGAGGCTGCAGAAGATAGAATATTGCTGAACAGCGAGTGTTGCTGTCTGATTCTTGCTCTGGAAGCTTCGTCTCAGGGGTGTACCCAGCTGTGTGAGGTGTGAGGTGTTGGTCTGCACCTAGTGGGGGATGTGTCCCAGTTAGGCTACTCAGGGGTCAGGGACCCACTTGAGCAGGCAGTTTGTCCATTCTCAGATCTCAACCTCCATGCTGGGAGATCCACTGTTCTCTTCAAAGCTGTCAGACAGGGTCTTTTACATCTGCAGAGGTTTCTGCTCCTTTTTGTTTAGCTATGCCCTGTCCCCAGAGGTGGAGTCTACAGAGGCAGGCAGGCCTCCTTGAGCTGTAGTGGGCTCCACCCAATATGAGCTTCCCAGTGGCTTTGTTTACCTAGTTAAGCCTCAGCAATGGCAGGCACCCCTCCCCTAGCCTCGCTGCTGCCTTGCAGTTAGATCTCAGACTGCTGTGCTAGCTTGAGGGAGGCTCCGTGGGCGTGGAACCCTCCGGGCCTGGTGTGGGATATAATTTCCTGGTGTGCCATTTGCTAAGACCCTTGGTAAAGGGCAGTATTAAGGTGGGAGTTACCCAATTTTCCAGGTGTTTTGTGTCTCAATTTCCCTTGGCTAGGAAAAAGAATTCCCTTCCCCCTTGAACTTCCCAGGTGAGGCGATGCCTTGCCCTGCTTCAGCTCTCACTGGTTGGGCTGCACCCGCAGACCAGCATTGACTGTCCCACACACCCCAGTGAGATGAACCTGGTGCCTCAGATGAAAATGCAGAAATCACCTGTCTTCCATGTCGCTCACACTGGGAGCTGGAGGCTGGAGCTGTTTCTATTCAGCCATCTTGGGTGCCCCCCTCCACCCCATCTTAAATCTACTCCACCAATCTACCCTACCATCCCCTACATAATCTACTTTCTGTACCTACAGATTTTCCTATTCGGGACATTTCATGTAAATGGAATGAACAGAATATGTGGTCTTTTGTGACTGACTTATTTACCTTAGCATAATTTTTCATGGTGTTTTTTTTTTTGTTTTGTTTTGTTTTGTTTTGAGACAGGGTCTCACTCTGTCACCCAAACTGAAGTGCAGCGGCATGATCTTGGCTGACTGCAACCTCCACCTCCTGGGCTCAAGCGATTCTCCTGCCTCAGCCTCCTGAGTAGCTGGGATTACAGGCACGTGCCACTACTGCCCAGCTAATTTTCTTTTTTGTACTTTTAGTAGAGACGGGGTTTCACCATGTTGGCCAGGCTGGTCTCAAACTCCTGACCTCAAATGATCCACCAGCCTTGGCCTCCCAAAGTGCTGGGATTACAGGTGTGGGCCACCACGCCCAGCTACCTTACCATAATTTTTCAAGGGTTCATCATGTCATAGGATGTATCCATACTTCATTCCTTTTTATAGCCAAACAATATAATATCCCCTTGTAAGGACAGATTATATTTTAATTTTTTTAGCTGATAGACATTTGGGTTGTTATCATCTTTTGACCATTATGAATAATGCTACTGTGAATATTCATGAAGAAGTATTTATGTGAGCATGTGTTTTCATTTTTCTTGGGTTAAATGTTTTATAGGTATAATAGTAGCTTTGTGAATTTTCTTGAAGGACAGTTGTTGAAAATCTCGTACTTTGAGCCTATCAGAATCTAATAAATCAAAAGATGAGACACAGCATACTGTTCAGAAATCATTCCAATCACTATTCCCTAAATAACCTGTGATACCATGTGATATCACTCATCATTAGACTGGTTTAACATTCCTCACGCCCAGAAACACCAGTTAACATTGAATTCTAATTAATTGCCTATAGAAATTTTCAAGTATTCAAGTGTACTTTAAACACAGAAACCAATTTAGGGATTTCAATATGATTATTTAGGTAGTTGTTTCTGTTTCTTGCATGTGACTCAAATATGAGTTCAAATAGGTCTCTTTTAAGTGTTTTTTTCTCCAGTTACTCAGCCCTTTCAGAAGAAATATTTTTAATACGTATTTTTAAGAGACAGGGTCTCACTTCTTGCTCAGGCTGGAATGCAGTGGCTATTCGCAGATGTGGTCATAGCTCCCCACAGCCTAGCACTCCTGGCTTCAAGCAATCTCCCGCTACCTTAGCCTCCTGAGTAGCTGGGGTTACAGGTACATGCCACCATGCCCAGCTAGTCACTCATATCCTTTTGCCTGATCATACATATACTCTTTTTTTTTTTTTTTTTTTTGCTTGATGATACAGTCTACCTTATATTATAAAGAACTTTGCATTTGCATGTATATTTTCTGCATATCTCTACCTCTTTTTAAAGATATGTTAAGATCTTAACTTCTTAAATTGTTCTTTCCATGTATGCAGCAGCTGTCTACAGAAGCCTTCACAATCTTTAAAATGTCAACATGAGGACAACTTTTAAACTGGAATAATATGATCAAGGCAAGCTTTATGAAAATAATAGCTAACTGTCATATAGCACCTTCCAGGCAGCAGGCACTTTCTGTGTACCAATCAATCATCAGAATCACCATAGGAATTAGGTCCTACTATCATTTCCATGCTACAGATGAGGAAACAGAGAGCTAGTATCACTTGCCTGAGGTCACACAGCTGGTTACTGGGCCAGCTAGCTCTGGCACCCAGGCTCTAACCTATCACATCGCTCTGCTTCTTACGATGATAAAGGGGGATGCTAGCATCACATCTTAACACACCATTATAGTGGGCAGCCATTTCAACTACCACTCTCAAGCTAAGAAAGGTGGATTTAATAAGCATTTTTAAGAATTACAGGAAAGAAGGGAGGAGGGGAAGAAAAAAGAAAAGTAGGTAGAAATAGATATCCCAAGCTAACTAAAGAGGTAGCACTTTTCTCTGACCAGCTGAGATAAAGATCTATTCCCCAGTCTGCGTGATTGCCCACTTGCACTATTGGACTTCACTTTTTGAAGGAAGAATAATGTGAAAGCATGTTACACTCCAGAGCCATTTATTATCCATTCAGGAGGCAAGACAGCAAATCTAACACAGACACAGTCACAACTGACCACTAAATGAAACCTCACTGACAATTGAAAAGAGAAAAAGTTCATAAACATGCATTAAAAATATACCTTAATCAAGTAGCTAGTAGAGAAACCATAAGCTATTATGTAATTGAAACCCGTAGAAGTCATAGTTCCATTCTTTTTTTTTTGAGACGGAGTCTTGCTCTGTCGCCTCAGGCTGGAGTGCAGTAGCACAATCTCAGCTCACTGCAAGCTCTGGCCTCCCTCGGTTCACTTACATTCTCCTGCCCTCAGCCTTCCCGAAGTAGCTGGGACCACAGGCCCCTCTACCACCTCACCAGCCAATTTTGTATTTTTAGTAGAGACAGGGTTTCACTGTGTTAGCCAGGATGGTCTCGATCTCCTGACCTTGTGATCCACCCGCCTCGGCCTCCCAAAGTGCTGGGATTACACAGTTTCATTCTTAATATTTTCCTCGCAGTTTTTATGAGATGGGTAATGACTAAGCCACAGTGAGAGGGCACAACCTGCTCAGTGGGTGAGTTGGCCCCTGCTACCCTCCCTACTTCCCTCCCAGATCGTCTTGGGATCCAACCACACCTGTGCTTCTCATGCTGGCTGCTCTATGCTATTCTACAAACATGATCCTCTATTTTGGATCTATCTCACCCATCAGAACTCTTTCATTCAGTGGTCCAGCCTCCAGAGCTCAGCATTCCGCTACCTATTTCTTTGAAAAATAGTCACACAAAAGTAAATTGCCATAATGGCTTGATGTGATGTTCATCTTGGCCAAAGCATGAGGAAGTTAGGATTCATGGTCTTTCTCAGTTCATGTCAAGACAACAGTGAGCAGAACTGGTTTCAAATACTGGCCCAGGGATCTTGCCATTTTACGGAAGATTATAATGAGCACAAGACTGGGAGTCTGGTACCTGGTGGCCTCAACACAAATTCAACACAGGGCCCAGGAAGAAGTCCCTTCTCCTCCCTGGTACTCAATTTCATCTGCTTTAAAATAAAAGAATTGGACCAAAAAATATCTAAGGATCCTTCCAGCTGTCAAGGTCTCTGGCTGTGTCCCACTTTCTCTTGCATGATCTGTCTACCCTACCTATGACGAGTTCAAACTAACCTGGGTGAGAGGGTCCATGGTCACAGACCAGGGCATGGTTGATGAGTCCACAAGCATTGCACACTGATGACTGTGTCTTCAACACCATACTCCAGCTCACCAAGCTCATCTACCCCAGGCTGCTTAGCAAAGCCTGCAGCTCCACCCTCTATCCTCAGTCACCTGTCTCATGAGAGATACAGTCATTTCATCCAGCCACCCACCTACCTTTGCATCGACTATGCATCAATTCACAGCACACATTGCAGGCTCAGATTCACGCATTCTTCTCCAAGTGACTTGATCCTATCCCCACTCCCCAGGAATTTGCCATCCAACATTTCAGTATCTACTATGTGTTAAGATAACAGGAAAAGGCCTGGAACAGTCCCTCAACTTCCCACCACCACATGCAACAACCTTCCTGCAGCAGCTCCTAGGTTTCCTCCTCCCCTTAACATGGGAATAACTCTGCCTTCTTATGGAGCAAAATTCCACCATCTGAGCTCTGGATCCTACCCAAATGTCGGGACTCCAATCTACTAGTGACCCCCTTTCTGTGCCTCCCACCCTCCCAGCTTCAACCTCCCTGCCTACAGGCTCCTTCTCAACAGCATGTTCAATGCTGAAATAATTTACCTAAATTGACCACAACAGTGAGGGGGATGGACCCAGGAGTCAGAAGACATGCAGCAAGGATGCAGCTCATGCAGAGGTGGCAGCAGTAACCAGGTGGAGGAGGCGGCCCTGAACTCAGGCAGCAGGGGTAGAAATCGAAGGCAACAGACCCAAGTCACATTTGAGAGTTGTGGCATAGATGACACTTTCTCTATCAGAAAATATATGTTTTAACAGTTTTTCACTCAGCTAAACAAAGGGCTAGGCCAGGGAGATGGATGTTTTTAGGCAGGAGAATCTGTGGACAGTCATCTAACTTGTATTACATAATTACTTACCTACTCAGAATTTTAAAAGCTGCTCTATCTCTAGGGCAGAAATTGATACACAGGGCATTCCTGTAGCTCAAACTCTATGTCCACCCAGCAGCTGCCCACATGGAGCACACAGTGTGTGCAGAGGTACACTAAGAACATGGTGTAACAAACCTGTGATATCCACACTGGCTCTGCATTCCCAGTGCACGCAGAGGAACATATATGCACATGCAGGCATTATCACCTGCACTGCCAACATCCTCTGAGGAGCCATCGGGTGTCAAACAGGTCAGCTCACACAGGGCCTCCGAGGAGATCCTGCCATGCCACAGCTGTGAAGACCTCCCACTGAATGGAGCAAATTATTCAGTGCAAGCCTGGAAACCCTTCTGAGGACAGCTAGGAATGCAGGTTCTCCAGATCCAATCCACAGAGACACACACAAGAATTGAACAGCAAGAACCCTGGAGTAAGAGGTGGGAGAACTAGGTTCCAGCACTAGTTCTGCAACTCATGAACTCGGTGCCTTTGGCCATCACTCTACCTCTCAGGGCCTCAGCTCTCAAGAGGGGATATAATAAAGGCTGCCCTTCCACAATCCTGGAGTTATGGCAAGAGCCATGAGGCAAGGGAGAGAAAAGAGGTCTGCAAATTAAAAGGCAGTATAATGTGAGTTACAAGAAGTGTTAAAGATCAGTTTGGGTGTCACTCTCTGCCTGATGGGAGGCCATTCTTAGACGCCCAGTACTGTCCCTCACGTTGCAAGTTCTTCTGCATCCTAACCAAAGCCCAATTGATGCAGTCGTTCTCTACCACACCCCATCTCATTTGTGTCAAAAAAAAAAAAAAAAAAAAAAAAAAAAACTTACACATATTTCCAATTGCCCTAAAGAGGAAGCACCACTCCTGGCTGAGATTTACTCTCTAGACCAGATTTCTTACTTGTACATTCCTCCTTCTCTACCAGATCTATGTTAACATTCCTTGAGGTTAGATCTGGGAAGTTCTCTCCTACCTAACAATCTCTCCTTGGTTGACATCATCCATTCCCAAGGCTTTAAGTACCATGTACACATCAAGACCTGTTTTACCTGCATTGTACAGCTTCTAGACAGCTGTACTTGGATGTCAGAAGTAGGGTAGGCAATTCTTAGACACAACAGGTTCCAGATTAACTATTTGATTTTCACCCCCAGGAGTGTCTCTTCCCTCCCTCTCCACCATTTTCTCAGACTCAGCAAACAGAACTTCCATTTACCCAGTTTCCCAAGCCAAAAACCCAGAAGTGTACCAAGCTAGTTAACAGCACACGGTTTACAGTTAGGGTGCCCAGGTTCACATCATGTTTGCCACCTGCCAGCAATGTGCCTTAGGGAAGATGTGTAACTCTGCTGTGATTCCATTGCCAAATCTATAAAATTGAGATACTGTTCCAATGGCAGTTAAATAACATTCATATATCACTTATGGTATTAGGAAACATTCCCTCTTATTATGCATAACAAAGCTGGGAAATATTTTTGAAATACAGTAATACACTTTCCTCTTCCACATTTCTTTTACGTGACATTCTCCTTCCTCAACTCAAGGCATTAATTTGTCTCAAGAGGATTAGGATTATTACAATAAGAAGGCAAAGACAAGGGACAAATGCAACAGAGTTCAACTTCTGATTATCAAAACAAGGTTTTTGGTTCTCAGTGTAATTGTCTTGAAATCCTGCCTGCTGCCACGGAGAAAGGAAGGTTTAAAAGTTTGTTAGATTCCTACTCAGATATCAAGAGTGAGGCTTAAGGAATACGAACTCTGCACCATGGTCAGAGAGAATTCAGGATGTAAAGTGACAGAAGTCCCGCTTGCCACAGGGGGCCGGGAGGGAAGTCTGGGGGAAGGGTCACAGAGGAACCACGGGAAGCATCCAGTGTCCTCACTCCCCACACAGGCCCTTTACCCCACCTCCTGGTTCTAGGACAGGTTTAAGGGAATCCCTGCACCAGACTAAGGAAGAAGACCAGCCTAGAGTGGGAAGCTAAGTTCAGCTTTGGTATGCTGCTGTTTAAGATGACAGCAGACCAGCATTGTTGGAGGAGGCAACTGATAAACCCATAGATGGGACTAGGGGTAGAATGGGAGGTGGAATTTGCTGCTTTGTCAAAGTTACAAAGGGTCTTCTAGGCATCTCCTTTAAGAATAAACCATCTATTCTCCTTACAGATTTCCTAGGTGAAAAATCCTACAATGTCTTACCAAAAAAAGTCATTTTGGTGATTTACTACCAGGACAGTAAAGATATCTTTCATTAGTTCTAAGAACATTGCATCATCAACCCATCTCAGTTACAGAGGAAAGAGTTCTAGAGAATGGGAGCACCTGGATTCTAAATGGACACTGCCACTTAGCCTACATGACCTAGGCAAGTTTTTGAACTACAGTGGGTCCACAACACACCTCACAAGGGTATTATACCAAACCAAGGTGCAGCGTGACCACAGTTCAGATGGAAAGCACTGGAGTATTTTGTTTATTATCAATCACCATAGTATGACGCTATTAGTAAGCTTCTATTCACGCGGCTCCAGAGTATCCAGATACCAGGAGAATGGGAGAAGGCCATGATCCTCTTCTCTGGCCAGTTGAGTTAGAATCCTGGCTCAATTACGGAAGCCACATTTTATGAGATACTTAGAAAAACTGAAATATATTCTGAGAAAGCCAATCAGAATAGTAAACTATCACACGAAGAATGCTAATGAGATGAGGAAGAGTTTAGCTTAGAGAAGAAAGACTAAAAGACCATTCCCAGAATAGTCTGTTCTAGCAGCTGCTCCAGAAAAGAGGCAGGCACTGGGGCTGTGGTAGGTGGCAGGGAGGCTTGTATCTCTTCGCCTCTATGAGCTTTCAAAAGTGGAATGGCTCCCTCCCGGAGTCACTAGAAGTTTCCAGCTTAGACCGGGTACCAGGCGTTGAAGATGCTGAAAGAGGAAACCCTGTCCTACGCTGTGTGACCTGAAGAGCCTTCCAACTTCAGGAAGAAAAAAGTCATCCCTCTATGCACTGCATCAACACACACTCCACACAATGAAATATAAGGGGCTCTATAAATATAAGGAAGTAAAATGGACAAAATTGTAGAAGTGACAACCCCACACAGGCAGGAAGAAAAATCTCTGCTTTAGATTGCTGAGCTGGAGTTCATACACATCAGGTAATTATGATGCATCAATATGTGCAATGACAAATGGAATAAAACTCTAGGAGCCCAATGACACAGTAGGGAAGCAGAAAAAACCCGAGTGAGCATACATTGATCCCCAATATCATAACTGAAGATCAGTACCATACATTTAAACTAAATGTGGCTAGAGATACTCTAAATAGTTCACACACTTTTATTAACATTCTCAGGAACACAAGGTCAGGGGTGCAGTCATTCTTAGCTAGGAAGGGTGACTAAGCAGAGAAGTCCTGGGTGCTGGGATTCCACCTCTCTCCTTCTCTCTGCTACCAGGTACAAGACATTTTCTAAAAAGACATCCCATAATTCTAAGTATTCTTGGTACTTGCTCTTGTAGAGAAGGTTTAATTCCCTTTATAACCAAAAAGGACATCTTTTTAAAAGCAAGTCATCAATCATGAATCATTTTATTCTCTAGTTCTGGGAATACAGAGAACCAAATTAATTTCCGTCATCTTTTGGCTGTAGGTACACCCCTCCCTCTGGCTTCCAACATTATCGATCTGTAATAGGGGCAGGAGCCAGGAAGGTTCAAAGGCATTTGCTTTTAAGCCTGTCCATGGTGGTTCTAAAGGACACAGACATGGGGCTTTCTCCTGGCCATGCTGCATTGCCTGCAGGCCTTTCTGCAGTATTCCTCACCCAGAGAGGTTCCCTGCCTTCCCAAGTATCTGCTGTGGACAAAGAGCAGGTAGACTAGCCATACACTGGGACTTAATTTTAACTATCTCTACGATTTTTTTTAAAGAGCTTTGGGGAGTTCCTTTAAGTCAAAACACTTCATTATCATACTGAAACTGTCCCTATGAACTGTATAAAATTAATCAGGGAAGAAGGGAGTGGGAAAATGAAAATAAACCAAGCTTCCAGCACATTCAGTGTTCATGACATCGGCTTGCTTTCCGACTCTCTTCCTCATAGTTGTGTGGTGCCTACTGTCCTAGAATCACAGAGACCCTGTTACAAGACTATAGCTCCCCTTCACTGCTCTATAGATAACAACTTGAACATTAAAAAACATTTTCCACTTAAAATTTTCTTTCAGAGATCTGGGAAGTTCTCACCTCCCTAACAATTTCTCCTTGATTAACATCATCCATTCCCAAGGCTTTAAGTACCATCTACGGGTCAAGACCTGCAAACCAGTAATACTAACATAGCTGGTCTGAAGGACCTCAAGAGAAGCTAACTCAAAGAACGCAGTTTCCACATCCTGATGATTTCATCACCCTTCCTCCAACCAGTTCACAATCCCAGTTGTCTAGCCCCTCGCCCTCTGTGATCCCCTTAAAAACTTCAGCCCAGAACTCCTCAAGGAGGTGGATTTAAGGATCTCCTCCCATCTCCTTTCTTGGTGCCCTGTGATCATTAAACTCTTTCTCTGCTGCAAACCCTGCTGCCTCAGTGTAACTGGTCTGTTACTGTGCAGTGGGCATATGAACCTGTTGGTCCTATAACAGTGTATGTTTATTATATCCTAATAGAATCAAAGAGCTACTAGAAAGTGCAGTGCTCTTTAACCCAGGTTAGACAGATGACACAAATAGAGGGACAATGGCCGGCACTCTCAGTTGTATTCCCTATGATGGAATGGCCACCTTCTCTTATCTTCAACCCACTGTAAAGGTACAATGACAAGGACCCCAGCAGGGGGCCGAGGGACAGTTTTTCCTCTGAAATATGAACTACTCCACAAAGATCATTGCATATGTGGCTTGAGACACTTACCTGGACATTATACTCGTTATCTTACTTTTGACGTGCATCCCTATCAATACAGAAAACTGTGAGCATGCTTATAGTTTGTTTATAAATTGTTTTCTGTGACACTGTACTATATTATGCATAGTATAAAACATACACAAATGATATTTTAAGTTTTAAAAAGATGTAAACAAATAAAGTTTTAATATTTTCTTCACATATTCTAGTGAGTCATCTTCCAAAAACTAGCACACCCCAGCAGTTTGAAGATTGCTGCTCTAACCAACTGATTCACTACTGCAAGTACCAGAAGGGATTATCACTTCCAGCCACTTAAGAAAAGCTGCTTTCTGGCATCCACCACATGATCAGTGGTGTCTGCCTAGCCATCTTTCAAAAAACCGGCTATATACAATCAAATAATTATTTGGTTCCTGCAATGTAATATATTATTTTCTGTTGAAGTTTATAGCATCACCAAAAGGGCAGTGATGTCCACATTTAAACACTATTCTGGGGCTGCTCAGCCACTAACAGTGCAATTTCACTCTAACTGTAGAACATATATATATACACACACACATACACATACACACACGCACATATAGATACATATAAATATAAAATAAATGCATTATATAATAAAGGTTTATATATAATAAATGCATAAGCATGGTATAGTTTATGCTATATTTCCTCTAGACAAATTGAAATTAGAATTACAGAAGTTATAATTGGTTGCCAAGCAAAAACCTATTAAAAAGTCCAAAAGAATTTCACTGAGCACATGGAACTGGCTATCCTTATACTGTTCACTTGGCCCTGAAAGTAAAATCTGTTCTGAGGGCAACCTATTAATGGAATCTTACTCAACTATGAATTCTTCCATTGTTTCCTTCTTTTGGATGCTGTGACATGATGAGGGATATGACACCTGTGATGTGCCATTAGTACTGTCACCACCACTGTGCCTGACATTCAGCAAACCCTCACTCTGTGCCAGAAATCATACTAAGCATTTTCATTTATCAACTGATTTAATTCTAACAATTTTGTGAGTTAGACATGACATTTATCCCTATCTTAGAGACACAAACCCTGGTGCAAATTGAGGTGAACCTGAGGAACTTGCTCAGGGTCACACAGCTACTGTGTTTTAAGAACTTAAGCCAGTCTCGTTGCTGTCCCTGGACACTCAACTCTTAGCCACCTCACTTCCCAGCATCTTCCTTTGCTGCAAAACTCAAGTCCATTGGCAGACTAGGTTTTCAGCTGCTCTGTCTTCTGGGATATAAATGTGAAAATACACAGTTGAAAAAGAAAGAGTGGTTAACACAGCGTGAAGGGCATTACTACGATGTAAATAGCAATGCCATTTCATCCTGCTAGGCTTCACATTCTATTAGCTTTTTTTTAATGAAAATTATTTTGGACACCTTGAAAAACTAAATCCTACTCACATGTCACCACCACTATTAATTCCAAAAGAAATCCATGTAGGGTGACAAGTTTGACTTTGACATCAGGAAAATGCTGTGTAACCAGAACGGTGTGTAGGAGCCACAGGAGCCCACACCCAGGGGGGCACTGCCTGCACAGGGCTCCGTGCTCAGTGCTCCAATGCTTGAGCCCATGTATGCCTTACAGTGACCTAAGGACACAAGTGCACACACACATGCCCTTGCTCCAATAAAGAAATGGCACACCTTAAGTGAAGGACCTTGACCCGGGTGAAGCTGGGACGCTAACTGGGGTCTGTGTCAGTCCACCTCACACACAACCAGGAGTGCTCCGAGAACAAGTCATGATTGACCAACCCAGTGTGTGCAAGTTTTAGCAAGACTTAATACACACGAGCACTTGACTCAATGTTTAGTTCTACCAGATTAAATGACTAGTACCTGGAGAAAAAACTGCTCCATGCACATTACAGGAATCTATCCAGATTACCACTTCCGGATAAGAATGACACAACAGACTCGTTACATCTGCAATGCATCATGCTAGGGAGACCTGATCTATCAGATGCAAAAAATCAGAATTCAAAAAGATACATTCACAAAATAACAGAACACAAGTACAATGGTGAAATTTAATATGGACAGAATCCTGCTCAGCATACCAAAGGGAAAAAAAGTCAATTGAGCAAGTGCAGGATGAAGGCAACATACCTTAAGAGCAGTCTGAATTTACACTGACCGAAAAGCAGATGAGGGGTTACCTAGGGGTGGAGGGAGACTTCGAAAAAAGAAAAAACACAAGAAAACTTTGGGAGTTAAGGAAATGTTTGCTATCTTGATTGTGGTGATGGTTTCAGGGGTGTATACTATACAATGTCTAATTGTATGTGCAATTTAATGTGTGTGACTTCACTTTAAATATGTGCAGTTTATTGCTATTTACATCCCACTAAAGCTGTGATAAAAACAGTTCTTGAGTGTGCACGTGGGTGGGGCAGAGAAAGGGATGGAAATTTAGTGACTTGTAAACTTATAGTAAGTCAGCAACATGAAACACCTGCCAAAAATAAATGCATTTGCAGGCTCTGTCAGAAATTCTGCATGAGTACCACATCACCTCACACCCTACAGACCACATCCAGCAACCATCATCATCAGACAGAAAGACCAGATGACATCTCAGGGTGGCCAGACAGGAGAGTGTCGGAAAAGCCATGCTCATAAAGAGTGGCAGTGGGAGCCAGGAGGCTTGGGCCAGAGTTGGGGGCAAGGACAGAAGGGGCTGCCATATAAGAAAATGACTATTATCCTGGACAGCTTCACAGGAAGAGCTAAGATCCATGGGTGAAGGCAAATGGATACTCAGCAGAGTGCTGTGTGATAGAGAAACTCCTGACAATGAAAGCTGTTAAAAATTTAACACATTTGAGAAAGTCTCCTATACTGGGAACGGTAGGGCAGCATCTAAAAGACCACTTGCCCAGAACACAGTATCCTGCACAACTAACTTCCGCTGGGTGACGCAGGCTCTCTCCTTTCTAACATGCTGTGCTTCTCCAGGTAAAATAGTGAATATTAAGAAACTAAAATATCTCTTAGCTCTATGATTTCAATTTGAGATTTAACCTCACAAATCATGTTGGGTACACTGCAGATACGCAACTGTTAATAATATTTATGACCTTGCAGGGTCATAGAAGACAGGCAAAGGAAACTGCCTCTCCTATTCTTTCCTAAATGCACAATTTTAAAAGATGGCAATAACCATTTACTATCAATTTCTCTTAAAATAGGGATGTCATCATTAGCCATATTCACTGCACACTTAAATAACTTTCCCCTACTCAGAAAGTTTAACAGTAAAACTAGCAATTTGAATATGATAGGTAGACACAAACAATAATACCATCTAAGAAACTGAAAAGGAGCAAAACAATTTCACAAAACCTTAGTGCTGTAGCATCCCTAGGGGAGGAAGATAGGCGTGCACTGGCATGGCTGTGCAGGAGGTCACGGAACAAGAGACCCAGGTGAGCAGGGAACAACAGGGACAGGTGAATAGCCCAGAACATCCCAGGAAGGAATCTGAATGTGGAATGCTCAGGGCATGTTCAAGAAATGAGACAATGCCAGAGAAGAGATTAAAAACCATTTCTGTGTTCTTGAGCATCTCTTATACCTTGTCCTAAAGCAATTCTGACGAACCCTTACTTGAAATTATATTGAACGGGAAAGAAAACTTCATCCAAAATTCAGGGCTGACTGAAGTCCTGGTTTCAGACTTTACTATAAAATTCACCCAGTCATTGCTCCCTACTCACTGACCTTCCCAGGGACTCCACTATTCACTGTACTCAACCATAGGCCATGAATCTGTCAGCTGTAACAACTATACCCAAAGTCTTACAGCACTCAAGAGCTTTCAAAGGTTCCTCATGACTTCTCACTGGATCCAAGCTCCTCTCAGAGGCAAGGCCAATGTTCTCCTCAAAGTGTGAAGATGCTGAGAATCACAGAGGTCGGATAGTTTACCCCTGGACACATGGCAGGTTGGGAGAGATGAGGTTATCAGGGACAAACCCCTGCATACTCCTGCACAGCACACTACGTACAGGAAAAACCTGGCTCCACACTCACATCAGCATGACATTCTCTCACTGAAAACCTGAGGCTCAGTTAGGAAGCACTCCACATCCCCAACCTCCCCGAACCGTGAATAACCAGAATAACAAAACACTTTATGCCAAAACTGAAGGAAGAAACCGACGTTTTATTTAACACTTGATCTCAAAGCAACATGAAGATTTAGGTCACCTCTGTATAATTCTTTTTGAAAGACATATGTCCAAAGATCCAATTTCAATAGAATCTGTAGCCTGGCGGTGATTGCAAAAGTCCTGAGTCTATTCTCATGCATCCCAGAGTATTCCATCCCCATCACTAGGAAGATAAAGTTGTCAATTCTATTTTTAATTATTGTTTTGACCTCCAAAAATGGAAAATGCATAGCTTCCTCGCTCCCTTTCCTTTCTGCAACGTATTTCCACAATCAGGAATTTCTCTCATTGCCCTGAGGAGTCAATGTGTTCACTAAGGGTTGTCCTGGCAACAGAGAACAGCCTCTCACTTCCACTCATACGATCAGCCTTGCAACCTCTTCCCTCCTATTTACCAAAGATGGACACTTTTGGCTTTTTCACTATGGACACTCATTTCCATATTGCTTCCCTGGAAGACCATGAAATTCTCTACTTGCTCTTCACACTTACGGGGATCCAAGTCGACCAAGAGACCCTCTTCCAAGAGCGCAACCAGGACCATTAACTAGAATCCCTATCCTTGTCAAGCATAGGCTCTCACCCTCATGGGCTCCAAACCCTGTCCTCCAGGATGGCTCTCACTCTGGTAAGCGTGCATTTCATTCCTCACCAGTCCCACCCTCCAAAGGCTTCTGAGCTGCACACTCCTGCCTGGACCCCAGGCAATAGCAATCTCATCTTTCATTATTAGTCACAGCTGGCAACACAGCAGAGACAGACGGGAATGTGGGTGCTCTAGTACCTTGGCTACCTGAGCAAATAGATTTGCTCTGCAGCGTCCCCACTCCCTTTCAGGGCGGCGGGGCGGGGGGGTGGGGAAGGTGGGTGGGAAACAGCACAAATAAAACACACGGCTCAAAAAAGCAATCAGACA
This sequence comes from Papio anubis, assembly GCF_008728515.1. Taxonomy (NCBI): domain Eukaryota; kingdom Metazoa; phylum Chordata; class Mammalia; order Primates; family Cercopithecidae; genus Papio; species Papio anubis. The sequence goes on from NC_044994.1 coordinate 42,081,250, forward strand.
CGGCCAGCCAAATAAGACGGCACACTCCCACCAACAAGGCTGGAAAACACACCAAAACTGTAAGGACAAAGATCTATCCCTTTTGCCCCTCAGTGCTACTTGGGGGACCAGAATCTGCTCTGTTCTGACAAGACTGTCTGGGGTTGAGCAGACAAAATTTAGGGAGGCAGTAGGGCTTCTTTGCTAATGCAGGAGGCTCTGGGGCAAACAGATTGGGTCTAAATTCCATTGCTACCCATTAAGGGAAGTAGAACACCTTCTTGGCTAATACAGGAAGCATTGGGCAATCAGATTGGGTCTGGGTTCCATCTCTGCCCATTTAGGGAGGTAGTACCATTTTTCTTAGCTAATGGAGGAAGCTGTGCAGCAAACACAGGGTCTGAACTCCATCTGTACCCAGTTACTGTTTTCATGACCTTGGAGAACTATTCAGCATCCAAAAGTCTCTATCCTCATCTGTATTGTGGGGATAACTAATCTCAGACAGCAACTCTGAGAACTAAATGCATTAATGAGTCAATTATTCCTATTCTTTCTTGAGCACCAATTACATGCCCTGGGGTAAAGCATGGAAGATAAAAGAAATAGAACATAACACTGTGCCACATAGTCTCATACTTTATAATTCCCTGCCTTTCACCCACGTGATACAGATAAGTTATTTCCACAACAAGCTAAGCTTCTCATGAGAAAGTATTCTTATCCTTGGAAATGTACAGGAATATGGAGAAGAAAAGGATCATTAAGAAATAGGACCCATCAGAGAAAAGATTTTCTTTGAACATCTCTTATATCATATTATTTCCTTATCCAAGACACTAAAATTTCTCCATTGCTCTATGCATTTCCCAAACAGTGTTGCACAGAACATTAGTCCCTTGAAATAATCTTTGAAAATAGTTTTGTGTCTAAATATGATTTGCAAACCCAGCATAATGGATCCCTATCTTGGAAACTCAGAAGGCGTGTCAACATAAAGGCTCTGAGAAGCTCTGCCTTAAAGGAAGACGTTTAACTTGGTTAATCCATGGTTTCCCAAACTCATTTGGCCACCTTTGTACTCTGTTAATAGAATAACACTTCTTCCCCGAAGTTCACCCCAGCCTGCAAAGGCCTCCACAGTCTGGCTTTACCTTGTTTCTAATTTCACAGCCCAGAACTCCCCTGCAGATCCATTCACCATGCAGGTTAAACTTGCCTAGGTACAGTCTTCTGACCATGTCTTTTTGTTTACAATAGCTTTATTAAATTATCATTCACAGAACATACAATTCACTCATTTACAGTGTATAATTCTATGATTTTTAGTACATTTGCCGAGTTGTACATCCAGCGGCACAACCAATTTTTAGAACACTTCATCACCCCCCCCAAAACCACCCCAACAAAAAACATACCTCTCAGAAATCACTCTCTGAGAGTGATTTTGCCTCAAACTCCAGCCCTAGGCAACTATAAATCTACTTTCTGTCTCTATAGATTTGCCCATTCTGGACATTTTATAGAAATGGAATCAGACAACACGTGGTCTTTTGTATCTGGCTTCTTTGATTTAGCATATTTTCAAGGTTTATCATTGTGGTAGCATGTATCAGTTCTCTGTTCCCTTTTATGGCCAGTAATATTCCATTGTATGGATATTCCTCATTTGGTTTATCCATTTGTCAGGTGATGAACATTTAAGTTGTTTCCACCTTTTGGCTATTGTGACTAACACTGCTAAGAACATGTGTAAGTTTTTGTGTAAATATGTGTTTCCAGGCCGGGCACAGAGGCTCGCGCCTATAATCCCAGCACTTTGGGAGGCCGAGGCAAGTGGATCACCTGAGGTCAGGAGTTTGAGACCAGCCTGGTCAACAAGGCAAAACCCTGTCTCTACTAAAAATATAAAAATTAGCTGGGTGTGGTGGCAGGTGCCTGTAATCCTAGCTACTCGGGAGGCTGAGGCAGGAGAATTGCTTGAATCTGGGAGGCGGAGGTTGCAGTGAGCTGAGATTGCACCACTGCACTCCAGCCTAGGCAACAAGAGTGAAACTCATCTCAAAAAACAAACCAAAAAAAAATGTGTTTTCATTTCTCTTGGGTGCATACCTAAGAACGGAATTGCTGGGTCATAGGGGGATTTTTTTTTACTTTTTGAAAAACCATCAGACTATTTGCCACAGCAGTTGCACCAATTTACATTCCCACTAGCAGTGTGTGAGAATTCAAATTTCTTCACATCCTTGCCAACACTAGTTATCATATCTTTGATTGTAGACATCCTAGTGTAAGGCAGTATCTTGACGTTTTGTGATACCTTTTGACGCCCCACTTCTGAGGTCATGGTCCACTACTCCATCCACCTAGAGGCCCTCTTCTCACTCTATGCATCCTACCAATTCATCAAGACCCAGCTAAAAATCTTAGTTTTCTTGGACGATCTGTGACATTAGGTCTTCAAACTCAATTTAAATGACCCCGTGGCATAGTTTCTACTTATACTTCCTGCAGTTATAGGCTTCTTGGCCGACGTATGTCTTCTCTCTCCCATCAGACAGTGAGCCCCTTAAGAAGCAGGGTGAGGTCTTATATTTCCTAGTGGCCAGTATTCAGCCTATCGAATAACTGATACTTTATAAACATCTGCTGATAATGATTTGATGGAAGACCTGAGGCTGAAGTTGAGGAAGGTAAAATGAGGGAGTGGGCCTTCTGGGTCTCAGACGGGGAAGGAGGAGTAGAAAGCACAGAGCTAAGCAGTGGAGGTCAGCCCCTTCCTCAAAGGATTCTCATGCAGTGGACAGAATTCATGAAAATGATGTTTCACAGGATTTTAACACCCCCTTTTTCTTCACTGTGAATCTGTATTCACCCTCAAGCCCAGACTTGGTAAATATGACAGAGATAGGGCCAGTGAACGATTCGATTCTCTTCTCTTACTGATATCTCCTCTAACTTTCCTCCAAGCATTAGCAGTTCTCTCCTGGAACTCTTGGTGGGTGGGTGTTTGTGAGGGGGAATAAAGATCTATACTTAGCCCCTCATGCTCTCAGAGTCTCCCCACCCACTCAAAGCATCAAGAGTCTCTGTGTGAGCCACATCAAGAAAGAAAATCGAGTCCCCGGTGAATGAAGAGAATCATTGAGTCCAAGGCCACCTGAGCTGTAGTCTCCAAAGACTGAAAACTATTAATGTTAGTTTCTTACACCTTTCATTTCACCTAGCTGTTAGGAAGGCTCAAATTCAAAGTACACTGTGCTAGCCTATGGCTACTTGAACCACATAATTATTTCAGTGACTACTGATGAGTCAGAAAAAGCACAACACAGTTGACAGGTACTGTTGAATGAATGTGTTCTAGTATTCAAAACTGATAGAGAAGGCCCATACAGGAAATACAGCAAAAACTTGTCCTGCATCTAACCAATGGGTCACCCTTCCTTCTTGGCTCAACAGATTCTGCTGAGGCTTCCAATGTACCTCTCAGATCAATAACAGAAACCCTGAGCTGCTGACAACAGAACTAATTCGAAAATAGCTCTCGGATGGCCGTGGTGGCTCACGCCTGTAATCCTAACACTTTGAGAGGCTGAGGTGGGTGGATTACCTGAGGTCAGAAGTTCGAGACCAGCCTGGCCAACATGATGAAACCCCATCTCTACTAAAAATACGAATATTAGCCAGGTGTGGTTACCCGCGCCTATAATCCCAGTTACTCAGGAGGCTGAGGCAGGAGAATTGCTTGAACCCGGAGGGCAGAGGCTGCAGTGAGCTGATATCATACCACTTCACTCCAGCCTGAGTGAAAGAGCAAAACTCCATATCAAAAAAGAAAAAAAACAAAAAACAAAAAAACTCTCCCCTGTGGCCACATGTGCTGGTCTTCCTACTTCTAATGTATGTTCATAAGCAAAAATTGCACAAGAACTTCAGCAAAATTAGGGACCCAGTGGTAAAACAAGTATAAACTTTAAAACCTTAAAGAAAATCCTTAAGGAAGCGATCCCAGTTCAGCTTTAACATCCAAACTCTCTACTGTTAAATTCATTGCCCTAGGGCAAGACTGTATCACCACTATCACCCCAGACTCCCACACATCCCATTCCCCATAATGGGTGCAAAGGTCCCAAGCAAGTGAAATAACCCAAGTGTAGGATAACCATGGACTCAGCTTCAGGCATTGCAGGGAAGAACACAGGAATCTTGTCAAGAGGGTCTGTAGGCTGGATAAAGCTAGAAGATTCCTCAGGATGGAGAGCTAAAAGATTCTCAAGCCTACAGTGGTCCATAAGCAGCTTTGATGAAGAATGGAAACTTCTGACATGCCTAAGTGCAATGGCTAAGAGAATGGGATGAAAGCAACCAAATGTGAAGGCCAGTCATGACAGGACAAGTCTTAGAGAGTTTTCAGAGCTGTTGGCATGGTAGAACATGGTAAGAACCAAGCTACACCCACCTTCTCTTTCAGAACCATAAATAAACCATCTTCTAAAGGAGGAAAGAGTGTTGCCGTTCTCACATGAAGTGCATGTAGACTCGGGTGAATAGATTCTTCCAAAGCACAGAATCCGTTCAGTTCCCAGGCCTCCCTCCTCTGTGCCATACCCATGGCCTCCAACAGAAACTCATGCATAGGCTGCATACTGTGCAACATGCTAATGCTCATTCTTCTCTCCACACAATCTTCTGAACCACACACAATTGAGTAGGAGGTGCACGTCAATGAGTTGCCAAGCTAACGGACTTCTACTTGAGCCCTGATAGCAGATTAAGATAGCATGTGGTCTTTCATTTGGCTTTAGAGAAAAGTCAAAGGTTGCAATAATTTTAGCTCCACTCTTTGGAGAAATAGTTACAGATCATTCTATTAGATTTTTCAGCTCTCCAATCAGTGCTTATTTTGAATACATCACTGAGTATCTATAATGAAGCAGACCTTTTATGTACTGATCTCTACAGCCAGCAATAAAGCACTATAAATCTGCATGGACGCCCTTAAAACAGTCTTCCCTCATGGAAACTTTCACTGGGATGAAAATGATACCCTGCAATCCACTGAAGCACAGACCACCTAGAATGGGATTCTCCCCCTATAAAAATCACTAACTCCTTTTACTAAGTTAATCTAAATAGCTTTCCTTCTCCAAAAAGACTTTGCTATATGTTGCCAGCTCCAAAAAATGTTCTCTAGAGGTGACGAGAAAAACTTGGCTGAAAGAATCTAGCATTTTAGCATTAACTGAGAACTGCATTTCCCCCAAAACACTGATAAAGCTCTCTCTCCCTACTTTATGCTGAAGTTACAGCCCATCACCCAACCCATTTTCTGACAAACAGACCTGCTATTTTTCAGAGTGAAAAGAATAACGGCAATAAGGAGAAGATGGTACTTAAATACCTAAACAGAGCTCCACTTCCAGGCTAAAAACCCCAAACCACTATGCACAGCTGCCAGTTTGAAACTTCAGTTTCTGCCCTCCAGTGCTTGGCATCTCAAGAAGTTGTCAAGGAGTCTTGGTTTCTTCAAAAGGGAGTCTTCAGTGAGACTAGCTGTAGATCAGGCTGGGGTAGGTGAATGGAGATGCTATCAAATGAATTATAATATACCATGAAGGGAGGAAAAGGGGCCAAAAGGAAGTCAAAGAGAGATGAAATGCAAGAGATTTATTCCATTGCTCAAAAAAGTGAAATAAGTCTAAAGAGTCACTGCTCTCCAAGTCTATGTTCAAGTTCAGAAGAATAAGATAAAGGCATGAGGAAATGAGGTAAGTAATAGAATTTGGGCTGCTTTGTTTCCAAGATGTTTCCCTCAATCCCAGTCTCACTAACTCATTGTAAGCATCAGCTGCAGAGGAAGGTAAAAACTCCCCTTCCTGCTCACTGACTACTGAGGAGGACTTCTGGGCTGAGGACATTCTCACCTGGCCATCTGCTTGTAGGCTTCTTCTGCCACAGCAAAGATGTGGGGGTCCATGTCTCCCATGTTTTGGCCACTGTAGGCATAGATGACATCTTGTCCATAGATTGGCAACTGTTCATAAGGATTAATGGCAACAAGTACAATACCTGCAAACAGACAAGGTGGTCAGATTCCAACAGCACAGCAGACACCTAGCATCAGCTCAAGGCAACCACCCATTCATACACACGCCAAAAAACAAAGAATGAGAGGGCAGCAGAACCAGTCTTAACCAATCAATCAGCTCAATCAAGGCTCATTTGTGTGCTTCAGGTCTCCAAATACCCTACAACCTGGAATAAGCATACACGCATACACACACACACACACACAAATGCTAAAATTGAGTTCATAAAATAGACATGTGCAAGGTGTTCCAGGATCAGAGAGAAGAGGATATTAAATTCTACCAGTGTATATTAGAGAGACTTAAAAATCCATCTCGGAACTAAAATCTGGGAAAGGATTATACGTTTTCTCATTTGTATATTGGTTATCTTAACTAATATACAAATAACTTGTGAACAGAGAATACAATTTACCTATCTTGAGATCTAATCTTGGCTCAGCCAACTATGTTATTTTTGGCAATAACTTCTCAGTACCTCAGTTTCCTCAACTGTTATATAAAATGGAGATAACAACTGCATTTATCTGGGACATCGTAAGGAAAAACGACGCATGGTGCAAGGGAAAATGCCAGGCATGGTGGCTCATGCCTCTAATCCCAGCACTTTGGGATGCTGAGGCAGGAGGATCATTTGAGGCCAGGAGTTCGAGACCAGCCTGGTTAACACAGTGAGACTTCTTCTCTACAAAAAAGTACTAGCTGGGCATGGTGGCATGGGCCTATAGTCCCAGCTACTCGAGGAGGCTGAGAGGAATGCTTAAGCCCAGGAGTCCAAGACTGCAGTGAGCTATGATGGCACCACTGTACTCCAGCCTGGATGACAGAGTGAGGCCCTGTCTTAAAAAAAAAAAAAAAAAAAAAAAAAAAAGAACACTTAAGACCAGTGCCTTGTATAGTAAGCACTGCATGTTTGCTATTTTTTATTATACCACATCTCAACATTTTTCCCTTACACCTTGTGTCCCCTAAAGAATACACTGCAATGATGGACTCAGTAAATACGTGTTGATTGAGAAATCAGGAAATGCTATAAGGTTCAGACAATCTTTTATGAATGGGTGAGGCAGGTTGTTATTTGAGCCTATGGAAAGAAAAAAGTGTGAATTTGATCTTTCAGACAAGACAGAGATATGCTTTTTTCTTTTCCATCAGATCACATTCTGGACGTCAGAAGACCCATTGACTGAGGTACAAAAACCAGAAGCTTTTCCAGTCACTTGGGAAGGAGAAGGCGATGAAAGGGCGGCTGCTAAGATGGGAAGTCTCCAACATTGTGCTCCCTTCTGGTGTCTGAAAAGAGACGCTATGAACGCGAAGTGTAATAAACCAGATTATTCCACATAAAGGAGAAAGGGCCAGGGGTAAAAAAGACACTGAAGTCCTCTTGACAGAAGTTTGCCTGAAAAGACCAAAATACAAGGCCCAGAACCCTGATAAATTCCACTAATGTGACTAATCACTTGGAGAATCCTCTTAGGAACAGCCTCACAGGTTCTGCTTGTTATTAGAGTTCTGTAAGATTCTAACTCATGTAGCATGCAATTCACATTCCGTATCACACTCCGAAGTCACGTGTTTTCCTTAAACATCCTGGCCCCTCCAGAGCAGCATCTAGTGCTTCCTGGATGACTCAGACTTCTGTGCCATTCAGTCACTCTGAACAGCTTGAACGGGAGGAGTCAAGATACATTTGGATAAATACATATAGACACTAGGACATCTTAGAGGGGATTCCTTTAAAAACAGAATCTGATGGTCACTTATCTTTTTCTCCTAAAATAGGAGTCGAATTTTAAAAGTCTTCTTTTTGAAGTAAATATCTTATTAAAGGCTCTGATAATTGTCAATTTGTTTCAAATAAAACTCCCACCAGCAGTTGGAGTGAAGGAGCTTTTGGGAAACCACAGCTCTAAAGCACTGGAATCAGCCTGCTATTGACAGCTCCTGAAATCTGGAAGAAAAACTAACTTAGTAGCTAAAACTACGAATTCCAAACCAAAGTGGAATATAAAAGTGAAAAACCCTGAGTGCCCGAGGTGTCACTTATGACGATGAGCAAGACCAGAGGGAACGTGCCAGCCGTTCCCACCCAGGACAAGACCACAAAGGAGCGACTCCCACAAAGAAGCCCTGCAGCCGGAATCCCCACCCAGATCCCCAATTTGCCTCTCAAACAACGGTTTGTAGGGTTCTATTTTCGCTATGCCACTTAGCAATACTCTTTAAAAAGAGAGAGAGAACAGAATTTGCAATATAGGAAAGGAGAAGTTTTAAGAAAATCAAATACAATTTCAGGACTGTTTAAGTATGTTATGCATTTTGCTCACTAATTTGACAAATACTCATTGGGTGTTATGTCAGTACAAACAGAGGCAAGTGAGATCACAGAAAAGCAGGCTTTTCAAGCAGGAAATAAAACAAGGCAAAACAAAACAAGGGTTTGGTGCTGAGAGCAGGCACCTAGCTCAGGCACGATGCTGTACTTACTCCTCTCCCAGGACTCCAAGGACTGAGCTAAGCCAGTCGCACCACATGGTGTGACCCATTTCTTCCCTGGTTGATCCCTGATTAACACCAATCATCCCACAGAGACTGGGGCAGCCTAATTAAGCCACATTCACTGATTGCAAACCTTTCAAGGATTTCAGAGGAGAGGTACTTACAAATGAGAGAGTGAAATGAGGACTCCTAAGCATTTGAGTTGAGCAAGTCTAAAGCTAGTAAGCACTTTCCAACACATGCAGCCAACAGATGCCCCCCACTTACCACAGTAAGTGTAGATATGGTTGGACTCCAGGAAACGGACCTTCAAATTATGCAAAACTGCAGGCTCATGAAGATAGCTAAGGGCAGTCAGGTCATTTTCTCCCACCAAGATATCTGGATTCCTTAAGAAGGGCAGCTGGTTGCGTTGTACGTCAATTGGGTATTCCAGAATCTAAGGACACGCAAGTAGCAGACACAAAAAGGTGGTTATGAAGCATTAAGTCTGTATTCGATGTCCTGTCTTCTTAGCTGGAATCACCATCTTAACATGATAGTAAGTAATGAAGATAAATAATGTTTTAAAGAAAGACAAGCTGAACAAAATACCTGTGTTCCCATGGGAGACCAGTCCAGATGGAAAATTTGCTGGTAACATAGCCCCATGATATTAAGGTAGAAGACTGACACACAGAGCTCAGGAAACATAACCAGTTCTAAGAGAGTGTTCTATTGCTTCTTAAGGGAAAAATACTGACTCTTTAATTTCAGTTGCAATTGGAGTGCTGTTCTTTCCCTCCATCTAGAAAAACTGCCTTGATTGGCCCCCATTTATTGCTGGTGCTTCATATACTCTCCCCCATTGACCAACACCATTTTTATTTGGATCATCTTGTATCTGATGAACTGCCCTCTATAAGCGACCTCAAGTTGAACCATTTGTGCATATATTTCTCCCCAACTAACTGCAAGTTCGTTTAGGGAAGTGATTTTGCTTTCACCTAAAATATATTAGGAGTTTGATATATATATATGCATAACCAGGGAGTAGGATTACACATTTTAAGGTCAAATCTCAGATGCGAGGTGTTATCCTTGTATTCCTAGTACTTGGACAACATTAAGTACTCAGAAATGTTCATCGACAGGATACATTTGTAACTCTCAGTACCTGTATGCACACATGTACATCTACATGGGTAGTTTATAAGAAGGTCGTGGGATGTTTTTAAACATTTAAACAGGAGGAACTTGGCTGCTGCTCACCATGTTTTATCTGAGTGCTAAGATTCTTATACTGTTCTTAAAAATCTGGGATGCTTATAAAAAGTTTCCTGAGCCCAACTTACTTATCAGGAATTCTGAGGCAGGGTTCAGGAACCTGAAATTTAAAATACATTCCCAAGTTATTCTGATACAGGTGACTTTTAGATCATATTTTAAGAATTTCTATTTTACATAAACCTTTTAGGAAATCCCATGGACACAGACTCCATTTACTGGGGTAACAGTCAATTTTTAAGATAATATAAATATCAATGTTCCTCCCACCCCATTTTTAGAGGGACTTGGTTATCAGATCTTAAGGTATATTAATAAACCCAGCAATGAAAATGCTAAGATAGGCAGATAAATCAAGTGTAGTAGATACAGAAAGAAACACAAGCACATAGAGAAAATTTGTATGTTATAATGTTAAATTGCAAATAAAAGGTTAAAAGGATCTTTTCAAGTAGTATTGGTAAGTAAATTAGCTAGCCATTTAGGGAAAAAAAATAGGCCAGGATTCTTATTCTTATTCTCTCCTGCCAAAATAAGTTTAGATGGAACAACCATTAAAAAAAAAATTTTTTAACTGGGCAAATATTTGAGTAAGTTTTGGAAGGAAGAATTTTGAAGAATTATGTAAAAGCCAAAAACATGTAGGAAAATATTCATAAATTTGACCATAATTTAAAACTTTAAACCTATCATAAAACCTACCATTTGCAAAGTCAAATGGGAAAAGGGAAAAGGGGACGGGGTTCTGCATTATATGATGGAATTCCTAATCTTAATATACAAAGAGTTATAAGAAATCCAAAAGAAAACCAACACCCCAACAGAAAATTGTACCTAGAATACAAATCACAAAATAACACATGAACAGATGAAAAACTATTCAACTTAATCAGTAACCAAAGAGATGCAAGTAAGATTATCAGCTATATTATCAGACTGACAAGACCCTAACAAGGAAGAGGAGAGACAAACAGGTGCACCACTTGTGGGAACAGATTGGTTTATCTCTGGAGGTTTATACCTTAGCAGGCAACACCTAAATCAGAATTTTTTCATTGATGAACTCTTCTTCCTTGGTCTCATGAAATAATTTCACAAGTGAGCCAAGATATGTTCTCACTGAAGCTATAGACAGTGAAAGAAAAACTACAGGGACAGTCAGGCAGCTGCTCATAGCATTCTTCTGAATTAAAAAAAAAAAAAGTATGCTATAGGAATACAGTGTGTAAGAGGATTCCCTTTATTTAAAAATGTATTAAAGCCTAGATGAATGACCATGCAAAATATCATTGGTTATCTCTGTTAGTGGGATTTCCTTTATACAGTTCCCTGTTTTTTTCTTCATATTAATCAAGGCTCTTTTTTGTGAAAAGGTTTTTTATTTATATTAAACTTTGTCTATACAGGAAACCAGTGAACCATTAACTATCACGTAGATGATGCAGACAAATTTCCACAAGGTGGGAACAGGGGGAAATGGAGAATGTCAGAGTGCTGATTTTTATTTCATTCAATTCTAGAGTTGGCAGCCTTCTTCATCCACTGTTAGTGGTATCACCAGGATTCTAATCAGACCTCCCTCCCCACAAAGCATCCCAAAGACACCTTGGTGGAGATGTCCCCAGACCTGAGGGAGCACAGCTGCCCTCCTCTCCCAGGCTCTGCACCCAGCTCAGCAGGCAGCACAGGGACTGCCAGGTGCAGAGCCACAGAGCTCATCTCACTCAGCCACTCCTCTTTCAGATTAGAAAGCCGGGACCTGAGCCCAACGGCTTCAACTCCTGAGGCAGAAATGCTGGCCTCCTCTCGATTCTCAGATGAATCTCTTCAACTCTCCCCACAAGAATGGAAACTAATACAACCATTATGGAAAATAGCATATAGATTCCTTAAAGAACTAAAAGTAGAACTACCATTTGATCTAGCAATCTCACTACTGTATATCTACCCAGAGGAAAAGAGTCATTACATGAAAAAGATACTTGCTCATGCACGTTTATCGCAGCACAATTCACAATTCCAAAATTTGGAACCAACTCAAATGCCTATCAAATCAATGAGTGGATAAAGAAATTGTGGTGTGTATATATATGTGTGTGTGTGCACGTGTATATGTTTATTTATATATTTTATATACATATTTATATATGTTTATATATATATAATGGAATTATTACTCAGCCATAAAAAGGGATGACTTAATGGCATTAGCAGCAACCTAGATGGGACTGGAGATTCTAAGTAACTCAGGAATGGAAAACCAAATATTGCATGTTCTCACTCATAAGCAGGAGCTAAGCTATGAGGATGCGAAGGCATCAAAATGATACAATGGACTTTGGGGACTTAGAGGAAAAGGGGTGAGGGATAAAAGACTACAAAATTGGGTTCAGTGTATACTGCTTGGGAGATGGGTGCACCAAATCTCACAAATCACCACTAAAGAACTTACTCACCTAACCACATACTACCTGTTCCCCAAAAACCTATGGCAATAAAAATATTTTTTTTAAAAAGACTCTTCCCCCAAGTACGTGGAGGCAAACACACATGCAGTTTTGTGAAAACCATCGACAAATAAAGCAGTGGTATTGGTTTCAGTAAAACTGATCAGGAGTAAAAATGCCCAGAGCAGCAGAAAAGAGGGGCTGCAAGCTCAGCAGCCAAAGCTGCAGATTCTGGGGTGTGTGCACATCCAGAGGGAAGGAAGGAGTGAGAGACTTGACAACAGATTTTTTCCTATAACAGGAATCTGATTCTAATACTGCTGCTAGTGTCTGGCATTTACAGCTAACATGGTTTTATTTGACATCTAAGTGTTTATGACAGTGATCGGGGCCATGAACTTTCTGGCACAAAAGATTCCATCCACTCCATATTAACTGGGCCTTTAGAGGTGAAAAGGAGGCTAAATGTTAACACTTATCACAAAATTAATGCTTTGTCACCACTCAGAGTGGACCTTGGCTCCTTTCTGCAACTAGGAGCCGGGAATCAGGAACAGATGGAGGTCCCCAATTGGTCCCAGTCTGACAAGTAGGACTAGACAAGTGTGAGTGGCAGGAGGCCTAGAGTAGGAACTGGTCTATACCTGAGCTCCCCAGGAGGGTAGCCCCTAGCCCTATGTGGCTATTTCAGTGAAATTAATAAAATTAAATTCAACTGAAACCTCAGTTTCTCAGTCACACTAGCCACTGTTAACACAAAGTGACTGAGGCAGGTCTCGATTAACAGAGGTTTGTCTAGCCAAGGCTGAGGATGCAGGCAGGGAAAAATATAAGATTCATGAGCATCTGCAGCCTATGCTTTGTCCAGGGGGGTTTGGAAACTTCAAGGGGGGTTGGGAACTTCAGTATTTAAAGGGGAAAGAGCAAGCAGAAGGGGAAAAAAGGGAGGGAGAAGGAGGGTAAGCAGTGAGACAAATGGTTACACTCTTGTGAGGCTCTGATGAGCCTCAGTAAATCCACATTTTACATGTGAAAAGAGAGAAAATGAAAAAGTCCGTTGTGCATTTATCTCAGAGTAGGCAGAGGGATGATTTCTGGTCTTGTCCTTGTGCTGTACCTGTGAAGATAAGCTGGTAATTGACATTGTCATGGTGAGAGTCCACAGAACTCAGTTTTGTAGGCCTAGTTTGTAGGAGTGATATGTACCCTGGAAGATTTAGGGACTCAAGAAATTTCCTTGTAAGCAATTTGTGAGGAAAGCCACCTGGGGAGATAATGTGGTCTTCTATCATTGTGGGAGCGCGGCTTACAGATGAGGCTATGACACAGGGCTGTAAAATTACAGCTGTTTGGGAAAAGAAGAAAAGCAGTATTGCGTGACTCAGTTCCCAAGCTTAAATCTCCCTTTGACCCAGTGAGTTTGGGGTCCTGAGAGTTTTTCTTTTTGAGACAGAGTCTTGCTCTATTGCCCAGGCTGGAGTGCAGTGATACAATCTTGACTCGCTGCAACCTCCACCTCCTGAGCTCAAGCAATCCTCCTGCCTCAACCTCCCGAGTAGCTCAGACTACAGGTATGTACCACCACACTTGGCTTATTTTTGTATTTTTGGTAGACACGGAGTTTCGCCATGTTGCCCAGGCTGGCCTAGAACTCTCAGGTGATCCACCTACCTTGGCCTCCCAAAGTGTGAGATTACAGGCGTGAGCCACCACAATCCTGGCCTCTAAGAGTTTATTTTCTTTCACATCACATTTTAAGGGTCCAATAACTACATGTAGCTAGTGACTGCCACATTAGACAACTGAGATACAGAACATTTCACCACAGCCAATATTCTATTGGCAGTGCTGGCCTAGACTGTTCTAAGCCCTGTGGGCCTATGATTCTATACTACTTAGTAGGTGCTCAAAAAATATTAGTTTAGTGAAATGTCTGATTCACTGATAACTTCTCCCATACCTCAATCTATGTCTGTGTTACATAGTACAACAGCAAGATGGTATAATCATAAAAACGTCTTTGAATGACACTCCCAAATATTTGGAACTAATAATAATCATACAGTGGACAGAAGAGGAGAAAGAATTGGCTTTTATTATCTACCCATGGAACCAGAAGATCTAGAAAAAAAGATATGCTAGTAAAAACAGGGTTACCAACTGGCAAGCAGTTGGTGTTGACCCAGAGGTGGAAATGGCACTGAATAGGAGTTAACCCCTGTATTCAAGTCCTGGTCCATCAAATAAAGCAGCGGCTCTCAACCCTCCCAGGACACTAGAATCCCTGGGAGAGCTTTTAAGAAAGATAACCTACATCCCATCCCAAGATTTTGATTTAATTAGGCTGAAACCTAGGCTTTGCCTTTTAAGTTCCCCAGGGGTTTCTAATGCACAGCCAAAGTTGAGAAAACCTGAACCCAAGTTCTGCAAGGCCTTGAGCCCATCACTTGACTTCCAGGAACCTCAGTTTCCCTAATTGTAAGATGGGAAGCCTAGTTTCAGCAATCTTCAAGGGTCCTTCCAACTTCATTGGCTGAACGTTTCTAACTTAGGTGCATGGGTGCAGGGGTTTTCTCATTTGTGAAATTACAACAGCTATCCTAGAAGAAAAACAATGTTAAGGAAACTCTATTCCCAGGTAAGAGGAAGCCTCAAAGCTGAAGTCCACTTACCCTCACTATAGTAGCAAACATGTGGCTCTAGGTTCATTTAATATTCATTAAAAGGTTGTTTTATGCTATGTCCTAGACAAGCACAAAAAAACACAAACATTTAATGACTGTTCTGCTGTGTCTCATTCTCTAACAGTCCTGTGTTTAAGTTTTACCGCCGTCTTCTCCAATCCCCAGAAAGCTTATTCTCCTTAAAGAGAACCTTCTTATTCTTCCTCTTGCACCACGAAGCACAACACAGGCAGTCAATTACTTGAAAAATAAAATACTCTGATTTATGTAACCTTCCCAATTAGGAAATTCAGTTAAGTCATGAGGAAGTAGCAAATTAACCCTGAAACTTCAGTGGCTTAATACTGCAAATGTTTATTTCTCTTTTATGCTAGGTGTATAAGACTGGCTGGTACTGAGGCTCTGCTCTCTAAGGTCACACTGACACCAACATGCTGCCTGACAGTCACCAGGCAGAGGAAGAGAAGAGCACAGCAAACTCCCGTGGGTTCTTCTCTGCTTCCACCTGAAGTGATCGACATCAGTTCTACCTAGCACACCCACTCGAAAAAAGTAATCACAGGGTCCCACTGAACTGCAAGGGGGCTAGGAAACATGGCAAAGCATGAAGGTATCATCTCTGACACCCTAAGTGTTCCTGCTTTGAGAAGTCAGCAGGAAATCTAAGTAGTATCCAAAAGGGCTTCAAAGAGAGTGTGGGCCAGTCATGGTGGCTCACGCCTGTAATCCCAGCACTTTGGGAGGCAGAGGCTGGCAGATCACCTGAGCTCAGGAGTTCGAGATCAGCCTGGCCAACATGGTGAAACTCCGTCTCTACTTAAAATACAAAAATTAGCTGGGTGTGGTGGCATACGCTTGTAATCCCAGCTACTCAGGAGGCTGAGGCACAAGAATCACTTGAACCCAGGAGGCAGAGGTTGAAGTGTGCCGAGATTGTACCACTGCACCCCAGCTTGGGCAACAGAGTGGGACTCCATCTAAAAAAAAAAAAAAAAAAAAGTGTGAAGTTGGAGGACTCAGAGACTCAGATAAGAGGGTGGGTGGAGTAGCGTCAAATAGCTTGCCATGGACACCACTGTTTTATAAAGACTTCTCCAGATTCTTGAAATTGAGTTTTTCATATTCTAAACCCTACATTGTATATTTTCATTGTAAGTTGGATGGAAAACTTCATAAAGATATAGATATGTCATTTTTACTGTTGTATAATCAGACTCTGGCACATAATTGCTCAATAATAATTTTTAATGAATGAATGATGAATGAACAGTGATGCAAGTAATTAAAAGAAGAAAAGTCTATAAATGAAAATCTACTGATAAACTGCCTGGTCAACACACAATTAAGAGGTTTGAATTATAAACAAGATTACAGCAGCATACAAATACGGAGTCAAAGTTAATCTTTTGACTTCAATTTATTGCACTGCTTACACATTCTGTCGGAACTATGGAGACCCAGTTTAACTCCTAACTTGGTGTACTTCAGCAATGAACAGACCAGACCACTTTCCCTATGGGCTTAAACCTGAGTTTCTCAACCTTGTCACTGTTAACATCTGCGGCTGGATAGTTCTCTGTTGTGGGGGTGCCATCTTGTGCATTACAGAGCACTTAGAAGCATTCCACTAGATGCCAGTAGCAAATCCTCCTCATGACAGTTGTGACAACGAAAAATGTGCCCAGACATTGCCAAATGTTCGGGACAGGGGTGCAAATTGCTGCCCCACTCATCTCCAATCTGAAGCAGCTGGGCAAAGCATCCTAACCTACGGGGAAAAAATTAGCGGGGAAAAAATTAGCAGGAAAAATAGGTCAATGACAATAAATTAGAAAGAGCTTCAAGAGTACTTATCTGCAGACGGTGGTGATGCTTGCACAACACTGTGAATATACTTAATGCCACTGAACAGTACACTTTAACATGGTGAAAATGTTGAATCATTATGTGTATTTTACCATAATTTTTTTTACACTTTGACTCTTTAGACAAGATGACTAATTACAGTGGTAGCAATATTACCAGTAGATAATTATATACATTATATTTTATGCTAAAACATTTTGTGTATGTACAATATAACCATGATAACTGAGCAATTGAAAGCAAGATAAAGATAAAAATAAAAATTATTAGGAGACCCAAAAACCAGCATTATGATAAGAACTAAAATGGCCAGCTAAAAGAAGTAATCAAACTCTACCTCTACTAAGAAGCCTTGCTGGTTTCAGAAGGGTATCCCTCAGACATTCTTAGCTCTCTGGTTTTGCCAGATGTGTGCACAGCAGGCATTTAAGCTGCACTGAGTAGACAAGTGCTCTGCATTCTCAAGGTATATGAGTCTGAGTGCACCAATATGCAAGGACAATAGTCCTAGTGGTTCTGTGAGACTATAGCTTCTTGACATGAGGAACCATGTTTGATAGGACCTTGCTATAATGTCTTGATATGTTCAGTACCATCCTTAGACCCAAGCAAGAGGGACCCCTTCCCTGACACTGTGTTGCAGAGGGCATTAAATATCACATAATATAAATTATTAAAGAACATATGGTGTGCCTCCGTCCTTGGGATCAACGTTCAGTGCTGTCACAGCATGACCTGAAATGCTCAACACCGCTCTGGTGCCTAACACCTTCAGGCCCCAGAGAAACACTTCTCCACACCTTGTCCTGTGTTCTTGAAACAAGACAACAGTGCCCAGTTGCCTTGAGGTTCATGGATTGAAACACTGCCAGTACTGGAGAAACAATGCCAGTACTGGTGCTTTGGAGTGTGGGGAAGAATCAGGCAGCAAAGATGCTTAAGTAAAAGGGAGGACAAACTCATTATCTTTCCTTTCAGATAGCCCATGCAAAAGATCCTTTCATAATGGATTATCATTTTCTAATGGGGCCGAGGGTCCAAGTCCTTGCTTCTCCATGTGCTCTTGTCGTGGTTCCAGGGGTGCTAAGTATTTGCAACCCCTGCAACATGACAGAGGAGGAATGCTTTGAAATACTGAACAATTTATACTACTCATGTGTTTACACATATGTGCAGGTATAATATGCCCAAACCAAGATAGTGATTCTACATATTGGCAGCTGGATAGAGATTGAATAGAATTGCAACTATATTTTTAAAACAGTAAATGTTCAAAAATGTTTTTAATTAAAAACATGAGATTTAAATAATTTGATAAAATATACTTTAAACAGATGTAGGGTTACATTCTCTTGCTCTGGCCCTCCAAATGTCAGGGTGGGCTTGGAAATACTGAGACGGTGGAGTTTGTTCATCTTTGAAAAGCTCACATGCTCCCCTGTCTTCCTCTCATTCATGAATGCTAGATCAGGGCCTTGCCCAGAGGGAGTACTCATCATCAAGGTGGGTGATAGATAGTAGATACAAACTCAGCTGGAAAATGAAATTTAAATTAAAAACCATGGAAACAAGGAGAGTTTTCCCTGACACTAGAGGGCAGGAGTCAAGCAGTCAGAAAGGGAGGTGGGGCCAAGAGAGAGAAGGCCTGGCCTGCACAGAGGTGCTCCAAGCAGAGCATGCAGAAGCTACCTCATCACCAAGTTCCGCATCCCCTGAAAGCCTGATCCACTCTAAAAACAGTCTTGTGCTAAGAGTTGGCACGCCTAGATATCTTGTACCCATCACGGCTCTGGGGAGAAAAAGATGCTATTCCCCCAAGAAGTTTATCATCTTGTTGATTTCAATATGAAACATATTATGCCAGGTGAAATAAGACAGACACAAAAGGACAAATACTGTATGATTCCACTTCTATGAGGTACCTGGGATCGTCAAACTCAGAAAGTAGAATGGAGTTTTCCAGGTGCTGTGAGGGGAGAAGAGATTGGGAAGTTGGTGTTTAAGGGGGACCAAGTTTCAGTTGTATAAGAGGAAGAGTTCTGAAGAAGGCTAGTGGTGATGGTTACACAATGTGAATACCACTGAGTTGCTGCTGATTGCCACTGAATTTTACACTTAAAAATGGTTAGCATGGTAAATTTTATGCTACATATATTTTACTACGATAGAAATGAATGAATGCATGGATGAGCAAAAGAAAGAATGAAAAAATCTTTTAGAGGCACAGATAGAAGCTTGACTGTCTTGAAGAGGGGACAAGTTAGCAAGTAGGCAGAAGGTCCTATCATAAGTTAGAGGTCAGGAACATCATTGTCTTTCTGGAAGAGAATCTAACTGATGTTAATCCTTTGCTGATGCAGTGAAACCCACACTACTGAACTTCAGGAGGAGGGAGGATGCACGAGGTTGGTTGGAAGAGGCTGCTGGGGCAGATTTTCCAGCCAGCATAGTACACCATGGATAATTTCAGCTTCAGAGGAGACTCTCTGCAAGCATTCAAAGTCTGGCCACGTAATTTCTGTGCTCCTGGCCTCTAGTCCACAGCTCCGCCAAGTCACTCGTAATGATAGCTCAGAGCTAGCCGTGGACAAGCCACTGCCCATGAGCAACCTGGACAGACTCAGATGTTCAGAGCCCATTATTTCTTGAGAGCTGCTAATCTCCAGCGCCAGGCTTCCCTTCCAATTACATGCTGCTCGGCCTTGTAGCAGGGGAAGGAGGAGATGGGGTCTGGGCAGCTGCCAGGATTAGTCATGCAGGGCCAAATTCGTTTTCAGCCGGGTGGGTGAGCATCTGCTCTGTTTTAGCAACATGGCAGATCATTCCTCACTACCTCTGTACAACTTTTTAAAAACACCCACCCACTAGAAAAGAGCAACTGAAATGAAATCTGCTGGAGTAGAGTAGAAGATATACCACTCCAGTGGGTGGACTCATTTCATCTTTTTTCCCCCCGGCGTGGGGTGGGAAGTTATTCAACATGGTAAACATAATTCCATCTGTTGGGAGTTGTGCTCGTCATCTCAAAAGCAAGAGGTGGCTAGCAAATGCTGCCTACTAGGAAGAGGAATGTGAGGGATGTATACCTCGGTATAGACGTTTTCTAACAAGCTCATGTTCCAGGTTTACCAAGTGGTATGCTTAAGTGGATACAAAACAGAAGTTAGTGGTAGGATGTTCAATCAACAAGTTAATCACCAACCATCTAGAAAAGGAGACAAGACCAAGAATAGGCAGGAAATGATCAAAGGACAGAGGATATGGTACACACTTGTAGTGCTGTTGCCATTCAGAGAGGAAATAGTCTCTCCAACCCAAACCTTTTCTCCAAGCAATGTCTGTTCTGCAGCCCAAACTCAATCCGTCCCAAAGTCAATTCTTAATTTGTTACCAACCATTTTGTTCCAAACCTATTTTTCTCCCAGTCGTCTCCCCCATGGTAAAGGCTGCATGAACTACTTCTGCCTGCATCCTCAGGCTGAAGCCACCCAACCATCCCTTCCCTGACAGCTCCCAGATGCACTGGCCTCCTTCCCTTTCCTGGAACACGACAAGGTCTCAGGGCTTTGGCACACACAGTTCCTGCCTGGGACACTCTACTCCTGGTCACTGCACCCTGAATCTTCCATGTCCAGCTCCTTCTCAAAACCCCCTCTCCTCAAGAGGAGTCCCACCCAGCTCCTCCGGGGGCTGAGGCAGGAAGAGGATCACTTGAGCCCAGGAGTTTGAGGCCCACCTGGGCAACACAGGGAGATCCCATCTCTTTAAAAAGAGTGAGTTCCTTTTCTCTCCTATACCTCCTGCACTCACTTCCATGCCTACTGCCATTTATCATAATACTTTGTCTCACTTTCGTATTCATGTTCACTGCTCCCCTTTAGCACTGAGCTATCTGAAACAGCATGGCCTTCACCCATCTGCCCCTGGGACCTGGCACAGCATATAGGATGAGCATCCGTTATTTGTGAAATGCAACAGTTGCAGAGGCAGTGGTCACAAAAGGCTCATGAGAAGGTAAACTAAATCAGACATATCAGGAGGAATAGAATTTCATAGTTACTACCTTGTCTTCCACTTGAAAGAAACAGCCTGAAGGTCAAAAAATAAAAAATGCTCACTACAGCAGCTAACACATAGGGAGCACTTATGTGCCAGGCACTATTTTAAGTATTTGCCACGTATTAACCCATCTTATTCTCAAAACAGCCCTAGATAAACTAGCACTCCCATTTTACAGATGAAGTAACAGGCACAGAAAGATTGAGAACTGATGTAAGGTCACAAAGCTAGTGATGGCTGAGCCAGGATCCCAACCCAGGCAGGCTGGCTCCAACCACTGTGCCCTGCAGGGACCCTTGTAGCAGCTCCTCTCCCTCACTTCCCAGTGAGGTCTCAACCTCTTGTTCCCTCCACTCCACTGAGAAGATTCCTGCCTTGACCACCAATGATCTCTCAGCTGCTAACCCCAATAAGCACTTATTTTTTGAGTGACATCCATAGAGCGGCTTCCTGGCTTAGCACTTTCACATACATCAAATAGCAACAAGAAAGAATCCAAGGGCTCAGGAGTTCCAATATCCAGGAAAAACTCCAGCCCACAATGTACTATCTACTCCTGTTCCTTGCACTCCTGAGATCCCCCCACCCTCCGCCCAGGACTCGCTCTTACCGTTTCATCTTCCAGTCTGAGCTGCAGGCTCTTGTCTCCTTCTTTGTAGTCCTTGGTTAACTCAGCCGAGCGCCATACCTCATCAGGGTCAGGGATCCAGACCCTTGTGCACTGAAAGATTAAAACAGAAGAAACTTAGATACAGAACAAAGCTCTCAGATTTCTAAATGTGTGTCACTACCTAGAAAGGGCCTATCAGGAGAACTTCTAAAGCTATCTGCATGCATCTCCCCACCTTCTCATTTCAGGACACAACGTGATCCAATATCATGATAACGGGAACAACTCACAGGACTGGTAGCAGAAGGCACCTTTTAGATGTTAAAAGAACGCTGCAGATCAATGAAATCAAAATTCTACCCAAGAGACTGCTGAGCCTGCATTTGTTTATATACACTAGATATTGCACCACATCTCAAAGGGTGTTACAAAATAGCGATGTCAGAGGGAGTTATTTAGCAGGCTACAAACAAAACAGCACAGGCAAAAGCCAAGACAGTACAGCAAATGTTCAAAGCTTGGGAATCTCTGCTCTGATATTCTGCATTCAGAGACAGTCATTTTCCTGTAGAAGTGAAAGACAGTGGTCAGGAAATGGAAAGTGCATTTAAGTGTCCTCAAGTTGTCAGCCACCTCAATTTATCTGTCCACTCTTTTTCTTTTTTTCAGGTGTGGTCTCACTCTGTTATCCAGGCTAGCATGCAGTGGTGTGATCACAGGTCACTGCAGCCTCCAACTCCTGTGATCCTCCCATCTCAGCCTCCCAAAGTGTTGGGATGACAGACAGGAGCCACTATGCCCAGCCTATTTGTCCATTCTTTAAGCCACAAACCCAAAACTTTCACTCATCCTCCCCAAGTAGCTATCCTGATTTGCAGATAAAGTCATTGAATAGGGCCAAGTTCAGGCAGGAAAGAACACAGCCCTTGGTAAAGCAGTGATACAGGATTAACTGTCAGTGACTTGCCCAGCACATTCTCAACATAACTAGGGGGTTCCCAGCCCTGTTTGCAGTCAGAATCACCTGGGGAGCCTGGAAAATATTAATTCTTGGCTGTACCTCAGACCACCTCAGTCAGGATCTGAGGTGACATAAAAGTTCCCAGAGACACTAACAAGTGCTGAATGGCAGCATCTGGATCTCCTGGCATCCCACCGCACAGCTGTCAGAATTTCTGCATTTTCATCTCATAGGTAGGCAACTTCCACAGGGCCTATTTTCTGTAGAAGCTGTCAGTGTACAGGCACACACACATACATCTGGCTTCTTGGCCACAGAATATTATCAGGAAACCTGAAATAAATGGTTTTTTTGACCAAAAGCTCAACCAGAACATGTGCTTGGGTCAGCATCATCCACTTCACTC
Source organism: Papio anubis (assembly GCF_008728515.1). Classification (NCBI taxonomy): domain Eukaryota; kingdom Metazoa; phylum Chordata; class Mammalia; order Primates; family Cercopithecidae; genus Papio; species Papio anubis. Next base: position 42,104,119 of record NC_044994.1, read on the forward strand.
CTGGAGTGACAGCTGAGCACAGACCCTGGGCCAGTCTGTTAACTGTGCACATGCAGCCAGCTGGCTTTATTTTGGTCCTGACTTTTTTTTTTTTTTTTTCCAAAGCAGTGTTTTCCTCCAGGTAATCAGAGGCCTTTTTTTCTTTTAAAAGCAAGATCCTGACCCGTCCTACACTTGCCTCTAATTCACTATGGAGCAGTGAAAGTTGTAAGGCAATAGAATCAGAATACCAGTCAATGAGAAAGCAAACATCAACCACTTTGCATCCTTGACATCCCAACTCAGGGTACAAGCCAAAGTCATCTGTTTCATTACTAAGAAACAAATTCACAGAATCTTAACCTTCTTCCTGCTTCTTGAGCCTGCTGCCTTATGGCAAGATATTGCCATATCTTTATAGTAAAATAATATAGAGCTTTATAATAACAAAGAGCTTTATAGCATCTGAGAGCTCCCGAGTAAAATATAAAGAAGGTTCTGAGATACCTCCAGAGAAAACTTTCGGAGCATTTGCTGACCTTAACTGTCAACATTTCTTCTACCCCCAGGTGTCCTCACTTTCTCCACTATCGTTTAAGCCCACCATCCATCCAGCTGTGATGACCTGTAAGCTCCTGTCCCTAAGCTTCACGTGAGTGCCCATCCTTCAGCCTCACCACAGCTCTCTCATCACTGAGTTCCACTCCTGAGACTCCCCCTTCAGCCAGCACACCCAAGAAATTTTACCTAAAGCAAAGTCTCCACTCTGTGTAAATCATGTCAGGAATGGCTCAAGATAACAGAATGAGGAATAACCAGAAAGGAACAGGAAAATCCCAATAGGAACTGAACGGAGGTGATGTTGTGTAGATCCTGGAAGCCAGGGAGCCCAGTCCCAGCTCAGCCAAGGACTCTGATGGCCATCACCCTGTGGCCCATATGCCACTCATGGGGTGGTTAGTTGCATCCAGCACTGAAGAATCTCATTGCCTGGCTCAATCTCAACTTTTATTGTAGGGGAGTTCATGTACCTTTCTAGTTATATAAATCTCTCTAAAGAGACTAAGAACACCTGGTAGGCATACAATTGGCTTCTCATGTTGTCCCGCACCCACAAAAACTACCACAACGTAAGGGGCACAGTGGGACTCCAATGTTACTTTAGCTCTTTGCTCCTCCAAGTGAGGACCTCAGCATCGTCATCACCTAGGAGCAGGTTATAAGCATAGAATTTCAGCTTCCCCCAGACTCACTGTATCAGAATCCTCATACTAACTGCTTACTCTTCCATTACTGCAACATCATCTCACTCTTCCTGCCTTTGAGAATACATCAGCAAACTACAGCTGTGGGACAAATCTAGCACACTGCCTGTGTTGCCTGTTTTTGTACAGCCCATGAGTTAAGAATGGTTGAAAAAAGCTCAAAAGAAGGATATTCACGTAACATGAAAAAAATTACATGAAAGTCAAATTCTGATGCCCATAAATCAAGTTTCCTGGGAACACAGCCACATTCATTCATTCATTGATGTATTATCTATGTAATACTTTCACATTTTAATGCTAGGATTGAAGGCCAGGTACAGTGGTTCATGCCTATCATTCCAGCATTTTGGGAGCTGAGGCAGGAAGATCATTTGAGGATAGGAGTTTGAGACTGGCCTGGGCAACATAGCAAGACCCTGTCTCTACAAAACTTAAAAAAAAAAAAAAAGCCAGATGTGGTGGTGCATGCTTGTAGTCCTAGCTATTCAGGAGGCTGAGGCATGAGGGTCCCTGGAGCCAAGAAGCTCAAGATTACAGTGAGCTATGATTGTGCCACTGCACTCCAGCCTGGACAACAAAATGAGACTCTGTCTCAAAAAACAAAAAGTAATGACAGAGACCCTATGGTTCAAAGCCATTTAAAAAATATAGTAGGCCAGGCACAATGGCTCACACCTGTAATCCCAGCGCTTTGGGAAGTCGAGGTGGGCAGATCATTTGAGCTCAGGAGTTCGAAACCAGCCTGGCCAACACGGCAAAACCCCATCTCTACTAAAATTACAAAAATTAGCCATGCATGGTGGTGGGTGCCTGTAATCCCAGCTACTCGGGAGGCTGAAGCAGGAGAATTGCTTGAGTCTGGGAGGCAGAGGTTGCGTCAGCAGAGATCGTATCACTGCACTCCAGCCTGGGTGACAGAGCAAGACTCTGCCTCAGAGAAAAAAAAAAAAAACACACACACACACAGTAAAATGTTTACTCTCTGATCCTTTACAGGAAAGCATGCCAACCTCTGTCCTTATACTTACTATTTCCTCCGGCCACAGTGCCCTTCCTCACTTGTCCATGTGGGCAGGGTCCAACTTCCAGCACCATCTCCTCACCGATAACTTCCTTCCCTGTTACCCATAGAGTTAGCCCTACCCAACTATAACCTGCCACTATAAATTCTTCTATGATTAGCTTTCCTTCTGGTTTTGCAGTCATTTCTTTCACATTAGTTTCATCTCATTACAGCAAGGTCTTTCAAATCTACTGTTGGGCATCTTTGTATCCCTGCGATCTAGCACACCCTGGCATGGAACAGATGCTCACTAAATGTTCATGCTGAGTACAGGAATCAGTGAACAGAGAATGTTCATTCATGGGGCACCTGGTTTATACCTAAAACACATTGTGATAAGTACCATGTAACCAAGTACGAACACGGAGATCTAGCTCCTGAACCTAAGGGACGTATATCTAGTTGGGTCGATAACTCACATAAAAATATGCCCTAATGGGGTGATGTGACCAACTCCTAGGGAGAGTAACATCTATCCAGTGGAGAGAAGGAAGACAGGGAGAGAGGGGGAAACAAGTTAATGCCGACTTTGTTAGAGAGAAAGTTGGTAGCCAAATTCTTGCATGACGTTTAAAAGGATTTTCTATATGCAGATCTGATAAAGCAAACTTTAGACGCAAATCTAGTAAATATTTGGGCACAAGATATGTGTCTGGTCAATCTCTGCAATAAAGACACATGGGCACACATTGAGATTATAGCAGTTCATTGTTAAATCAGAATGAAGTGAACCCTCTGTTCTGTGCAGGATGGTTCACAGCTGCCACCTCCCCGCTTGGCCTCCTCACTTTTATCTTACTTTATGGATTCTCAGCTTAAAGTGTCTATAAATTACTGAGCAGGGCGGTTTACCCAATGTCATTCATCCTGCATATAATGAGAAATTTATAGATCTTCCAAGAGAAATTTTAACCATAATCAAATTTTGCCTTACATGCTGGCTTTGCGAACAACCCCGCCAACCCACCCCCTCAAGGAAGACGCATTACTTCTGTAATCAAGTACAAAACAGTATATGATGAGTATAAAATATATGGCCAAGAAACAGACACGTGAACTAAGAAGGTAGAGACAAGACTACAGTAGCTGGGAAAGACCTGAGGAAGGCAGACATGATCTGAGTTTTGGAGATGGAAAGATTCGGAGGGGAAGGGTTTCTTTTTGGAGCAATGAAAGTGTTTTGGTAACCAGACAGAGATAGTGGTTGCAAAATGCTGAATGTACTAAATGCCAAATTGTTCACTTTAAAATGGTTAGTTTTATATTATGTAAATTTTTTCTCAGTTTAAACACACACACACACAGTTCTGGTTGTAGAGAATGCAAACAGTATCTTGTACACGCTCTCTCCTGGCATCAGTTCTCATTACAAGTCTATGAAAAAGCAGTAAAATATTTTCACAGAAAGCCATTATTTTATGAGCCAGACAAACTCTCTAGAACCAAGGATCTGTGTTGCCTCTTAATTTTTTCTCACCTTCAAGGAATGTCTTCAAACAAATCTGACCTCTACCAGATTTACTGTAAGCCAACAGACTGTAAGACAGACAAATTCACTCATACAACCCAATTACCATGCCACTCAATTTGTCACTATCCTATTTTAACAACACTTAATTCCATCATATCAAAGTAAATAAAAGAGCAAGTCTGACCTAATTATCAAAGAAAAGCTTGTGATTTTTGGAAAGTTCTTTTGAAAAGAGCCCCACATATTTCCTAGAGAAGGCAGATGCCTACATCAAATGTAAATGCATTAGTACCAAGCTATTCTCCAACCCTCTGTTCCTTTCTTCCACTGCAGGGCCAGCTCCAGCAGCTGTTCTCCTACATACGTGGCTGGAGGGAGTGGCCATCTATGACAAGAGCCTCAATCCTGACTACACATCAGAACCACCTAGGGAGCTTTCACAAATTCCCATGCCAGGCAACACCCCATCGTACTTTTATCAGTCTCTGGGGGTGGGAACCAGGTAGTGTTTTCTGAAGCTCCCCAGATGAATTCAATATGCAAACAAGTTGAAAATGTAATTCCGTGTGGCTGACTGGGTAACAGATTTGAAGGGTATCACAGACCCTCATGTGCTACAGGTCTCTCCCCACCAGTCTGTGGTTAAACATTAAACTCCAGCTTGCAGATTATTTCCCCAGAGCTAAAGAACTCTTTCCCAAAAAGCCCCAGATAAAAGGCAAATACAGTGTTCAGAGGAGCACAGCATTTACCCATGTATATGAATTATCAGGCAGTATAGCACTGTGGTCAAGTGTGTGGGTTCTAGAGTCAGATAGCTTTGGGAAGGAATTCTAACCACCACTTAATAGCTTGTGTAAGTTGATGAATGGGTCTGAGCCTCAGTTTCCTTAGCTGAACAACCGGTAAAAGTTCTATCTACCTCGTGAAGTGTTCTAACAATTAAATGAGAGCCAACTATCAAAGCACATAAGTATTAGGCAATGATGATGATGATGGTGATATTACTATACAGTTTTGTCTAGAAATCCTGATGGGATTTTGGATAGAATTAGAAAATGAGAAAAGGAAAATAAGAAACCTAATGTGGTCTATGTTACTAGGATCGTTTAGATGTCCTGTAGGTCATAATACATGGGTAGCCATGCCTTACCTTAAAAATCAATACCTACTTCTACTCCAAAAACCTGAGAGAAGTGATTCTCAGTGCTGGCTGGCATATAACAATTATCTGCAGATCTTCAGATCTTTAAAAAACAAAACCACTAACACCCATATCCCACACTTGAATAATTAAATCTCGGGGGGTAGGGCCCAAACACTGTATTTTTTTAAAAACTTCCCACGTGATGAATGCACTGTCAGAATTCAAACTCCTATCTCAGAGTGAACCCCAGGTGCCAAGATGGACCTTCAGGGAAAAGAGAACAGGGACATTTGAAACCTGCACTCCCTGGAATTAATAATAATGCTACTTCCATCCCCTCCTACTAACATAAGCAATCTTAAGTATTTGCATCATTTCAACTTAGTTTCAAAACTGAGTTAGGATGAGCAGAGTTATCACTTCTCTTTTATACAGGAGAAACCTGCGGGTTAAAAGTACTGAATAATTTGCCCAAGTTGCCAAGAGCTTAGTCAAAAGCAGGCCTGGAGAAAAGACCTCAGTCTCTAAGTCCTCCACTGTCTACCCCACTCCTGGAGAAATATTGATTTGCTTACAGCAGCCCAGAGTCCTGCTGAGCATGTATTTTCTACAGGTAAAGTGATTTGTAATTACATATGAAAAAAAATGTACAAATGCCCATTAACAACGACACACCAAGTTAAGCCACAGGTAGTTTCAGCATTAAGCATCAGGCAGGCTGAAGTTTCAGTTGCAACAAAGCCTTGACCAGAAACAGAGTAGTCTGGGCAGAGTTCCCTGGGAATGGACAAAGGACCCCACAGCCTAACTTGATAGCTGGCAGTATAAACTCTCTGTCCATTCCTGTGATTAGGGGACCAAGAACAAGAACACTGGTCTGTTCAGAAGAAAGAAGGAAGAAAAAACATTTCTAAACTAATAGTTTCATTTAACACCAGCAAAACAGCAGTTTCCCAAGTGGCTTGGTACCTGGAAGGATACTGCTGTGTTGTAGGAACTATGAAAACACCTTACCTAACTGTGCTTGCAAGAAGTGGGTCACACTCCACTCTTTTGCAAGGTAAGAATTTAGTAGATAAAGACTAAGCCTTGCACCCCCTCCAAGTAGAGCTTCTCACAATCATTTCTACAGGTACCGCTGTCTGAAGGAGTGTTCATGGACCCAGACACCACATTCTGAACTCAGTGGTGGTGATTAGTCCTGCAAATTTGGGGAGCCCAAATCAAGAACATTCCCACTGGTGTGCTGTTGGTCATCTTCCCTTCACATTTATTGGGCTGGGTTCCCACTATGGGAGACAGAAGAGCAAGGAGGTGAAGAGTCAGATATAGGGTGCTAGATCCCACTCCCATTATCAGGTAAGGGTCTACACGTCTGAGGCTGGGCTTCCTCAGAAGGCATTTCCTCATCTGGTGGAAATGTCTTCTGCACCAGGGTGGTTACGATTAAATAACGTATACAAAATATTTGGCCCAGTATCTGGCACATTTTAAGTGCTTAGTAGTTCTTACTATCGCAGGACTCAGGCCCTGGGAGGGAATAAAACCAGAGAGAACTCCCTCCAGGAGCGCACAGATAGCCAAATAATCCCAACAGAACCATACGCATATAAGTGTCACGGGAACAGAGAACCTCAGTGCTTCCAGATTATTTCCTGAGTTAACTCCTCCTCCCCCAGCGGCGAGCCATGCTTCTGAATTTCTGTTTACTCACTTCCATTAAAGGCTTTCTGATCCAGTAATAACCTTCCCCTTTCCCCAAATGCTTTCCACTGGAAAGCTCCCTGTAATTTAGAGCCACAAGGAATTACATGTAAATGTCCTGTTTGTCCAGAGCCCCTACATAACTAAAAATTTAGGTATGATTTCTGAACCAATTAGGTAGATTCCCAAGGCCCACTCAGATGCCTCCCTATCTTGCTGCTGTTTTTCTTAAATGACAGAGAACCAGGGTAAGCAGAGCACTGGGAGAAAGAACTATAACATAATACACATACAGATGGGGACAGCAGAGAGCCACTGAGAACCTGGGGGGAGAGGAGAAAAAAGCAGAGAAGAAAGTCACTCTGATGTGGTAACTGCATAGTCACATAGCATGATTATAACAACATTCAACATTCCCTACCATTTAAATGAAACAAAAGTCAATTATAACCAAAAGGCAAATCCAAATGCCATGGTATCATATCATCTCAACCCAGTTTCTTGAGAAAAGAGTCAACTTTCTGTGATACCTCATTGTGTCAGTCACAATTCCATCTTCTCTATCACACATTCTATATCTGTATTTGAAGCTAATAAAGAGTCGAGTCTCCATGTGGCTGATGAAGGCAAAATTTACCTGTTTACTGCCCTGCAAATGTAGTTTAACAGAGTAAGCAGTGTGTTCTCAAGTGATGAATTGACAAGATGGGAAGCGTTTGGTGTATGAGGAACACTGAGGAGTCATTTTATCCAGCTGGTGTATACCAGTAGTATACTTGTTGGTGAGGGAAGCAGTGATAGCGGAGGCTTAGAAATACCTATCAAGCAGTGTGGTAATACTCTCACTTCAAGACTTCCCACGATCTACTTGGACAACAGACATATCAGTTTAGTACCTTCTGCATGTCCACTTCCAATGAACTTGGAGTGTAAATCCTTGAGTCTGAACTGAGCACAGGGGACCATTCTTTGGAGACTGTGAATGACCTACTGGCCTAAGTGGCAAGATCACTGAGCGCTCCTATTTAAAAAGGGGTGTGTCCACAGTAAGTCAACTTTTTAAGGCTGCAATGCAGAATCCATTTAACCTGCTTGCCAAAAAAACTAAAAAAGATTTCCTCAAAGCTAGTGCATATCATGCAGCTAAAGGATATGTCCAGATCCAATCAAGTAGCTAAAACTGTTAAAATCCTACTTCCATAATTCAGCTCCTAGACTCTCAATGCTCCCTAAACACAACAATCAAGTATATGAATTAAGCAATCTACTGTCATATTAAAAATCATTAAGTCACTTAAGATAGTTTTCCAGAGCATACCACCTTCATTTTAAAAGCTCATTGACATAATCCAACTTTTTAAATCCATATCTGATTCTATCACAGGATAGTTGTTTTCATCTTCATCCAGTGGATTTATATCCTCATCTCTATAAAAGACCAGTATATTGCTTTCCCCAGAGAAACAACCTTAACAGTTTATGATCACCATAACGCTTACTGAAAGGTCATAGCCCTATAAATATTTATGCAGTCTAAGTTTGCTTCTTTTTTCTTTTTAAAAACCTGTTCCATTACTTGACCTCTCTAAGCAACCAAAGCAAGCACTGACAGAAGTTATTTTAGGCTAAGTTCTCTTCTGCAAACCACTTCATTGACCAAAATAATTAAGAGAAAGCATAGGAGCACCACTCTTTCCTAAGAAATAACTTGGGGGAAACTGTACCTTGTATTTGAGTGCATGAGTTGGTTTTTCCTTACTCTGTCTTCAAGAGATGACATATCTCAGAACTTACTCACCTCACATGCTTGCATCTGGGACTCAAGTGAGCTCTCAGTTTTCCTTCCACAGGAGCATGTCAGTCTCCCCCATCTCCAATTATTCAAATACCTATCTTTGAAGCTGTTCAATAAACATTCAACTCCTGTATGTCCCTAATAGGCTACCAAGGCTTACAGACTGGAGCATGGACTCCAGTTCACCTAATCCTCTACAAGTATTTACTGAACACCTCTGCACAACAGCCAGGTACTGTGCGAGGTGCTGGACACAGTGAAGAGGAGACATGATGTCTTAGTCTGTTTTCGCACTGCTATAAAGAAATACCAGAGCCTGGGTAACTTATATAGGAAAGAGGTTTCATTCACTCAGTTCTGCATGGCTAGGGAGGCCTCAGGAAACTTACAATCACAGTGGAAGGTGAAGCAGCAGTAAGCACCTTCTTCACAAAGTGACAGGAAAAGAAAAAGTGCAGGGGAAACTGCCACTTATAAAACCATCAGATCTCATGAGAACTCACTCACTGTATAGAAAGTAGCATGGGGAAAACCACCCCCGTGATCCAATCACCTCCCACCAGGTCCCTCCCTTGACATAGCGGGATTACAGTTCAAGATGAGACTTGGGTGAGGGGTACAGCCAAACCGTATCACAGGGCCCTTCAAGGATCCCAGACTACATGCACCTAATCTCCTGCAATGGTCATAACTGCATCAACAGCACCAACATTGACAGCATGTGACAGGGGACCCGACCCCTGTGGATCATCAGGAAAGGCCTCACTGAAGATGATTCAAGCTGAATCCTAGATGGATAAGGAGGTAGCTGGGCAAGACATGGAAGGGAGTGGTTTCCAGGCTGAGAGGATACCTGTGTGACAAGTCTGGGGCATGAAGGAGAAGGGCTTGCTAAGGAATTGAAAGAGGGCCAGTGTGGGTTGGACACAGAGGACAGTGGTGAAAGGGGCTCAAAATGACACTGGCAAAGGTGCAGAAGCCACATCCAGTAGGTTCTTAGGGGTCACATTACAGATTTTTTTAAAGTATTCTATAGGCAATGGAAAACTACACATGAATTTCAAACATGGGAAAGGACATGGTCAAAACTACATGATAAAAATAACAGATTTACAGATGGAGTATATATGGAAGAATTATTCTCAGTATGATAGTTGAGTCTTGCAATGTGCATAACTCCAGTCCCTTTCCTTTGTCCTCATACGAGCACTAACAATGAAAGGAAATCATGGACATCATTTGTCCTACCACTATCCCCAAATAAACTGTCTTTGAAACTCTGCCCCTGAATATTTCTTTTATTTGGTACTTGTATCACTCCCAATTGCTAAACTGCCATTCCTACCATACTTCTGTAGAAATACACTTATAAAGTTTTGAAACCTCTTTATTCATGTATTATTTCATGTATCATCAACCAGGTCTACCAACTTTTTTCATTGCATTAAGCAATATGGAGCTAATTTGTTGTTTCAGAGGGTTGAATGGAAAAGTTTAATGCTAAGAATAGAGAAGTAATGTTCAGCCTAGGTACATTAGCAAAATGGCACAATAATACCATCTAAAATTCTAGGATATCAGAAGAAAGGAAAAAATGTTCCCAAATCAACACACATACTGAGTAGCAGCCATGAAACCAATTGTGACTTTCGAGCTAGGAAAGTTAAGTGGGTATCTGCTGCTTAAATTACTATTACCCTAAGACCTTAAAAAGATGCCTCAGATTTCCAACCTGCTTTTGAGATGAATTACTAAGCAGACACTATCAATAATATGGCCTGCCTATTTGGAACCGAATCATTCTCTGGAGAGCTCTATCTAGTGTTAATATCAAACAAATAGAGCTGTCGGATAACCATAGATCCCCTAGGATGACCACAGCTACCTCAAACTCCTCTAGGCCAAATGAACATGTTTTAGAGAGATTCAGGTGCAGCTTTATCCTGAAATGTCCTTTCATGTCCAGTTGAAAACTGTGTCTGCAACTTTAAAGATAACTGGCCTGACACTCTGTGTTCCTCATAAGAAAAGACTTAATAGAGTTTAGGAAGAGAGAAGCAGAGATGAGGTTGTGTGAAATGCACCCTTTATACACTCTACTATGAAGATGGAAGGGGGAATTCATCTTAATGAGAAAAGGTAAAATGAGAGATATACCCCATCTTCTCATTTTAAATCTCAATCTAAAACTTTGCACAAAAAGAGAGGTGTCACTGTGAAAACCATTTGAGGAGTTATAAAGTAAATGGGAAGACAGGTTATATTTCCTGTTCTATCTGTACGTGGATGAGTTATGGCCGGACCCAAGGGTTACAAGGAGAAGCCTTTGCCTGCTGCCTTCCTTCCTTCAACCCAAACCTGAGCAGCGTGTACACAACCCATTAGATGAGCAGTGCTGCCCTCAGACGCTGTTGTTCAGAGTCCCAGTTACCACTGCTACTGCTACTGCTGTAGTTTGAATCTTTGTCCCTTCCAAATCTCATGTTGAAATTCAATCCCCAATATTGGAGATGGGACCTAACGGGGGATGTTTGGTCATGTGTGCAGACCCCGAATGAATAGATGAATGCTCTCCAGGGTGGAAGGCAGTGAGTTCTCACTCTTAGTTTCTGCAAGAGCCGATTGTTAAAAAGAGCCTGGCACCTCCCTGCTTCTCTTGCTTCCTCTCTTGCCATGTGATCTCCACAAATGCTGGCTCCCTTTTGCCTCCTGCCATGAGTGGAAGCAGCCTGGGGCCCTCTCCAGAAGCAGTTAGTGGCACCATGCTTCTTGTATAGTCTGCAGAACCATGAGCCAAATACACCTGTTCTATCAACTACCCAGCCTCAGGTATTCCTTTATAGCAACAAAAAACGGCCTAAGACAGTTACTATTAAGAACAGTGACCCATGGGGACAGGTAACACAAAAGCACTCCAGTCTTGCCAGTGCTGTTTTCCTTACCAAGTATACACCACAGACATGTTCTAGAACACATATACATACATACATATATACACACACACATACTATACATACATATATATACATACACATACATACATATATATATACACACACACACACACAACACTTTTAGAGTAGAAATAGTTTAAATCCAAAGCAGCTCAGAATCTCTGGGACAACATAAGCAAACCCTATTCCTCAATAAAATTCTCACTTTCTTACAGATGCCTTACATACTAGGTAGCCAATAAAGCTTTTGTCAAACATGTGAGATTAATAGTAGATACTGAAATAGGTCCACATCCCTATTTTAATAAGTATACATCCCAGGTCTTAAAATAGAAACCCATACCAGGTGTTAAATCATCCAGGTTCTGGATACAGTCTGAGTCATACTATATTCTTTCCAGTACCACTTAGGTGTTAAAATAGGGACACATCCCAGATCTAGAGTGTTAGCTTTCCCCAGTGGCCCCTGCCAGTGCCCTGGCTCCAAGGCCTTCCTGGGGTCCAAGCCCCCATAGAGGAAAGCCTGGGAGAACATCACAAAGGACTGACCAAAACTCCTCCAATAAAGTTAAGTGATCCAAGTAGTCCCACCTTAAGTAAACTGGGAATGCATAGAAGAAAACAGAAGGAAAGAAAAGGAAGCACCCTGTTTCTGGACACAGGCCAAGTCACATTTATTCTTTTCAGGATGACTGAGAATATGGAGCTGGAGATGTCAAGCAAAAGGCAACTGGGTCTTGGTGTGAAAGAAGTGTGGCTCTGGTCAACAGGTTACCAAGGCACATAGACCTCCCTCAGCATCCAAATAGCAAAATGGCATTGGACAAATCATTCACATTCTCCTGACCTTGGTTTTCCCAATCAGTAGGTTAACTAAATTAAGCTCTCAACACTCCATTTGCACTTATCATTTAACCACCTTCCTGCTTCCTGGTAAGACGGTTGCCCATGGCAACATCTTTAATGTCCACCTTTAATATATCCATGGAAAGGTTAAAGTTTGTGGCTCAACAGATAGGCTTCTCTCTAATCAGAGGAGAGACCACAGAAGTCAACTATTTTGGGGTTTGGTTTCAGAATAAGAAACTCTATCATTATTTAGCAGGTAAGGGAAAGAAGGCTCCCAGGAGGATCAGTGCCTAGCCCAGGAACACTCATCTATGGAGTCCAAAAACCGTCCTGGGTGCGAGTAGGAAATGGGTAAAAGGGCAACGTTCCCTGGTTAAAAAACATAGCAATAATAATAATCATTGGATGTTTAAAACATACCCCTTATTGGCCATTCCCTCTCCTGCTGTATCTACCATCTGCCTATGTTTAACAGAGAACCTTCTTATTTGGGTTGATGCTGAGCTCTGGAGTTTGTTTTCACCACCGATGTAAGGATGAGGAACAGCATCACGTCAGGACAGAGCTCCACCACTCACAGCAGGGATGTTAAGCACCACAACATTGGCAAAATTTTCCCTTCCAAGTCCCAACGTCCCATCCCCCGAGTCTTCAGTGTTGTGCAGCCTCGCCGTCCATTAGTCCACAGCTAGATGTGACATACTGTCCACTGTCCATTCACAGTATCCACCCTCTCACGCTCATGTCTGAGCATGCTCATCCCCGTTGCCCTCACTCCTCAGGCTGGTACTGCTAGAAGAGCACGGTTTAGAGAGTAATTGCAGTTTTCAAAGGACTTATGCAAATAGTAATTCCTAGAATTCCATGAGACAGGAAGCACAGGTGTTCTTAGATACAGTTTACAGCTGAAAGACACTGAGATCCAGGAAGTTAAGGAACCTGGCTGTGCTCAGATCCCTAAAAAAAAAACTGAACCCAGAAATAGACCTTGACTCCCCAGCCAGTGCTCCTTCTACTTCTCCAAGCCCTACCCAATATTCAAGTTTAATTGAAGAGTTCCAACCAATCACCAAGACCTGTTGGTTCAACCCCATTTATTGAGGCACCTAGAACATGCCAGATAACGTCGACATCAAACTCAAATTCAAGATCCACTCTCAATTTCCACTCTGCTACCTTAGTTCCAGACTTCAACTCTTACCTGAAATATTGCAATTTACTTTTTTTTTTTTCTTTTTTTTGAGACAGGGTCTTACTCTGTCACCCAGGCTGGAGTGCAGGGGTGTGATCTTGGCTCACTGCAACCTCCGCCTCCCGGGTTTGAGCAATTCTCCTGCCTTAGCCTCCCGAGTAGACGGGATTACAGGCACCCACCACTACGCCTGGCTAATTTTTTTGTATTTTTAGTAGAGACAAGGTTTCACCATGTTTACCAGGCTAGTCTCGAACTCCTGACCTCAGGTGATCTACCTGCCTCAGCCTCCCAAAGTGCTGGGATTACAGGTGTGAGCCATCGCGCCCAGCTGCAATTTACTCTTAATTGGCCTTCCTGCAACCAATGTGTTTCCACTCCAACTGATTTTCTAGATTGCTTGCTTCTAGAGCACTTCTCAACTGGGGTGGGGGGCAAAACTGTCCCCAGAGGACACATGGCAATGTCTTCAGACGTTTTTTATTATCACAAGGGTGGGGGAGGGGGTCCTACTGGCATCTAGTAGGTAGAGCTCAGGGATGCCACTATAACAACATACCGCAATGCACAGGACAGCCCTTGACAACAAATTATCCAGTCCAAATACCATTCACGCCACAGTTGAGAAATTCTGTTCCAGAATCAACTCAAGAACAAAAATACCCATCCTGCATGATACCATTCCCCTGCTTAAAAATGTCCACGGGATAAGTTCATACAAGACTGTTCGCAATTGGCCCAAATGACTTTTCTGGCCACATCCCCATCCTACCTGCGCCACCCAGCTCCCACACACCCCCACACCTCCTGCCTGCATACCCTCTCATCCCACACTCCAGCCACATTAACCTATTTTGAGACAGGATCTCATTCTGTCACCCAGGTGGGAGTGCAGTGGTGCAATCACTACTCATTGCAGCCTCAACCTCTGGGCTCAAGTGATCCTCCGGCCTCAGCCTTCTGGGTAGCTGGGACATTTGGGCCGATTGCGAACAGTCTTGTATGAACTTTTGTATTTTTTGTAGAGATGAAGTCCCCCTATGTTGCCTAGGCTGGTATCAAATTCCTGGGCTCAAGCCATCCTCCCGCCTTGGCCTCCCCAAATACTAAGATTACAGGTGTGGGCCACCGCGCCCAGCACTAACCTATTTTAAGTCCTTCCTGAGCTTTCCTGCCAGTAGGCCTTGCTCATGCTGTTTCCTCTGCTGAAGACATCTTCCTCCCTTCCTCCACCTCCTCCACTGCTATTTACCCTTTGAGGACCAGCGTAACATTACTCCCTTTGTCAAGCCTGTTTGTTCATGTTTGCCCCAGGGGTCCCTCTGTGTTTTTACTATAAAAGCCGTGAATTCTACTACATTCATTTGTACAGATGTTTCTCTTCCCTCAAGCGTAGTGATAAAATGTTCATCGTGATGCCCTATGCATACAGGACAGGGCCTGCAAAGCACTGAAGCAGATGCTGAATGACGGACACGTGCGCACACACACTTTAGCACTGTAGATTCTTCTCATAGCAAGAAGCTATGGCCTCGCGCTCACCAGAAAGGCTAAATATAGTACTATCTAAATGACCCATCAGCACAGGGCTGTCACCAGCTCGAGAACATCTGGGCACGAGGAAGAGCAGCACTGTCTTCAAACTCCAGCATGGAGTCTGACGACGCTGCACTTCTCTCTGCAGAGTTAGCACAGCCATAGCTCCTGTAACTTCTAGGTCTTATCTGTCACGACTCCTGGTTCTGTGGGAATTTCTGGGTCCTACAGATTTAGAAAGCTCTGAAGCAATGGGTGTTTTGAATGAATACAGTGTTTTGTGTTTCTCTAAAACTAAATGGAAGAATGCCAAGAGCAGGATCCTCAGCACAGGCTTAAGAGCAATAGGGGAGCATCTGAGAGGAATTTCACTGAGTCCCAGGCTCCAGCCCCATTTCTGTTAATAGGAGACAAATCAACAGCTGACTTCTACAATGTACTGCATAACACAGACCATCCAGCTTCCATCACTGGGGACAAGCAACCCTCTAAGACTTGGGCTAAAGAAAATAGGAGCTAGAAGTCATCAAGGTCTCCTTGGTACCACTAGGCCCTGTTAATTCTCTAGGCACTCCCTTTGGAAGTTCTCCATGGGCTTCAGAAAACACTGATCTTAGTCCTGTGGGAACTGATGTTATGGAGGAGGGACACTCTGTGGTTGCCCAGACAAAAAGTGATTACAAGGGAGGAGACCACCCCTCATATCTTCTTATGCCCAATTTCTGCCTCCAAAGAAAGAAGTAAAAACGAAAAGGCAGAAATGAAATCCACAGGCAGACAGCCCGGCGCTGCACCCTGGGCCTGGTAGTTAAAGATCGACCCCTGACCTAATTGGTTCTGTTATCAATAGATTAGACATTGTATTGAAATGCACTGTGAAAATCTCTATCTTGTTTTGTTCCAATCTAATTACCGGTGCGTGCAGCCCCCAGTCACGTACCCCTGCTTGCTCAATCAATCACGACCCCCTCACATGCATCCCCTTAGAGTTGTGAGCCCTTAAAAGGGACAGGAATTGCTCACTCGGGGAGCTCGGCTCTTGAGACAGGAGTCTTGCCGATGTCCCCGCCGAATAAACCCCTTCCTTCTTTAACTCGGTGTCTGAGGAGTTTTGTCTGTGGCTCGTCCTGCAACAATTAGAGTACATTTGCAACTTACATAACCAGAAATCATTTTTAAAAAGAAAGAGAAAAAAAAAAAAACCTAACATTTAGCCTCTGACCTGTGAGGACACAGAAAATAGACCACAGTCTAGCTGAGGCTCTTCCCAAGCCTCAGGGATCCAGTCCAAAGTCTGTGGAGTAGCTGGTGAAAAAGCAGCCCCATTTATGTGGGAGAGAGACAAGAGTGACCAGGGAAGGGTATCACGTTCAGGAAGTGTAGCCTGAGGGAAAATTGGAAATGGCGGTTGGTGGTGTGAACGCTGGCCCCAAACCTAACTGCTCTGTGTCCTGGGATAAACTGCTGGCCCTTCCTTCCTCAGTTTCCTCATTTGCAGGAGCTGCCTATCTTACCTCACAAGGGCATCAAAAGAGAATAATTCCAATCAGACACTAAATACCTCATGGGGGCATGAGATAACACCACCAGGTACTACAGTGCATTCTAAGGTTTTTGCTAACAGTGCAGTTAAGCAGGCAACGTATAACAACAGAAAACATTAACCATCAATGGAAAGTAAGCAGCAGGACACACAGTTATTGGATATCAGCACAGGGCTGCATCTAGTGGGTGGAACCAGCCCACCGAGATGCAGACGGGGAGCTCCCACTGGAGGAAGGAAGAGTCCAGGAGGAAGTCCCAGAAGAGAATTTGGCCTGCATGACCAGAAGCAGGAGAGCAACCAGGGCTCACATTCCAGGCTGGAGCGTGCAAGGGGAAGGCCCAAGCAGGCCATCAGCTGGGTTGAAGCCAGGGATTTGTGGAAAGGTATGGTGAGAGGCAAGTTCCAAAAGGCAGGTTGGAGTTATATTGTAGCCAAAGATTTAATCCTAGCCAAGGGACTCTCACCTAATCCTTCACACAGGAGAAGCCAGAAGAAGTTGATTGAGAAGTTTAGAGATCTGGATAAAAGAAAGTATATTTATAACAATCAAGTATTATACAAATGCTAATTGTTATCATTGCTATTCTTGGTACCTGCTACTGAAATCGGTACCTTGTCAAGGGTCCCCAAATGGCAGAATAAAAACATTATAAACCACCATGAGGCATACCAGTAAATAATTTATATCAATTTTGTCACTCAACACAACTCTGCACCCAGATGGAACTGGCAAAATAAGAAAAGCCAAGGAAGCTAAGCAAATGAAATCAAACCCAAGTGAACTGGGAAGGACATACAAGCATCGTGAGAAGCCAGGTTCCCACAACAACTTGGCTTTCTTGACCACATTCCTGGCCTTCCTCCTTCCACACTGGCCGCCCATTTGCTGGGTAGTTCCCTGACTCCCCTCCTCCGTGCACTTTTTACTTAGCCCTGTCCCTTCTTCTGTGCATGTAACATAATTCTGCTGGGATCTTGTCCAGCTGCATGGCTGCTACCTCTCATGTATGCAGCTGAACCCCCACTTTACCACTGAGTTCTCAACCCTCATATCCAACTCAGTGCCTTTATTTGCGTGTGTAACATGTAGATTGAAAGTTCAAAAAGTCAAAATTGAGCCCCTGAATCCTTTCCTACCCCTCACCTGTTTATTTCCTAGTCTCTCCCACCTCAGAAAATGATACCTCCATCTACTTTGTGGTTCAAGCAAAAGCCCAGAGATGTCATCCTGGTTCCTATTTTTTTACCCTATTATCTACATCCAATCCATTGGCAAGGCCCATTCACTCTACTACCAACAGGTATCTTGCAACTGATCCTTCTCCATTCACCCTGCCAACCCCCTCCTCTTCTAGACTGCTCCTGCTCCCTCTTACCTGGTCCCTGCTTCTGCTCTAAACCTCCACAAACCATGTGTATTAGTCCATTTTCATGCTGCTGATAAAGACATACCGGAGACTGGGAAGAAAAAGAGGTTTAATTGGACTTACAGTTCCACATGGCTGGGGAGGCTCAGAATCATGGCAAAAGGCATTTCTTACACGGCAGCAGCAAGAGCAAAATGAGGAAACAAAAGCAGAAAACCTTGATAAGCCCATCAGATCTCATAAGTCTTATTCACTATCGCGAGAATAGCATGAGAAAGACCGGCACCCATACTCAATTACCTCCCGCGGGGTCCCTCCCACAACACATGGGAATTCTGGGAGATACAATTCAAGGTGAGATTTGGGTGAGGACACAGCCAAACCTATCACCATGCATTTCCTAAAGAGCAGTCAGAGCACTATTTTGAAAGAGCCCATCGGATGTCACTTCCCTGCTTAAAATCTTCCACTGCATTAATAGAACCCGAACTCCTCATTGAGGCTCTTGAATCCTGCATATCCTCTCTACCAACCTCATCCCTTTCCATCCAGCACACCGCAATTCTAGCTCAATAGGTCTCTTCTTTTCTTGGACCTTTGAATCTGCAACCCTCCTCCCCACCCTCTGCTCAGGGAGTCTCACCAGACTCTTGTCATGTAAATCTCAGTTCAAACATCACCTTCCCTGAAGAGCTTTTCCTGACCAACTAACGTTAAAACAGGTCTGTTAGTCACTTTCCACCAACCCCACTATCAGATTTTCTTATCTGAAATGATCAGGTTGGTCTCTTGACTGTCTCATGCCCAAAAATGTAAGCTCCAGGAGATTGAAGACCTGTGGTTTTTTTGTTTTTGTTTGTTTGTTTTGAGACGGAGTCTCACTCTGTCGCCCAGGCTGGAGTGCAGTGGTGTGATCTCGGCTCACTGCAGCCTATGCCTCCCGGGTTCAAGCGATTCTCCTGCCTCAGCCTCCCGAGTATCTGGGATTACAGGCATGTGCCACCACGCCCAGCTAGTTTTTGTATTTTTAGTAGAGGCAGGGTTTCACCATATTGGTCAGACTGCTCTCCAACTCCTGACCTCATGATCTGCCTGCCTCAGCCTCCCAAAGTGCTAGGATTACAGGTGTGAACCACTGCGCCTGGCCTGGAGACCTGTTTTTTTCAGTTACATCTCTAGTGCCAAGTGTACTCAGATTATTTGTAGGGGACACCCTTTGAGCTAGAGCAGACCATGGGAGTGCATTGTACTGGGGTTGTCCTTACCCCAGTGCTAAGATTCAGGGGAGACAGGGATCTCTTGGGATTCCATGGGTCTGGAAGACTGGAGAGACTTCATAGAAAACAGGCAGGATGGAGAAGGAAGGAAGACATCTCAGGTGTGTGCCAAGACATGAAGAATCCAAGTTTTGCACATCTACATATACACAGGAGTATACCACGAATTCCATGGTGAAATTAGTCTATCATTGCCCTTCTTCACAGCAGGATAAAGAAGGCAGCAAGTATTTTCTATCCTTTGTCATCTAATCCTTATAACTCTTCTGGTAAAACATTAATACCCTCATTTCTGTGACTACCGGGGACTGCAGCCCATAGAAGGTGCCTCCCTCCCAGCCCAAGGCCACACAGTGATGGCAGAGCAAGCCTAGATCCTAGTGTGAGGTCCTACACCTTCCACCAGTGCCACACTATGTTCCCCAAGACAGACCACGGGCTTTAGGCTTCTAGATTCAAAGAAGTGGATGCCAAAAGGGGAAAGAAAAACACAGGGCAGGAAGCCCAAGTCCCCTGTAAACGAGCTGGGGCACTCAGTTTGGATCCAGGAGTGACAAGTTTTCATCTCTAACAGGAGCATGGAGCCAGAACCCCAGGCCAACAGCTTCCAGCTCTTGGCATTCCTTCCTGCTACCACCAGCCCATTTCAAAAGAAGTATCAGTGGCAATGTGCAGCTCTACCACTAAATGCACATCAGAGGCCAGGCCATGCCATGCTGCAGAATGGTCAGAAGGGCTGGACTTTGATTCAGCAAGTCTGACCGCAAACTGCAATTGGAATCCAGGAAGGCCTCAAGGATAACCCCTGTTAACCCTCCACTGACATCTCCTCGATGATCTCATTATTTGAAAAATAGTCTCAGAAGAAGCCACAGTTGGGAGGTCAACAAGAAAGAAGGGTTGGCAAGATACCTCCTTTTTCTTCTTTTTAATTGCAAAAGGCATGCCAGAGAGCACCCTGCAGCCAGAGGCAGAGCTCACTCACTGCTAAGCTAAGGGAAAACACTCAGAAGGACGTAAAGATCCTTCTCCTGGCTGCAGAACTGAATGGAAAGGGAGCTGAACTGTGAGCTGACATGGTTGAGAAGGTGGCAGTGGACAATCATACCATGTTCCCTCCACGCTCAACTACCCTGAAAATAAGGGGCACCAGCCACCAAAGACACAAGATTTGCCTCAGTAGCATGAGGGTGAAACAGGAAAGAGGGAAAGGTGTGGCAGGAGGAGAGGCAGGGAAGATCACACAGCCACAGCAGCCACCCAGTGAGACCTCCCAAGCTTTTCATAGCACGGAACATGTCAGGACACACCAGCATCCATTCTTGTGCTTCCTGTCCCTGTCATGACATAGTCTTGGACTTGTCAAATTCCTAGAAATGAGCAAAGGGGATCCAGCAGTTGGTCTAAATAAGACAATTCCAAAAGGTGGTCATAGGATTCCTCTCCTATCAACTAGCCACACACTGCCCCGGCTGCCTTCCTGCTCCTTTTGGAAAAGCCAGAGACGCAGTCAGAAGCTCCCTGTGTGTGTCTCTCCATTGTTCAGAATATTCCCAATCAGGTGAAGTAACGTCCAGTGAGTGGCTTGACAATGATTGTGATAAAAAACCAGCTGGGACATTCACACCTGACTTTCTGTTACACTGAAAACTAAAGAAGCCCAAACTAAAACACTGATATATATAAAAAACACCAGATATATATATATATATGTGCATAAAATAAGATTTTGGCAATTTTGCCTCATTAGAAATATTTTTCAAATACATTTCCTTTTTATGCCTGTAAAGATGTCATCGGTCTTTATATGTAACAGACTACTCTTTATGCTGTGAGGATGCCCTTGTTAAAACGTCTCCTCTTTTAGGAAACAGAATGGGGTTAGTAAATGGCAGTTGGCATTTTTGTTTAGGGTTAATTTATTGTGGCAAAGTAAAAAAAAAAAAAGACAACTTACATCAGTGACTTGAATTCTTATTGTGGGTCTTTTTTTTTTTTTTTTTAATTTATTTATTATTATTATACTTTAAGTTGTAGGGTACGTATTGCATAGCGTGCAGGTTTGTTACATATGTATACTTGTGCCAGGTTAGTCTGCTGCACCCATCAACTCGTCATTTACATCAATTATAATAACTCCCAATGCAATCCCTCCCCCTCCCCCCTCCTCCACTCCCATAGTAGGCCCCGGTGTGTGATGTTCCCCTTCCTGAGTCCCGAGTGATCTCGACATTTCCGGGGTTCCACACCTATGAGTGAGAACATCGCGGTGTTTAGTTTCTGTTCTTGTGATAGTTTGCTTTAAGAATGATGGTTTCCAGCTGCATCCATGTCCTACAAAGGATGCAAACTCATCCCCTTTGCTTTGGCATAGTATTCCATGGTGTATATGTGCCACATTTCTTAATAATCAATCTGTCACTGATGGACATTTGGGTTGATTCAAGTCTTTGCTATTGTGAATAATTGCGTATCACGTTGACGGTCTTTATAGCATAATTGCAATCAGCTGGGTATATCCCCAGTAATGGGATGGCTGGGTCATATGGTACATGGACACCGATCATGAGGAATCGCCATACTGTTTTCCATAATGGTTGAACTAGTTTACAATCCCACCAACAGTGCCAAAGTGTTCCACATCCCTCCAGCACCTGTTGTTTCCTGACTTTTTAGGTAATTCTAACTGGTAGGATAGAGTATCTCATTGTGGGTTTTGATTTGCATTTTCTCTGATGGCCAGTGATGATGAGCATTTTTCATATGTCTGTTGGCTGTATGAATGTCTTCTTTTGAGAAATGTCTGTTCATGTCATGGATGAGGACATTTTCATGTTGTTTGAGTTGCTTTGTAGGTTCTGGATATTAGCCCTTTGTCCAGATGAGTAGATTGCAAAATTTTCTCCCATTCTATAGGTTGCCTGTTCACTCTGATGGTAGTTTCTTTGCTGTGCAGAAGCTCTTTAGTTTAATTAGATCCCATTTTGTCAATTTTAGCTTTTGCTGCCGTTGCTTTTGGTGTTTTAGACATGAAGTCTTTGCCCATGCCTATGTCTGAATGGTACTACCTGGTTTCCTCTGGGATTTTTATGGTATTAGGTCTAACATTTAAGTCTCTAATCCATCTTGAATTAATTTTCATATAAGAATTAAGGAAAGGATCCAGTTTCGGCTTTCTGCCCATGGCTAGCCAATTTTCCCAGCACCATTTATTAAATGGGAATCCTTTCCCATTTCTTGTTTCTCTCAGGTTTGTCCAAAGATCAGATGGCTGTAGATGTGTGGTATTATTTCACAGGGACTCTGATTACCTTGTTCCATTGGTCTCTATCTCTGTTTTGGTACCAGTACCATGCTGTTTTTGGTTACTGTAGCCTTGTAGTATAGTTTGAAGTCAGGTAGCGTGATGCCTCCAGCTTTGTTCTTTGACTTAGGATTGTCTTGGAGATCGCGGGCTCTTTGGGTTTATATGAACTTTTTAAACTAGGTTTTCAATTCTGTGAAGAAACTCATTGGTAGCTTGATGGGATGGCATTGAATCTATAAATTACCTTGGAGCGGTATGGCCATTTTCACGATATTGATTCTTCCTCCATGAGCATGGTATGTTCTTCCCATTTGTTTGTGTCCTCTTTGTTTTACTTTGAGCGGTGGTTTGTAGTTCTCAACCAGAAGAGTCCTTGCCCCATCCCTTGTAAGTTGGATTCTAGGTATTTTATTCTCTTTGAAGCACTTGTGAATGGAAGTTCATTCATGGTTGGCTCTGTGTTTGTCTGTTGGTGTATAGAGATGCTTGTGATTTTTGCATTAATTTTTGTATCCTGAGACTTTGCTGAAGTTGCTTATCAGCAAGGAATTTTGGGCTGAGACAATGGGGTTTTCTAAATATACAATCATGTCATCTGCAAGAGGGACAATTTGATCTTACCGCGCCGCTGCAGTTACCTTGATTTCTTTCTCTTGCCTGAGTTGCCCCTGTAGAACTTCCAACACTATGTTGAATAGAATTTGATGAGAGAGGGGCATCCCTGTCTTAATGCCAGTTTTCAAAGGGAATTTTTCAGTTTTGTCCATTTCAGTATGATGTGTGTGGGTTTGTCATAAATAGCTCTTATTATTTTGAAGTGCGTTCCATCAATACCGAATTTGGCGTTTTAGCATGAAGGGCTGTTGAATTTTTTGTCCAAAAGCGGCACTGCCATCTATTGAGAGACCATCATGTGGTTCTTGTCTTTTTGGTTCTGTTTATATGCTGGATTATGTTTATTGATTTGCGAATGTTGAACCAGCCTTGCATCCCAGGAGGATGAAGCCCTTGATCATGGTGAATAAGCTTTTGATGTGTTGTTGAATCCGGTTTTGCCAGTATTTTATTTGGTTTTGCATCGATGTTCATCAGGATATTGGTCTAAAATTCTTTTTGTTGTGTCTCTGCCAGGCTTTGAGTATCAGGATGATGTTGGCCTCATAAAACAGAGTTAGGGAGGATTCCCTCTTTTCTATTGATTGGAATAGTTTCAGAAGGAATGGTACCAGCCTCCTCATTGTACCTCTGGTAGGAAGATTCAGCTGTGATCCATTCTGGTGCAGACTTTTGGTTGGCTATTAATTATTGCCTCAATTTCAAGAATTACTATTGGTCTATTCAGGGATTCAGCTCTTCTGGGTTTGCAGTCTTGGAAAGTGTAAGTGTCCAGGAAATTATCCATTTCTTCTAGGTTTTTCAGTTTATTTTGCGTAGAGGTGTTTATAAAGTATTCTCTGATGGTAGTTTGTATTTCTGTGGGGTCGGTGGTGATATCCCTTTATCATTTTTTAATTAAGCGTCGATTTGATTCTTCTCTCTTTTCTTCTTTATTAGTCTTGCTAGTGGTCTGTCAATTTTGTTGATCTTTCAAAAACCAACTCCTGGATTCATTGATTTTTTTTTTTTTTTTTGGAGGGTTTTATTGTCTCCTCCTTCAGTTCTGCTCTGATCTTAGTTATTTCTTGCCTTCTGCTAGCTTTCGAATGTGTTTGCTCTTGCTTCTCTAGTTCTTTTAATTGCGATGTTAGAGTGTCAATTTTAGATCTTTCCTGCTTTCTCTTGTGGGCATTTAGTGCTATAAATTTCCCTCTACACACTGCTTTAAATGTATTGTGGGTCTTTTATTATTTTTTTCTAGTTCATCAAACCTGAAGTCTGCTCTGTGTTCAAGTTTGTATAACACACCATAGCTTTGCACATAAACGGGGTTACAGAAACCAGAGATGCTTGCTACTTCATGGCATGTTGGATTGCAACTCGGAAGTCCTTTTCTAAGAGAAATGAGGCTGTAACTCAGAGTGGCCCTGCATCCACATGCTTAAACCTCATGCCTACCATGAGATGCTAAGGTGATCGGTGATCAAGGCAACAAACACACACACACACACATACACACACACACACACACGCACACAAATAAAGGAGTTCAATGGTCCAGCCCATTTCAGGAATGTTGCATCTCCCATTCATCTCCTATAGATTCATAATGCTTAACTACATAGTTTTTTAAATGTTTAATCAGAATTTCTTAATTACACCTGACAAAGAAGCTTTATCTTAAAACAACGCAACTTCAAGAGAGACACTTGTGTTCCATGAAATGCACTTTGGGAAACAAAGGCACAGAGGAAAGAACAGTTGAACGGCAGTCAGGAGGGCTCTCTGCTGCTCACTTGCTCTGGGGGGACAAGACACCCTCTTCACCCTAAGGCCTACTGCCAGTTTCCGGTTCCTACATACTACAATAGCACATCCATTGACCTTTATCAGCACACTCCCAGAACTGGAAATTCCACATGAGAACCGCACATCCTATATTGGGGAAAAGACATATATTAGCACAAAAGGCATCATAGCCTGGACTTATTTCCTTGGAGGCAGGGGAAGTCGAGGAATCAAGATGACAATACAGAAGCTAGGTCAATACTGGAACCCTAGGGAAAGTGGGAATATTCCCTTTACCCTAGGTGAATCCGTGTAGCTTGAGATCACATAAAGCCTATAGCAGAGTTTCCAAGCTCAACGATCTGGTTTGTTTAGACTAAATCCTTCCACAGGAGGTCCTACAGGGAAAGGGAATTGATCAGCACTTGGTACCTTCTCAAAAATAAGCTTCAGATCCCTGAGCATCCTGGGAGATTAGGTGCCTTTCGATCATGCTTGGTTTACATCACTATATGCCACTTAGTATTATGACACAGCACAAAGGTGAGAAAGCACATTTTGGTGGGCTTTAAGGCAAATTTTTCTATGCAAGTCCCCTAATGGCAGGAGAGAGTAGATGCATACTGTCTACCCACTAAAATTTGGATTGACACATTTCACCTTTCTAATTAACATGAATTTGTAAAAGCCCTCAACTTTACTCATCAAGGAAATGCAAATTAAAAACATGAGATACCATTACACACACCACCACTTTACACTCAACATAATACCTAAAAGAAAAGAAAACAAGCATTGGCAAGGATGTGGAACAAGCTGAATTTTTATGAATGTATAAACAGGTAAAACCACTTTGGAAACTCTTCAGCAATATCTGCGAAAGCTAAGCACAAGACCCGTCCCCAACACCATGACTTAGCAATTCTACTCCTAGATATATGCCCAAAAGAAAAGCATACATATGTTTACCGAAAGACAAGTACAAGACTATGCCCAGCAGCTTTTTTTTTTGTAAATGCCAAGAGCTAGAAAAAACCCAATGTTCATTAACAGTAGGATGGACAAATACATCCCAGTATATTCACACTGCAGCATACTATACAGCAAGGAGAAGGAAGAAGCTACCACTACATGCAACAGCAAGGACACATCTCAACCATAATGTGGACATAAGAATACATACTAAACTATTCCATTTGCAGAAACTTCAAAAATAGGCAAAGGTAAACAATGGTGTTAGAAGTCAGGACAAGCGACTCTGGGGAAGGGCAAAGTGACTGCAAGGGCATGCAAAGGAAACTTCCAGGATGCTGGTAAGTTCTGTCTCTTGATCAGGTTCTAGTTACATCAGTGGGTTCAGTATGTGACAATACATCAAGTTAGATATACACTTATGTGTTTTTCTGTATATAAATCTTACTTCAATAAAAAGTTTAAGAAAGAGAATTTTCCATCTTGCTTTACACCCTCACCACATGTGTGTCTTTATTGTCTCCCCCAGAATCTTTCATAACTCATATTCTAGGAAAATGTGCCACACTTAACTTGTGGTATCTCTTCCTCCACAGAATGCTGTCCCACACTCTCCAGGTATAAGAAGATGGGGATGAGAGCATCCACCCCTTGGTCCTTGGACCAATCACTTCCTCCCTCTCACACTTCCATTTAAAAGACAGAGTGCTCCAAAACGAAACTCCTGAAATTCTCCCCTTTGAGGCAGAGCCCTTCCCTCAAACCCTGGGATACAGAAATCACATTCCCTTTCAAATACCTGTTGGTCTCACTGGCATTGGAGAATATGAATGGATGACTATGAATGGCTGACTCCTCTTCTGCACAGCCACCTGCCACTCTCCAGCTCCTGGAAGAAGCCCAGGCCTCGAGGGAGCTGGCAGGAAAAGGTGGCATGGGAGGGACGGGAGCCTCTGTAGCAGTGAAATCAGACTGTCCAAGTCCAGGGCAAAGCATCTGCTATGTCACCCCTAGACAACAGCCCAGCTGGTCAGTGTCCAGTGGAATGCCTGCCTGCCTGCCCTCCTTAATTTTGCCAGCATCAGTTTATCCTAGGGCAGAGGGGTTTTGTTGCCACAGGGACACAATGGTGCTGTTCAGTCACAACTCAGATGCCTGAGATGACAAGTATGGGGAGGGGCTGCTCCTGTTACCAGTGCCATTTTTACAATTTTAGTTTAACTGTGGTAAATATAAAGTTTACAATTTAGCCACTTTTAAATGTACAAGTTAGTGGCCCTGAATACTACCATATTATTGTGCAACCAACACCACTGTCCATCTCCAGAATTTTTATCATCCCAAACAAGCTCTGGACTCATTAACCCACCAACCAGTACCATTTTAAAAAGACACACGAGAGAAGGAACTACGAGTAAATACCTCAGCAAGCCGTTGGGACCAGACTGACACTACAGCAACTTGGTATTAGTGACAAGGTCAAGTGAGTTAACTACACAGTTTCTTAAAGGATCTGCATCTTGGCTGAAGGAGAACATCTGTGGGGTAGGGGGAGGTGCTGCCTCATTTACAGGGCAGCCAATCAAAGCAACTACCTCCCTGAGAGCAAATCTACAGGAGAGCCTCTCCTCACTCTACATCAGTTTCTCTCCCAGCATCCTTTCAATGCTCTTGACAATATGTTATTCCAAGGGCAGACATTTTTATAGAGCATGTGGGGGAAACCAATGGCGACTTGCCCAAAGCTGCCCCCAAGAGTCATGGTTTGGCAAGAGGCCACATGCTACTTGTAGGCCATCCACAGTCACCAGAAGCCACCTCAAGTATTAGCTGTTCCAGTTAGACGATGACAACAGG